>NW_021703769.1:84663597-84752873 GCF_005190385.1 Monodon monoceros
GTGAGTCACCTACTTGGTGGTGGCTTGTGAGTCACCTACTTGGTGGTGGCTTGGCTTGTCCCGCCTGGTGGCCGGGGCACACGGGGCACAGAACTGGAGAGACTGGAGGTCGGGCACCGTGTCCTGGTCGGGGCGGAGGGGCCTCGACTCAGTGGCAGCCCCCGAGGCCTGGTCTCCCATCTGTGGGACGGGGATGCTTGGAGAGCACGTGTGTGGTGGGTTGAGCTCTGCTCCTCGGAGCCCAAGCGTGAGGGAGCTTTAGGGGCTTTGCAGAAGTGTGAATTAAATTTTGTTAATATCATCCTAGTTTGTGCTGAAGTGTAGCCACCAGGAATCAGTGTGCACGTGCAGTCACGTTCACGGCTTAACCCGCAGGGCCCCGGGCGGGTGACCGCGTGCCCTCGGGGAAGTACTCGTGGGCAGTCGTCGGAAGTAAAGGTCTTGCCTAGTGCCGTGTGTCCGCGTGAACGTCTCGACCACATGTCGCCGACTGCAGGTTTGCTTGCCTCAGAGCTGTTCTTGGTTTGAACGTGGGCCCGGCCACGGCTGCCGGGTGTTTCCGCCCTCCATGCTGACCTTCCAGGCAAGACTGGGTGCCAGGCCCCCGGCCCACAGCAGCTCGGAGCGAGGGCTCCGCACAGCGGGGCGGTCCTTCCTGGGGTCGGTTGCCCCGCCCTGTCCGCGTGCTTCCTAGAGGAGCTGGCCAGCCCTTTGGGCCTCCTGCCCCGCAGGCGAGTGTCACAGCACGCCCCTTGGCACCGGGATGCTGCGGTGGCGGCTGGAGGTGCGGTGCAAGCCCAGGGCAGAACCGCGCTGAGCGAGAGAAGGTCGTTCAGGTGTTGCCTGCAGCTTCACAGCGTGCGTGTCCTTTCATCCTTCCTTGAAAGTAGATCTCCTTAGGCTGGGGGTTTTCTGATGAAGATGACATTACAGTGGGCTGCAGCGGCCCGTCACAGCGCAGAGAGGGGTTCTCAAGAGCTCAGGCCTTACTTCCTTCCGCAGACGCCAGCTCAGAAAGGTACTGATGGATGAACGCCCTCTCCCCTGAGAACTGAGGGCTTCATTTTGAACTCCCAGAGGTTCACGGAAATGCCACTGACTTCAGGGTTCAACGTAAGCACGGAACCAGAGGTTTAGTTTTTTATGGGTTTTCTCCTCTCTACTTCACAAGGAAGGCCGCGATTGAACTAGAGGGCGTTCCGCAGGGAAGAGGCGGCCATGTGGTGCTGGCGCTCTGGGTCGGGCCTCCGCGGCTCGGGGACCCACAGGCCTCTGTTCGCAGAGCGGTGGCCGACGGGCCTGCGGCCCAGGCTGCAGGAGGCCCTCTCTGGAGAGGCTGAAGTTGTGCTGTCACCTCCCGGCACACGAGGACAGGGGAGGGCCGCCTGTCGGCAGGTGTTGTGAGAAACCACTTTGGGGCACTTCGGGGGGAGTTCTTGGAAACGTCAGAAAACCACACTCCTGTACAAGACCAGGCCCTGTTTCTGCCAGTTTGTCCACCCCTTGCCCCCCGAGGCCCGGCTGTTCACGGTCCCTCCTCTCCCGCCCCCCGTGACGTCCCCACCCTGCAGGGTCGCTCCCTTGAGCACACCCTGTGCTCTTGCCTGCTCCGCCGAGAACCTGTAGACCCAAGTCAGCGCCTCCTGGGCCGCCCCCTCCACCCGCGTTGTTCTGAGAGGTCCTGTCTCTGCTCTCCGTCTTTTCCCCTCCCGCTCTCTCCTGCCCTCTCCATGCGGCCCTTCCCGGTTGCTCTTCCTCCCCTTTCTGTCTGCGCCCTCTGACCCCTCCTGGCCCCTGGCGCACACCCAGCGGCTTCAGACCCCCTCGTGCTGCCCCCTGGGGCGGTGCGGTGCCCTCTCACGTAAACAGAGCCTCTGCCCTGCTCTGCTGTAGCCTCTGGGTCCTTCCCTGCTTTCCCTCCCTCCCGAGCTGATCACATATTTGCCGCTTCTTGTCCGTCTTCTGCCCGTGGCAGTCCTGCACTCCAGCCTCCCTTTCCCAGCTCTGCTTTGCCAGCCGGCGCCCTTTGCGGCCCGTGCGGAGGAGCGCTGCCGGGAGAGCCGCAAGGCCGCGGGGAGGGAGGCCTGTGCTCAGTGCTTCTCCCAGAAGGGGGTTCCTGCCGCTCCCTTTCCTGCCCGTGGCGCGGGGCAGCCCTTGCCCTCCCAGCACCACCCACTCCGGCTGGTGCAGGCCCGACGGCAGTGGTGCCCCCGCAGAGGCGTGGGTCCCAGTGCTCTCGGTCTCCAGATGGAGCGATTTCAGGGGACCCCAGCTTCTCCCTGAAGCTCTCCGGGCGCCTCTTTCTCCTCTTTCACTTACCAGTGAGCCGCGCCCTGGGTTAAGCCTCTGCTGCACAGAACGCACGGCGTCTTTCCCGAGACCCGCACCGTTCAGAACGAGAGCCTGGGGGCTGGGGCCCGTGGTGCCGCTTGACCCCTGCTGTCTCTCCGGGGCTGGGCCAGTTTGTCACCGGGGCTCAGGAGAGTCAGAGCCAGGCTGCAGCGGCCCAAGCAGCGCTCTGTGGGCAGTGCCAGCAGCACCGCCTCCTGTAAGTTGTCCAGGTTGGTTATTTAGGTCTAGTCCAGCTTTAAAAAAAACTGAGTACTGATGGAACGTTAGGCCTCATGGCAGGCCTTGGAACTCGGGGCGACACGGGCTGGTGAGCCTGAGGGTGGAGCGCCTCCACTGGAGACCCCAGGAGACCCCGGCCCGGGCCGAGCACCACTCAGGCCAGCCTGCCAGGGGCCTGCCCTCCCAGGGCTGCTTGCTGGTGCCTGGGGTTGCGTGTCCTCTGCTGCCTTGCTTCCCATCTTGGTTTCCCGAAGAGCACGTCGCGCGGGGAAGGACAGGTGGCTTTTCTAAGCGGGCAGGAGCTTTGCCCACCTGGGCCAAGCCCCAGGCCCCGAAAGGCTCGGTCGTCACCTGTGGGTGCTGCTGGACATGTGACTGGCACTGTGTCCTGCACTTGACATACTTGTTCTTGCGACATCTTGGGCCTGGTCTGGGGCCTCAGGCCCACCCACGTTTTAGGGGCCCACACCGTGAGCTGGCGGTGACAGGCTAGGTGCAGGTGAGGTGTGCCCTGGGCCAGGCCCCAGGAGTCGGGGTCTCCCGCTCTCTGCAGGTGGACAGCAGTTACCCTGTGGCCTTCATACCTGCCCTCGGGTGGGGAGGCCTCCAGACCTCTGTGTGGGGACATTGTGCTCCCGAAACCGTGGGTCTTGGGGTTTGTCAGTTCCCACCAGGGCTGTCCCCAGAAAGCTTGTGCTCAGAGCAGCCCCGTCCCCTGCAAGCTGGCCTTGGCTGCTGCCACCTGGCCTCGGCAGCTTGGACAAGGGAACCCGAGTTCCTCTAATTAAATCACACGGCGGAGCAGTGATTCAAAACGCTGTGCACTTGCCCACCTGAAGTCAGTGATTCCAGAGTTGATTTCACAGTCCTTGATTATTAAATCGGCCTATGAATAGTTTTAAATTGAACTAGAACTCAAAATGGCCTCTTTAAATGTCTGTTTCAATGAATACTTGTACTTGTTTTGTTTTATTTTATTTTACATCTGTGGTTATGAAGCACGTAGAAGTGGTAGGTGCCCTCAGACAGCTGTGCAGGGGGACTCGCTCTTAGAGGAAGGCTTTCTGAGGCGGCTGCGAGGGGTGAGGTGCGGGGCCCCTGGGTGAGAATGCTGCTCCGGCTCTGAGACCAGGCGTTCTCTGAGTCTCTTACAAAGTCCCGTAAATGCGTGTTCCATGTTTACTCTCAAATTGTAGTTAGCTCTTCAAAGAATTATACTAAATTACGATAAAAAATAACCCCGTACTCACTCAGATGTGAAATGGAAAAAATTAGCACAGTGGAGACCACCTCCAAAGAAAGCATTGTCTGCCATCCCTGTGGATTAAGGCTTTCTTGAAATCGTGTAATCAAAGCGAAGAAGGAAAAAATTGGACGCCAAGAATGATACAAGATGCAGGTGGTGTTGTCTCTAGCGCCCCTCAGCTCCAACTTTTATATTTTCGAAGTCATTTCGTTGTCACTGGGCGTCACCCCAGCTAAATGTTACAAATAGCACCTTGTAATATAATCCTGGTAAGATCTCAAAAGAAAAATACAGAAGCAGAATATTAAAGGTTTGTCTTGGAAAGAGGTTTCCTCTGCTTGAAAGAAGAGCATGGACACAGCACCTTCGGCCCATGCTTCACGGTTCACCCGCCCACCCGCCGGTGGGGTTAGTGCCTCCTTTTCCTGGGGCATCCTCCCTCCCGGGAACTCTCCTGATCACCGTCCCCTCAAAAAGCCGGGGGGGTGTCTACGTGTGGGCACCTCCCGTGTAGGTGGGGCAGGACGGGGGTTCCTGAAGCCTGTGTGGGAACAGGCCAGGGCAGAGGACGGTCCCTACAGGGTGTGAAGGACTGACGGAGTTTTGAGGGAAAGAGCGGCAAAGACCAAACTCTGAAGGTGCCCTGCCAGGAAGTTGGCATGTGAGCCCATGGGTGCCCATCCGATCTGCAGTCTGAGGGACGGCTTGGTGGCACCGGAGGCTGCCCAGGCGAGAGGCTGTCACGGTAACCGGAGAACAACGTCAAGTGTGTGAACTGAGGCAGGGCGCTGGCTGCGTGGAGGGAAGCGCGTGCCCTGGGGTCTGCCCCCTGCTGTCGGAGCTCTGCGGGGGGCTCGACTCTGCAGGATGTCTGTGGAAGGGGCCCACCCTGGGCTGGTACTTGACGCCCCCGCGCCGCACGGAGCTGCGCATCTGTGGCCGACTGCGGTCCGGGTGGGCAGCGCCTGCCCTGGTGGTTCAGCTCATGCAGAGGCACCCTCGTGAACGAAGCCCGCGCTGCTGGCCGCTTCCCCACTGTGTGTGGAGCTGAGCTTCCCTTCCCCCGCACCCTCCGTGTTCTGGGATCACCCTGGGCGACTCTTTGAAATCCAGAAGCTCCTGAAAGGCTTTAAGTGGCTCTTCAGAAGTGAGGAAGTGACAGCGGGCTGGTTGCACGTGCGGCTCTATTTGGGGACCTGAGTGACGTGGGCCGCGCTGGGCCTGGGGGCCGTCACTGGGTGCTGTCCTGGGGGCCAGGCCTCATCACTCTGCCCTTTTGCCTCTTGCAGTGCCCGGGGGCTGGAGAAGGCCAGGCTGCAGCTCCAGGAGGAGGTCCGCCAGCTCAGCAGCCAGCTGCTGGAGGAGAGGAAGAAGCGGGAGATGCACGAGGCCCTGGCCCGGCGGCTGCAGAAGCGCGTCCTGCTGCTGACGAAGGTACGGGGCGCCTGCGCGGGGGCCTGCCTTCCGGGCCAGCAGCTCCCAGCCCGCCCCTGCCGTGTCCACGCTTAGTCTTCTCTCCAGGCCCCCACGTTTGCCAGGGTCTCTACCAAGTGCAGTGCACCCAGAGCCACCAGTGATCTGTGTCCCCACTTCTCGATCAGTTAGACACCCACGGCGCTGCCTGTGAGTCACGGCTCATATCAGACTGAGCTCTCCCCTCACCAAAGGGGAGAGCATCTTGGCGGTTTAGCCAGCCTGCGCATTTTTACCCTGGATTGCTCTGAAATGCAGACCCTGGGATTCCCTGCTGGGCCTCTCCTCCTTGTGAAGGGCAGAGCCCGGGGCCTTCACGCACTGACCTGGGGTATCGGGATGTCAGCCCCTGCCCCCTGTGTCTCACGGTGGGGTCAGCCCTCTCTCCGGCCTGGTGGGCAGGTGCAGCCTTTCCCTCCTTCGGAGCCCAGGGAGCGCAGGGTAGACTGCAGTGGGAAACTGTCACCTGTGTGCGTCTGGGCTGCCGGGTTTTTGCTAACTGCTGAGCCCGGGGGGCTCTGACGTCTGGCTTGATACACACAGCTCGCTGGAGCATGAATTACGATTTTTGTGTGAGAGAGCATTATTTAAAATGTTGCCTTGGATGCTGAAATTTCAGAAGACAAGGAAAGAAAAAGCCAGAAACTGTCCCCAGATGTTCTCTAGGCGAGGCTTGGGGTTGTCCAGATGCTGGCGGACACCTCCCACCTGCCCTCAGGCTGACAGTGAGCGGCCAGGCGGGCGCGCTGACCTGGCGGGCGGGGGCGGGGGGCGGGGGCGTCTCCCTGGGAAGTTTCAGGAGTCGTGTCTGACAACTGTTTGCCTGTTCTTGATCGTTTGATAAAAACCTGGGACCTCCTGGTCATGAAGCTTTTAGGAGGCAGGTCACATTCCGGCTGCTGAAAGCTCGCCATCTCCCGACCTCTCCAGCACGTCCCCTGCTGTGTGTGTCACGTCACTCGAGCTTCCTGGGGTCAGGCTTGGCCGACCTCGACGCCAGCCTTGCCGGTGGCCCCACAGGGGACTGGTGAGTTTGCGAGCTGTCCTTGTGCGGGGCCCGTCGGTCTTGTCCGTGTCGTCCACTTCCAGTGCCCGTGCCGCCCAGCGAGTGTCCTTGTGGGCTGGGTTGGCAGCCTGGCGGCTCTGCTTTACCAGGGTCGCGTCGGTTCACTGGTACAGGTCCCGCTGGTGCACCGGGCGGCCCCTCAGCGGGGGCGTATCTCCAGCGCCGCGGGCTCCGTGGCCTCGGGACCCATCGGCACCTCCGTGATCGTGCGCTGTGCCTGGCTTCCTCCTCGGACAGTTTCTGGCCTTGAAGGTCACTGCTCTGGGCTCCCGAGGCAGGAAATTTCCACTCCTCTCTTCCCCCTGCTCAGCAGGTTGGAAGCTGATGGCGCTTTTGGTCTAATTCGGTCCTGGCCCTGGCCCGCTGCGCTGACAGGCGTAGCTCTGAGAGAGAGAGGTGGGGGGGGGGGGGCCCGGTATCGATCGCCCGGTACTGACAGATGACTTACACCAACTGTGGCTCGGAGGCATGTTTGCCATGGGTCGGTGGCCGGGTCAGGCGCGCGGGGTCCATCTTGCCAGCCGCATGATTAAGCTGTTCGTCGGGCCGGTCTGCAGAGGGCGGCCAGGCTGCCGCTTCCTGGTTGGAGCCGAGCACGTCCGGCCCCATACCCCGCCCCGCCCTCGGTGGCCCCGTGGGCTCGCACGGCGGCTCCCGCGTGGTCTGCGTGCTTCCTGCTCGAGGCACCTCCAGGGCGGCAGCTGTCGGGTCTCGAGGGTGCTCTGGTTGCTGATCTTCCTGTCTTCCTTGGGAGACACCCTCACCCCTCTGGGAGCCCCCGGACCAGCTCCCTGGGGTAGGGCGTGGCGAGTGCAGTGTCCCGCCCTCCGCTGCGGCGCTGGGCCAGGTGCGCCGACAGGGCTCTCCTGCGCCCCCTCGAGGGCTCTGTTTGCGTGTTTGACATTTCAGGGTACAGTGCTTGGAATGTGTGATTTTATTTTGAGACCTTATTAAGCATCTCGAGTCTAAGGGCTTAATTGTTACTGATCGCTAAGAGTGTAATTACCTTGGTAAAATACCATGACTATTTTAAGCAATTGAAAATTGGCTTCGAGAACTGGGTGAACACAAACCATTTTCCTATTTGAAATGGGCTATTTCCAGCGTGCCCCTAATATTCCACAATATGGTTACAGAATCGTATTTATAGACTCTAAGCAGTGAAAGCTAACTTTTAGCATGAAGTTTTTCAAAAAGTGAAAGTAAAAGCTTCCCTTCCCCCTCTTTCCTACACCCCCCCCCGACCCCCATTTCCTAGTGGAGCAGCCTTTGGAGGAGGACACCTGTCATTGGTGTCTTACCTCCAGGGTCACAGTCTGGCAGTGATGTCGTCCCCCTGCCCCCGTGGGACCCCCGCTGTTGCTGCTTAAGAAACAAATACGTGGGCAGAAGGTGAGCTTTTGGGAAACTGAGGCAGGAAGCACATGGGGATGTCCCAGAGGAGGCCAGAGCTCCCCTTGCCTTGTGTCCAGAAGAGGCTGTCCTGGAGGAAGGCTCCCGGGAGCAAGTCTCCCTGGGCTGGGGGAGCAGTCGTCGCTCGGGGGTCCGTCGACTGCCGGGACTCCCTCCCTGCCCAGGATCGTCGTTACGCCCAGGAGGCTGCCCTCAAGTGTCCTGGTCCTTTTCTGACCGAGGGGCTTTGGTTGGCTGTTGGGATTTGTGCTGTTTACGTTGTGTAAACCTACCTCTTTATGTTCCTCGTGTTCGCTTGACAGCTTTGAGAAATCGCCTGTGGTTTGGCAGGAGCTGTGTGATGGTGAGGCTTGTCCAGCTGCCGGCCAAGCCGCAGTGGGGTCAGCAGCTCAGCAGCGGGGAGGCCCAGGCTTGGGCCAAGGGTGGCACGTCCCTGTGGTTCTCTGCTGAAGCCCAGTGCCTTCCAGAGCTGCTGGCGCCGACCCATGAGACCAGGAGAGTAGCCCGTTCGCTCTGAGGTTCTCCATTCCTTCCTGATCTCAAGTAGCTCAGCCCTGCAGGGATGCGGGCAGTCCCTGCTTTGTACGTGGAGAAGTTGGGGTGTGCGTTAGGTCAGAAGGAGTGGGGAGACTCCTGGGTTAAAGTCAACCTTCACATCCTTGAATTCTGTCCTGGACAGCAGGTGATGAGTTTTCTGGAGGGAATATAGGCAGGTGGTAGGCTCTGTGTCCCTGGTGAGGGCAGGCTCGGTGGTGGCCCCGCTTCTGTGGGCACGTCGAGGTGTGGAATGCTGCTCACAGAGCCTGTTCCCACAGTGCCTGTCCCGGGGTGCACCCCCCACCCCCAGTTGTGGGAGAGTCCCGGCCCCCCGGGTCTGCACCAAAACCCGGTGGCTCTGGTTTGACTCACTCTGGTGGGTACGGAGGCACCAGCTCGTTGTGTGAGACCCTGGAGCCTAGTGAGGTGCGGGCCTCCACGTCCTCTCTTTGAAGGGCCCGCTCCCGCCTTGCCCTCCCGGTTCGGGGGTTTTAGAGGGTTGTTTCCGCCCTGAGCCGGTAGGAGTCTTGGTTGGAGACGCCTGAGGCAGACGTCCTCTCCTGGGCCCTCTTCACTCCTCCCCGTGTCTGGGGATGAGCAGCAGTGGTCACCTTGGTGTGGTCCAGCTGTCGGCTTTGTTACCTTGATGGCGGCTCCTTGTGGCTCGTGATGGACTGATCTTTGGAGGTGAGGAACTCTTCTCTTCTCTCTGATTTATTGTTTTACCTTTTACATTTGGGTGTCACCTGCACCTGGAGTTGATTTCGGGTGTGAGTGAAGCAGGTGACAAGATGATTTTTCCCCATTGAAAGTGCCATTGATCCAGCACCGCTTCTGGAAAGACCCCTCTGTTCCCTGTGTGTGGTCTCGTTGCCTTAAGTGTCAGTCAGTGACCGCCGATGGGCAGCTCAGCTTCTGTGTGCTCTGTTCTGCCCATTGGTTCCGTCTGTCTTTCTGCCAGCATCACCCTGTCTCCACTGATGCAGCTTTATTGTGCTTTGATGTCTGGTAGTAAACATCCAGGTTGATTATTGTTCTTTAAGTTTCGCTGGCTCCTTTTGGTCCTTTGCCATATACATTTCAGAATAAATTTGTCTGTTTACACACAAAAAATCTCCTGGAATATGGTTGGGATTACAATGAATAAACTAGTTTGGGGAGAGATGACACCTTAACATTATTTCATTTTCTGAACCAGAACATTATAATTCTTCCACTTATTTAGATCTTCTTTAATTTCTCTCAGCAGTATTTAGTAGTTTTTAGGGTAGAAGCCTTGCACATTGTTACATACTTCCCCCCTGAGTGTCTCCTGTGTTGATGTAGTTGTAATGGTGTCTCTCACGGATTTTACCTTCTCTGTGTTGGTGCCGGGCTGTGGAAATGCAGTTAAGCGTCTGTACCTAATAGTCCTGCTAAATCCCTTAGCGTGAGAGCAGGTCTCCCCGTGGACGAGCCTGGCTGCTTGCGGGTGCGTGGCTCACGCAGATCTCAGGAAGCTTCAGTAGTTCACCGCTAAGAGCCACGTGTGCTGTTTGGTTTTTGTAGATACTCTTTATTGGATTAATGAAATCCCCATCTACTTGTAGTTTTCTAAGAGTTTTTATCATAAATGCCTACCCCATGAATTTTGATGTGGGTTATTTTTATTATTCTGTTGAAAATATTTTCTCATATTCTTTCTGGATTTGTAAAGGCTGACCTTCAGGCAAGGTTTACATGTTCCAAGCTCATAATGTAGGCAGATGGGAAGGCTGGAAAGGAATCGAAAGAGAGAACCCAAACGCATTCACTCACTTTGTCCTTCACTTTGTCGTTGCACAGATTCTTATGGGGTGTCTGTTCTAGGCACCACTGAGGCGGCAGTAGGGTGGGCAGGGCTCTGAGCTCCTGGGGTCTCCCTGAGGTTGAGAGGGAACAAACAAACAGAGAAGAGGAAGCCAGAGAAGCCAGGGAACAGCGCCCAGTAAAGGAGGAGACTGCTAGAGCCTGGTGGGTGGGTTAGTTTTATGTTCTTTAAAACACAATTTTAGATGCACAGGAAGTGGTGACGATGGTAGACAGGGGGGCCCCCGTGCATCTTCCACCAGCTTCCTGGGTGGTAGCATCCTAGGTGATTCTAGTGCAGCATCGAGACCACAATCCATGTTCCTACAGTGTGTGCGTGTCAGGTCATCACCGCGCAGACTTGTGTAAGCACCGCTCATTCAAGATGCAGGATTGACCCTCCACCCGTGAAGGCCTCCTTGGGCTGCCCCCTAAAGCCACCCTGGCCCCCACCCTCACCCCAGTCTGTTCTCCATCTCTGGAAATTTTCGCAAGAACATTGTGTAAATAGAATCATACAGTATGTGACATTTTAAAATGTTCATGTTTTAAATTTAATAACTTTTATTTTTTAGAGTAGTTTAGGTTTACAAAAAAATTAAGCAGAAAATAGAGAGTTCCCATGTCTCTCTTCCCCCGCCCCACAATCCCCTACCGCTGACATTCCTGCATCAGTGTGTGGTCCGTTGTTCCAACTGCTACATGAACTAAAGTCCACAGTTTACATTAGGGGCCACTCTCTGGGCTGGATTCTCTGTGGGTTTTGACAAATGGTTAGTGTCGTGTGTCCCGCATCACAGCATCACACAGGGCACTTCACGGCCCTCACGGTCCTCTGTGTGCATCTGGGCACCCCTCCCTCCTTCCTTGCCACGGCGACCCCCCATCCGTTCACTGCCTCCGTCGTTTCACGTTTTCCAGAAGGCCGTGTAGTTGGAGTCCCACAGTGTGGAGCCTTTTCAGACTGGCTTCTGTCACTCAGTACTATGCGTTTCAGGTGCCTCTGTGTCCTTTCTTGGCTTGAGAGCTCCCTTCTTTTTATCCTCGGATAAAATCCGTTCTCTGGATGTGTCGCTGTTTATTTGCCCGTCGCCTACTGGAGGACGCCTTGGCTGCCTTTCTGAATGAAGCTGCTGTAATCACCCATGTGCGTGTTTTTGTGTGGACGTAAGTTTTCACCTTAAACACCTGAATCACATAGAAAGAGTGTGTTCAGCTTTGAATGCTTTTCACACCAGCACATCCTGCAGTAAGTCGTTGGCCTCTATTTTGTGAAGCTTTTCACACACCGTATTTTCTTCGCTTTTTGTGGAAGCTCGTTGAGGCGGGGGTATTTCCGTTTTACTGATGAGACACAGAGAGCAGGCGGTGATGCTAAACCTGGAACCTGGGTAGGCGGGCCCTGGCTCTTCCGCCACGGCCTCCTGCTGGTGTCACCGCGGCCGCCAGGCCTCCCTCCCAGGAGCATCTCCGTAGTGGCTACTGGCACTTTCACTGTCTCAGCTTTTTGTTTTCATTACACCTCCGAGCATAACTGGGGGGCTCCTAGAGCCCCTGGGGGCCTGGCTGTGGCGTGCTAGGGCCCCCGTCTGCTTTCCTGTGGCTGGTGAGCGAGGCATGCGGCAGTGGGGACCAGGGCAGTGCGGCGGGGCGTGGAGGGTGCTCTGTGGCATGAGCACATCTGATACGCGTTGCCCCGGCTCCCTGGGAGTCACCAGGGTCGCTGCGGTGTGGGCACCCCCTCAGCAGCACCTGTCCTGTTGTCCCCACGTCCTCCACGGTGGGAACCTGCGTGCTGGCACCGCTGGGCCTGAGCGTGGGCATGTGGCTGACGCCGCCGTGTCCTCATCGAGGCCCCTTACCTTGGAGAAAAGCAAATTATGTTTGTTTCTCTTGCAAAAGAACATAAATGCCACCAGCTGCTTTTGATCACTCATGTTCATCCTCTTCCCACATCCTTCCTTAGAGTCGAGCTTCCTAATCTTATTAGAAGGATTTCTCTCGTGTGCCTCCTTTTCAATGCTGAAAATTCTTGGTTTGGGTAGCACGGAAGGAAATGCTTAAGAAGCTCAGAACCTGCTCTGTCTTCTGAGAAACGGAATCCTTTGTGTGCTCTGGCTTGGTCTTTGCCACCCACCGAGGCGGGGAGCACGGGCACCATGGGCCCCCCTTCCATCTCAGCACATTGCGGCTCCAAGCGCAGCTGGGATGCTGGGGCTGGTAGGGATGGAGGGGGTCAGGTGCTGGATTTTTCCCCTTTTGTTTTTCATCATGACCTGACAGCAGCCCCCACGCATGGCTTATTCTGCATGTTGACATTGGCGTCACGCGTGGATGGTGACAGGCTACTGTCTCTCGACCATGTGTTTGCTTGAAAACCTTCCTGTTGGGGCCACGGAGGTGGGCGGTGTGCCTCTGGCTTGTGCAGGTTTGGCGCCTTCAGGGCCGGGCAGGTTCTCAGCCTTTCCCGTCCGTGGGAATCTCGGCCGGCCCTGGTGGGTTCAGGCAGCTGTGGAAGTCCCAGCACCACGGCATCTGAGAAGGAAAGCCCTGGAGCCGAGGCTGAGTGGCCACGTCTCAGGCCTGACCATGACCAGGTGTGGGCCGTCCCTCCTGGGGCCTCGGCCATCAGCGCTCCCCCATCTCTGTCCGGGCGCCGGCCCGTCCTCTCCCTCCAGCCTGCTCTGGGAAGGGGGGGCTCCAGGCAAACTTGAGAGACCTCCCGCCAGGTCCCCTGGCGCTCCGGGCTTGGAAGTCACGGGTTTCGCAGCCGGGCCTTGGTGACTTCTCAGTAAGCCAAGAGGAGTGGTGGTCAGACGGGTGACGTTGGGGAACGCGCGGGGGTGTGGGCAGGGGCTGAGTGTGTGTCATCGTCTCCCCATCATCCCCGTGAGAGTGGTTACGTCGCCTGCAGAGTGGCTGACCCAGGCTCCAGTCCCACTGGGACCCTACGCTGGCCTTTTGGGAGGAGCCCTGAGAGATCTTGAGGGCACAGGTCGTTAGCGCGCGTATGAATCACGGGGCATCTCGGGAAGGGGCCGAGTTGGGGGTTAGTTCTGGGCAGGCCCTGAGCTCCTGCCTGTCTGACCAGCACCCGGGTGATGGCCTTGCTGCCAGTCTGTGGACAGCGTCACGTAGCAGAGCCCAGTCCATTCCAGAGATGGGGTAATGGGGACCTGGCACGGAGCAGTCCCAGGATTTTCCACGGCTAAGACATGAGGGGCAAAATGTGTTTGAGCCATGAAGTGGCTGGTACAGATGGCAGATCAGCAGTCTCCTGGTAGGTCTGTAGGATACCCGCAGGCCTGAGCCTCCTGCGTGCCCACACCTGGCCCGGCCCTTGCTCACATGCTGCCCTCCTGGATGGCTGCAGCCCTGGCCCCTCGGCTTCTGTCCACGTCCCAGGGGGACATGCACTCTGGTGTGTTCCTTTGCTCATCTAGTTGCTGGTTTTCACAAATGCTCATTCCGTGCCTTCCACGTGCTGGCGGCCTCGGTTGGTGGCTCCTGAAGGGTGGGGCTCCTTCGGACCCTCCTCCCCTGTCCTGTGCCCCGTTTCCCTGCTCCCAGTTAGCGGGAGTCTCGGGGGTGGGGTTCTGCTGTCCTGCCTGGGTGTCTGAATGCCGCTCTGCTCCCTGGCAGCAGTCTGTCCAGTGGGGCTGGCCTTCTCTTCTGAGAGCTTCTCCTCGGAGTCCAGCCACCTGAGGGCTGTCCCCCTCCTGCTGCCCGGCGCCTGCCCTCCTGGCTGGGATCACGCTCTCCGCCTGTCGGTAGGGCGCAGGGGCAGTGGTATTTGCATTCTGTAAACTCAGGTTCAGACTCAGCCTCTGATTTTTTCTCAGAGCGCCTCCCTCCACTTTTCCTGGCCCTCGAGAAAAGCCTAGAGGACGGGCAGTGAGATGCCAGCCGGCCTGTCTGCTCGGCCCGACGCCTCCGCCTCCTGCAGATGAGCAGAACCCTCTCGGCTTCAGAATTTGATTTCGTATATTAACATTATTGTCCTTTCAGGTTACCTTTCCAGGCTGACATTTCTATTATATCCATTTAAGTAAAAAAGCCCTCCTGTTTTGTTACAGGAAATGCCATATGCGAAGTTATTAGAAACCCAATCTTGTCACCAGCATTATCACATTATCCCACCAAGGGGGCAGCTGGACTGGCTCGTGGCAGAAAGAAATTCCAGAGAGAAAAGCAATTTTAGGAAATATAATGAAATCAAAACAAAATGCCTTCCATCCCTCTCCAGTTTGAAGGTGTTTATTAAGATAGGGCTTGTGGTTCTGCGGGAGAGAGGTGCTCGCGGGCTGCCTCTGGCTGCTGAGAAGGAGCTGGATGGGGCGGGAGGGGCAGCCGCGTGCCCTCCGCCACTCAGCCCTGCCTGCCCTCCGCCACTCAGCCCTGCCTGCGGGCTCCTGCCGCCCGGAGCCTTCCTCTCCTGGCCCTCCGTTTGGAAGCTGCATCCTGCTGGATCCAGGTAACCCATCTCCGCCTGTACTAACTAACTTCTGTGCCCTCTCAGCGGGAGCACAGCTCCCGGCCCCGCCCGTGCGTGCCTCGGCTTCCTGGGCCCCGAAGCCTTGGGGCTGTGCCTTGGGGCTGTGCCGCGGAGGCGGTGTGGGTCCTCTCAGAGCACCGCAAGCCTGGGCCCGCATGGCTCCCCTGCAGCAGTCCTGGTGCGGCGTGTGTGATCCGAACCCAGTGCGCTCTGCTCCGTGAACGCTGCCTGGCCGGTGGCGCTGAGGTAAGTGTCCCCCGGGCCCTGGCCTTGGAGACACAGCTCGAGTGCAGCACCCTCCCTCCTGTCGTCTTCTGCAGGAGTGATGACCTGTGTCCCCATTTCATGGTAGCGGCTTACATCTGAGTAAGGACGTCCTTAAAATGTGCCCCATTTCACAGTAGCAGCTTCCATCTGAGTAAGGATGCCCTTAAAAAGGACGTTCAGGTCACACCCAGCTTCTGTCACCGGCCTCCTGGCCTGTTCGTGCCCTGGGGCTAGAAAGCGTTGCTGTCCCAGCACCTGCTTCCGCGCCCTGCTGGCACGTGCTGTGCGGGTGTGCTGGTCTCCCGCCGCCACAGAGGGCCTCTGGGTGTCTCTGGCCCCCCCGGGAGGGCGGGTCTCTTCTCCGGGGCTCACTGGCAGCGGGCAGGTAGCAGGCGCTTGGTGCACGGAATCTTGGCTCAGTGTTGAGTCCCTCGTGTGACGGGCGAGGAGACCGAGGCCCAGAGAGGGCGACTTGCCTGGAGACCGCTGTGGACGAGGAGCAGCGCTCCTGCTGCCTCCGGCGCCCGCGAGGGCGGCGCTCTGTCACTACCCACCCGCCTCCGAACGGGCGGCCCGCCCACCGCTTCTGGCTGCCATCCAGTGGGTGGGCGGGACCGTCCAACGCTCGCGGCGAGATCGCGGATACAGATGTGTCTGTTTGATGCTGTGCCTTAAAATTAGCAAGTTGGGAAACGGTGCTAATTCCTCCCCCAACAATGAAGCTTAGAAGCAGAGGCAGGAGGTGAGCGTGGAGGAGCTGGTGCCGGGACGCACTGGGAGCCTTGGAGACCAGTGGGTGTCGGTGCCTCAGGCAGCTTCCCATCTGCTTTGCCCCCGGACGCCCTGAGTGTGGTTCCTCCACGCACTCCGGAGGGCACCCCATCCTCCCCCAGGGGCTCCTCCCACTGTCCCCTCCTGGCTTGCTTGCAGCCTTTGTAAAACCGTTGCGCTCAGCACGCCGAGTCCGTGTTAGAAAGCATGTGTGTGACCCGAGTCCGTGTTAGAAAGCATGTGTGTGACCCGGGGTCGGTGATGACGCGTTCAGGAATTAAGTGTGAGTGCAGTCATTTTTAAATTAAAAAATAAGGTTACTTACAAAAATTAGTGCAAGTAGGATTTCCACTACTTCCCCCCACCCCTGAGTTGCCCTGCACACCTCGTGGGTTGCGGGCTCCCCGCGGTCACATTTGCGGGCACTCCCGGCTGGTGGAGGGGAGCGTGGCCCTGGCCATCAGACAGGCCTTCCACTCGGGCTGCTCACAGGGTGGGGATGCGGGCGGTGGAGCCCCCGGGCACCGCCCCCATCCCCGCTCCTGTGTTTCGGGCTCTTCCCTCCGAGGTCAGCCCTCCCGTGGAGTGCGGGGCACGGCCTGTGGGGCTCTGACTCCCACGGGGCTCACGCGGCATTGGCCAGGGTCGATGAGGCAGGATCCGAGGGTTCCCCACCCTCACCTTTACTCCCTAGATGCGTCCGTGTCAGCGTGTAAAGCCCAGCAGCCCTTGGGGCCCCCCCCGAAGAAGGTCGCCTTCAGCAACGTGCGCTTGTGAGGCCCTGTGCCCGTTCGCTTGCTTGTGGCTCCGGGAAGTCCCTCGGGACGGGTGGGTGCCCACGGGATGGGACCTCGGGCAGGCCTGAAAAGGTGGGCTGGCAAGCGCTGGGCAGGTCCTGTCATTTGCAGTTTTGACATTTGTTCATGGGGCTTTTTTGCGTGAACTTTGAGTTTCTAAAATACTGCATTAAAGTAGTCTGTCTCATTTACTCTCACTGAGCCGGGCACCTCCCTCTCCTCACTGGTGACCAGGCCGTGCTCACCCTCCAACTCCTGGGCCCCCACAGCCAAGGCCCGCAGCATTGGGGTTAGTAGTGGAGAATCCCGGGGTGCCTGAACTAGAGAAGAGGGGCGTGTCCAAGCACAGCTCTGACTGTGCGGGAGACGGAGGCCTGCCGGGCACGGGGAGGGGCCTCTACTCACTAAGGACGCCTGCGCGCAGGCCTGGGGCCCCCTGCCGAGCCGGGAGGGTCTGGAAGCCCTGGGAGGACGAGGCTGCATTGGCCGCGCGTGTCCTTCTGTACACTTTAAGTCCCCCTTGTGGTCGTGGAGAGCTCTTCTCTTTTTAACTCAATTTCGAAGAAATCCAAATCTTTGAATAACCTTCATCCTGAGAGGAAAGGAAGTTGGCTGCAGGTGAAAATTGATGGTCACGCTCAAAGACATGGTTCCCCGCCAGGCAGCCTCTTGAGTGTTGCTGCTAAAAATAGCCACAGCGTCTTGCTGGTGGCGTTTGAATTGTCTCCAGGCCACTCCTGGTGATTATTTCAGATGTTAGAGGTGCCACCGGCCTCTCTTGGCTGTTCTGGCTCAGGCCTGTCTGCCCTTGGTCTGGGGAGGCATGGCCTGGCGGGCCTGACCTCCACCCCTGTTGCACTGTCCTTGTTTTCACTGCCCAGATTATGGATCCTGGAGGGACCCCGCAGTCACACCCTGGGGGCAGGTCCCACGTCTTCAGTCTGGGGCCCTGGGCCTTCCCCATCATTGGCTCCATCGTCCCCCCACCCCAGGCTGCCTCTATCGGGCCAGGAAGCCAGGCCTCCCCCAGCTCTCCCTGAGGCTCACCCCTAACGTGGGGATGGTTCCTGGCTACTCAGCTCAGCCGAGAGCTGTAGCGGCATCGGAGGTGACAGCACAGGGGGTGTTCAGTGAGGTGGGTGTGACTTGTGTGGTTGACGTGTCCTTGAGGGGTCGGTGACATCAGTGTCCCCGCCACCCATGCTGGGCAGTGCCCGGTACCCCCGTCTGGCCTGACTTCCTGTGCCAGGGTGCAGGGCAGCTGTTCTTCCCCAGGAGCCCATGGCCCCCCTGGGCTGCTCACCTCTCCTCTTCCTCCCTGGATGCCTGTTTTTCTCCACCTCTTTTCTTGAGGGACCTGTAGCTGCCCTAGGTGTATTGGTATCCAAAGGCCAGCGTTGCCCTTCCTGTGCACCTGGTCTGGGGAGGTGGCATTCTTGGGGCAGACTCGCTCCAGATTCTCTGTTCTGGGGGGGAAAAAAGAGCCTGGGACTGCAACTCAAAACAGTTGGAGCCTAAACTCTGTCGCTCTGTACCCTTTGTCTCTCGCATCCAGACCCCTCACCTCTCTCAACCTTCTCTTCCTGTCCTGGGGAAGGAGCCCGCTCTGCCCTCCCCCTGCTGCCCTGTGCCCTCCCCCAGCCGCCCTATAGAACCGACCCAGAGATTGACTCTGGGAGCTGATACTTTGAAAGTATTTTTTAAGTATAAACTAATATTCACAAAAATGTGGTAGTTGAACAAACATTTACAGTCGATTCTGCTATAACGTGACACGTGTGTTCCTAAAACTTACCCTGCTACACAAAATTGCTCAAAAACTTCATCGGTGACGGTACAAAGGAGGGAAGAACCCGATGAAAATGGTAGCACAGTTTCACATGTGTCCAGTGATTGAGAAATAGACAGAGACCACAGTGAACACAGCACTAGGCCTGGCCTAGCCTGGGAGGTGCGTGTGGCTGTAGGTGGGGTGGACACCGGAAGGGGGCAGCGGGGCGGGCCGCCTGGGAGGGGGCAGGGGTGGTGCAGGTGGGCCGGGCGCCAACGAGGGTCCAGGGCGCTCCCGACCCACCCCCACCGTGCTCAGCCGCTTCTCCAGCCGGGGTCTGCCTCCTGCAGGCCAGCCCCTCCCAGCCCCTCCCAGTGTTGGAACGCCTGCACCTCCGGGACACACAGCAGAGCTAGCCCACCCGCCCACCGCCCACCGCCCACCGCCGGCTGTGCAGGGCAGGCATCTGTCCTCATCCGTCACGTTTGTTTCCCAGTAAACGTCTGTCCTTACCTGGTGTGGGGCCTGGGACAAGCAGGCCTTCGGTAAGTCGTCCTCAAATTACCTTATCTTCATTAACGTTTTCTAATAATCCTATTTAAAAGTCATGGTGAAAATGCTGCAAGCTGGGATCTGCAGGCTCCCTCCTTCCGGAAGGGGAGTCCTAGCTGGGGAAGGTTGAGGAGTGCGCCCGGGAGGGCAGGTCGAGTCCAGGCAGGCGTGTCTGACTCTGCCCTGAGCCCCACCCTCCGTCCTGTCACCGTCCCCTCATGTCTGGTCGGGGTGTCTGGGAGCATGTGCCTGTCTGCATGTGTGGGTGCATGGGCGTGGACACACGGGTCTGCATGAGTGGCGCGTGGGTGCGGGTGCACGTGTGAGTGTGTGTGTTTTCATTCTGGAAAGCCGGTTGTTTAGCGCAGTTAGGCTACTTTTCCCTCGAGACCTCCTGGACCACGAGGCCCAGCAGACGAGGACCAGCCCTGGCCACTGTGATAGTTATTAAACAGCCACGAGATGGGATCTGTATTTACAGACCCAGGGTGTGCTCGGCCTGGAAGGTATTAGATAACATCCATCATCCAACGGAAAACAGTCAAATGCAGGGAGTGTGCTTTGGAGCCAGCGTTCTTTTGGTTAATTTGCCCATAAAGGCCCAGACTGCCCCTCATAAAACGCCGAGGAGGAGGGAAGGACATTCTTCCAGAATTAGCTCCATGGGGTTCCTCACGGCCGCGGGTAGACAGCACGGTTCAGGGCGACTGGAACAAGTGGGTGTGCGCGCTGTACTGGGTGCCGCGGCTGTGGCGGAACGGGATGCATCCTTGGGTCCCTTTCCAGAATTGTGGTGCTTGCTTTGCTGTAGGTCACCTCCAGCACTGCGCTGTGTCTGGAGAATGGGGAGAGGTGGCAATAACGTGCACTTGCGGGACCTGGGGTTTGGGAAGGGGAGTTGGCGGCAGGCTGGGGCGCGGTAAGAGAAGCCCGGCGGGTGCCCTTGGGGGTCTGTGGTGGATCGTGGACCCTCTCCCCAGCGGCCCACTCCCCAGCGTGGCTGAGGCTCCCGGTCTCCAGCCGTAAAGTGGGTGCATGGGGGTAGCGTCAGGTAGCGCGGGCGTCGATGCCTTGTGCCCAGTAGATACCTGGCTTCCCAGGCAGCACCGGGCCAGCCCTGCCCTGTCATCTGTGCGCTTGTGGGCTTTGGGGGTGACAGTGGGGCCCAGAGGGGTCCCACCTTCTCTGGCCTGGGGCTGGACGTCAGCTCCTCGGTTGCGGATGACTGATACCTGCTCCTTAGCTGACCGAGACAACATTCCGTATCGGGTCAGAGTCAAGCGCAAGGCAGGCGTTGAAGGTGGAGGCCCATGAGGGGCTGTCAGCTCTGGCAGGCGCTCCTCCAGCCTGTGTGGGGCGCTCTCCGTGTTCAAGGCCTGCTTTCTGCAAAGCGTGAGGGAATTGGGCCGTTGCTGGCCTTGCCCCTTCCCAGGTTCGTTGACTTCTTCTGGACTAGGAGTTTCAAGCAAGCTTCGTTGTGTTTCAAGGTTTCCCTCCTTAGCGTCCTCCAGCGTCCCGCTGAGGGTGGGCGCGCGGCGCCTCTGAGGAAGAGCAGGAGGCGGGCCCTGGGTTTGCAGAGGCCGCTGGGGGTGGGGGGTGCTGGCCAGGTGGGGCTGTGCAGCTGGGACCGGCAGGTAAACGCGGTGAGGAGGTGGGAGCCAGCCTCAGGTCGGGAGGGGTCGGCAGGCGGGGATTTCAGGGGACGCGTCCTGTCCCTGCACCCCCCGGCGGTGTTCAGAGACCCCGATTCTAGGGCGGGGACCTGGCGTAGCGAACAGCCAGGGCTGGGGGCCCGCTGGAGGGAGAGAAGCCTGCCCGCTCCCAGCCCCTCCCTGTGCCGCTGGGGAGGCTCTGAGGACTACCTGCTTGGGGTGAGGGGCGGGCGGTGGTTTGGCCTCCTTTTGGGACCCCCAGAGCACCGTGTGCACTCACTGCTCTGTGTCCGTCACATGCTCCTCGAGCTGAGAGCGTGAGGCCCAGGACGGGACGGCCTCTGAGTGGCGTGTGGCTGGGGATGGAGCCCCCCCCCCCCCCCTCCGCTAGACCTCACCTCTGCCCTGGGCCTGCACATCCCGGTCAGTGCCAGGCTCTTGCTCTTTGCTGGGCTTCCCTGGGGCTCTGATAAGAAGCTGCCCTAAAGGACCTTCTCCACAGCTTTATGAACGTCTCTAAGATCAGACCCGCTGGTTAGCCTTCGCCAGTGACCTTTATTAACCTCCGGTTAAAGAAACGTTGCTAGTTACAGAAGCATGATTTATTCCCGGAAAGCCGGCCTCGCTGAGCCACCTGAGAGCCCCTGAAGGAGCTGCGCTCCGAATGCACAGCTCTGGGCTGCTCGTGAGATGCACGTACGAGGAGAGCGTTGGTGGCGGGGGCTGTGAACCTGGCTTCCGTGGGGCTTTCCTGGGGAGCGTGGAGTGACTGGGCCACAGAGCCGTCTCATGGCACCGCCCATCAGGAACACTGTGCTCTGCGGGAGCCGCCTGCAACCTTGACTCCATGGCCTGCGGGTGGGCAGACAGGGCCTGTCCCTCCCAGATCCAGCCTCGGGACCGAGCTCCATGCCCGGCCAGCTGCGCAGAGGGCGGGGGCTGCGGAGGGGCGGTGTGCCCTGCTTACGCTCGCTCTGCCCGGGAGACCTTGATGCGTGGGTGCAGTCAGAGGCCTTGAGTTCCAGTTTTGGCTACCAGCCGCGCGGCCTGGGGTGCGTGCTTCCCCTTGGCAAGTGCAGGCCCAGCACGGCGCCCGCCCTGCTTTTCTCATCCCCTCTCAACGCCGTGCCTGCCCTTTACACGGAGACGGGCCTGGCGGCCTCCTTTCCACGTGTCCTCCCGTTTCACTGGAGCAGGCGACTTCGTGCCTGCCTCGGCCCTTTTCATTCTGAGGGAGTGCAGTGAGCTTGAGCGGGGCGGGGGGAGGTGGCCTCCCCCCACAGCACAGGCAGGACCGTTGCAGCCGGGAGCTGAGAAGAACCTTGTCCAAGTCGCCTGGTGGGTTGGCCTGTGCCTGGGACCTCCAGGCCGTCTCTGCTGCTGCACCGTATTCACGATCTTTGGGACTAACAGCTCAGTATGTGCGCCCGTCTCTTTTGGGATCTCGTCTTGTGTTTTGAAAATACCATTCCCAGTGTGTTTGTGGCACTCTCCCTCCTTCCAGCACAGGCGCAGGTGGCTTCTCTTGGCCACCTCGGCCCCATGGGGCCAAACCTGGACCGTGGTGCCTGGGGCCAGAGTGTGTGCGTTCGGATGGGTGCCGCGGTCACTGCCTCATGCGTCCTGGCCGCGGTCTTAGTCGGTCTACGGCTCGCTCTCGCCGTTGGAGAAAACGAGGTGGTGGTGGCACCCCTAGAACGGTGCCTGTGGTTGCGGTCCCTGCTCTGTGAGCACTGCCGTGATGCTGCGGTTTGTGTCACTTCGGGCCTGTCCCCACTGGCCCTCCCTGTTCGGCCCATGTGTCTGGCTTTGGACACGTCCTCCTTCCACCCCCTGCCAGACTGTGGGCAGCGACTGCCCCGTGGGCCCCGCGCTCTCAGAGAGGTGTGCTGGCCACCCAGCTGTGCCCAAGCCCTTGCTCGGCCCCAAAGCCGCCAGCCGCCAGCTGCAGAAGGAGGTGTGCGGTGTCTTCCAGTGACAGGTCCCCCTTGGCCTTTTCCTCACTGGTTCAAAGCAGGAATGAGTCAGATGTGCCCACCCCAGAGCTCCCTGGGGCCTGGCAGGAGGCCTGGGGCAGTGCTGATCCCCACCACCACCACCCACACCCCCACCCCCACCACCACCACCACCCACATCCCCCACATCCCCCACACCCCCACCCCACCCCCCACCCCGGCCCACCCTGGCCCGCCCCGCCCTTTAAGGAAGAGGCAGGGAGACCTGCAGGGTTGTCGCCAGGGTCGGCTGCGACTGGGGATGGGAGCCCAACCAGCGCCCCCCCCCACACCCCTCCCCAGCTGGCAGGGCCCTGTGTGTCTGCCCAGGCTTCGCTCCGCGGACCATCCCCAGATTCCAGGTGACAGTCATGGCACAGCCGTTTGTGGGCCAGGTACCCAAATGTCCCTTTCCCATACTGGCCCTCTGGCGGGACCGCCTTCTGAGGAGGACCTGGGAGAACTGTCAGAGCAGATTGCTGCCTGGATTTTCAGAGGATTAAAGTTAATTAAAGAGCTCTTCCTTGCTTTCATCTCCTTGTATCTGCCAGCTATTTACATGCTAATGCAGGCCCTGCCACTGAGGAGGAGAAAGGTGTCAGCTCCAGGCATGCAAGAAAACAGCAGGGAAATGAGATGAGCACTAGTTTATATATTTATATTGTGTCCCTATGGATTGTGAGAGGTGTGCGCGTTCAGACACGTTTGGAAGTCAGTGACATAGTCTTTTTTTTTTTTTTTTTTTATTTCCTGAAGGGTCTATGTGGTTGACTTGAGTTTTCTCCGTTAAGGCTACATCTTACACTGCATAATTGAATACGTTACGCATGGTAATACCTTTGCATAAGCAATTTTATAAATAAAGAGAATGCAAAACGTAGAGACCAAACTTTGTAAGCACAGGGCTGTATCCCCTGGAAGCCTGTCTTCTTGGTAAAGGTAGCCTTCGGCTCAGGGGTCAGCTGGTGGCTGTGTCCTCTGCCTGTTAATACCACTGTGTTTTTGGTTGTTTTGGGGTTTTTTTTGGCTGCACCGCACGGCACGCAGGATCTTAGTTCCCTGACCAGGTATCGAACCCGTTCCCCCCTGCAGTGGAAGCGTGGAGTCTTAACCACTGGACCGCCAGGGAAGTCCCAATACCACTGTTCGGAAGAAGAAAAGGCAGACTGCAGACAGAGGGGCTTGCTAAGTGTTTGTTGGGTAAATGAAGCGCATTGATGCCATCACGGGATGTAGTTTACCTGCAGTGGATGTTAGGTGTGTGTGTGGCAGGGCATCTTTTTCTCTGGGCAATAGAGACAGCGCCCGACAACCTTGCCAGGGGGTTCTTCCTGACCTCTGGGTGCGCAGGCCTCGCTGGAACAGAACTGGATCCACATGGGGAGCTTTGGTGGCAGGTGGGCCTGGGAGGGTGGGCACCAGAGTGATTTTCTCCTTCAGCCTCCCCCCCTGCCCCCTGTGGGCCACATTGGTGATAGTTGGTGACTTTGCAACTTGGAAGTAATACCCTTCTGCTGCGGTCCTGCCTTCCTTGGGCAGAGACGGTTTAGTGACCTGAATCAGATGCCTTCAACGCCCTTCCTCACCTGGTTCAGTTCTGCACGTGCTGAGTGTCACCGGTGAGCCAGGAGCAGCGCTAGACACCTGTTGTTCCTAAACTGCACCGCTTCGGGTGCCGTCCGCTGAGGCACCCAGCACCTCCGCGGTGCCCGTTACTTGCTGAATGAGTGACTTTAAAGAACAACTAAGACTTCTGTTTCCAGGAAGATGGAGTAGACTCAGTTTTTCCCATTTCTTTTGCTAAGTACAACTAAAACCCTGGATATTGTTTATAAAACAAACATAGAAGACTCAGAAGGGTGGAGGCTGGGGACCTCGGGACCCGAGGAGCAACGCGTGATGAGTTCTCGGCCTTTGCTGTTTCCTCTTGTCCCAGACGCGGAGCTGGAGAGGTCTGGCAGCCAGGACTGCCAAAGGGTGCAGACAGCAAAGCCAGCTGCCCCTGCCCAGCCAGAGCGCTGGGAGATGGGACGCTTTACATAAGAATTGGAAACACAGTAACTGGAATAAAAATGTCACGGATGAGTCAGTGGTAGAATGGAGGGAACAGAGGAAAGAATCAGCCAGCTCGGAGATGGAGCAATAGAAATGACCCAGTCCGAGCGGCAGAGAGAAGCCCTGGAAGAGAGGAAACGGGCCTCCAGGGAGAGCTCGACCTTCCTGCCACCAGAGTCCCCGGAGGAGGGGAGGGCACCCTCCGGGCAGCTGTAGTTAATCTGAGGGGGTGGTTGAGTCCGAAGAGCCAGCTCTTTGTTTTGGTTTCTAGTATGGGGGGCAGCATTCCAAGGAGGTGGGACTAATAACAGTAGTCAGCAGCTGAAATTAAACCCTGATGTTGTGGGGTTTCCGTAAATGATCTTATTTCGTCCCCCAAATAACCTGTGATACAAGACTTCGTCTCTTTTATGGTTGAGAAAATGAGGCTCAGAGAGGCTTGATCCCTTACAGCCCGCACAGGCAGCCGAGCTGAGGCCTGCAGTCTGGGTGATCTGACCTCAACGGGGAGGCTCCTGTCTGGTGCCCTGGCGGATGGATGCAGTGGCCGGGAGGCTGGCACGGGGCCTGGGGCAAGGTCGGTAGCTGATGGCCTTTGTTGAATGAGTGAGTGAAAAGGCTGGGCTGGGGTGTGAGCTCTTTGGTGCTCCGTGTCCTGCGGTGGCATCAGCAGGTATGCGGAGACCCAGACGCGCAGGAGCACTTGGATGAGCTGTGCGGAGGTGCGGACCCGCGACACTGCTCTTGCCCTTAGGGGCCCCGGGCGCACTGGGGCATCGGGCCTGTGCACACGGGCCCAGGAATGAGTTACCCTGTCGGATGTCCTCTACAGAGGAGACACCGCCCTGTCCGTGCCGCTCCCCCCGCCGCGCCCCCCCCCCCCCGCCCCCCCCCCCCCCCCCCCCCCCCCCCCCCCCCCCCCGTGTGCAGCCCTGGGCGCTCTCCTCCTCGGCCCTGTTCACGTCCCACCCCTGCCGAGGCCCCGCCCCCCGCGTCCACCGTGTCGCCCCCCCAGGCTGAGTTCTTGGAGAACGGGACAGTCTCTTCACTCGACTGGCATCTCACAGACTCGCCTGACGCTGGCTGGGCCTCCACCACCCTGGACTTGAATCCAGAGTGACGCTGGCTCGAGTTTCCACCTAGGACGTGAGGCCTCGTTGAGGACGCTGCCCCGTGGGTTCGTGCTTGTGCTCTGAGCCCTGGTCTGGAATTCCGGGCCTGTCAGCAGAGCCGCGCTCTGAGGACGACCTGGCAGAGGGAGCTGGCCCCTGAGCTCTGGGCAGCTGCCCGTGGGGCTGGGGCAGCAACCCCGGTCTGGCGCTTGACCTTCACGTTGAGGAAGCTCTTGCTTTTAATTTAGCGAGAGCTGTTTGGGCGTTGCCCGTGCCCCTGGGACTCGGAGTTTGGTGAGCGGCAGAGACCGGATGGCTGCCCACGAGCAGCAGGTGCTGGAGCCCAGGGCTGTGCGGGGCTTTGATTCACGCGATGAGGTGTTTCAGTCTGCGTGCGCCCCGCCCCCCGCCCCCCGCCGGTCAGTGTGATGATGTGGCGCTTGGGCTCTGCCTTCCCGCAGCCCTGGGCTCAGAGCTTCACTCCGTCCCTGGTGCCTGGTGACCAGGGGAAGTTCTTCAACTCAGCGAGCCTGGGTCCTCTTCTGAGAGCGGGGCCAGCCCCTGCCTCTGTGGTTGTTCTGAAGACGCGACGTTTCATCCACTCAGTTCTCCCTTGAACAGGAGTTTACTGAGTGCCGGTTGCGTCCCAGGCTGTGCCGGGGGCTGAGTATCCAGCAGAGAAGGACGGGCCGGGTGAGCCAGTGTGGGAAGCGCCTGGTACGATCGCAGCCCCACACGTGGCGGTGAGCTTGCTTGAGCCCCCAGCTGCCTGTGTCCCCACCCCCAGTGAAGAAAGCCGCTGAGGCTCCGAGGCTTTGTAAGGTGTGAGCGGCCACGCCAGGCCCGTCTGACTCAGCTCCTGTGCTGCAGGCAGGGCGGCTGAGGCGTGCAGCGGGGCTGGCGTGGCCACGCGGCAGCCTGGCCCTCCGTCTCCTGCTCTTCCGCTCTGTCCTGGCCCGCAAATCATGCTTAGCGCACGGCCGTGCCGTGCCAGCAGTCGTGCCCTCGTCTGTGGTCCCCACCTCTGTGTGGTGTGACGTACTGCATGGACTGGGGGGTCACGGCCCCCTCCCTGGTGAGCACCCGATAGGAGGATGGCGCTGGCGGCCCTGGCCCCTTCCTCCCTCGAGAGTTGCCCTGGAGCGCTGGCTCCCGAAGGCGGCGCCCAAGCTGTCGGCACGTCCGGGTGAGGACCTGCTGCAGGAAGCTCAGTGCTGGTCACGGCGATGCTGGTGACACATCATACAGTGAACGTAAATGAAATGGAATTTGTAATAGAGCAGTGTGAAATCTAAGTAAAATTGCTCAGGGAAATCTCGATTGGTTCCCACTCCTGCCTACAATAGGTGTTGTAGAGCTTTTTATCAGGAGGTTGAAGTTGCAGGAACACGGCTGCTGGTGAGAAATACAGAGAAACACAGATGAGCTGCAGCTCATCTCTTCCACCCTCCGCGGGCTGGTGTAGGCAGTTGGGGGATGGGGGGATGCCCTGACAGTGACTCAGACCTCAGATGGCTATGCCCAGTGCGTGGAGTGCGGGGCAGTGAGACAGGACCTCGGCCCTTCCCTGTGCGGGGGCCGGCAGGGCAGGACTTGACTTGGTAGGTGCCTCCGGGGCGGACGCAAGCGGAACCCTGGGCACGGGAGCTGCCTTTCGGGTTGGCCGGCCCTCTCCTCCACGGACCTGCTCTGCATCTGATGGCCTGGGCAGACCAGAGCTCCATAAACGATAAGACCATTGCAGAAGGAGGCTGACAGACACAGGGAGTGACACATGGAGAGGAGCGGGGGGCGGGGGGGACGACACGCGCTATCATCCCGTGTTGAGCAGGCGGGCTCGGGGAGCAGCCGCTGAGAGCCCAGGTCGTGGCCGTTTACACGGTGCAGGGCCTGCTTGTTCCTGCTGACCCGCGAGCAGAGCAGTGAGGACGTGACAATCAGGGCTTATTACAGCGAACCAGCTCACTAGGGAAGAACTTCTCATGTCCTCAGTTTGCTGTGACCAGGGCGATGTCTGATTTGTTCTGGGAGCATTTTCATCGAGCACAGGTTAATAGTTTTCACCACTTTTAAAGGGGTTACGCTGCCTTTTGTGGAAGCTCTGGCTCCTCCAGAACCGTCGCCCAAGACCGTCCTGGAGAGGCCTGTTCGTCGGGGTCTCATTGGCACGAGAAGTGGCTGCACATGAGCCTTCGCTCCTTAGGAAGAAGCCAAGCAAGACACGTGTTCGGGGACACTTTATTCAGGTTTCTCCAGGAAGTTAATAGAATTGCATTCTGTTAAAATTACCCTCTAACTCACTCATCATCCACTGAACTGGCCTTTTTATACCCAATGTACGGGAGTTACTGAGCTTTGACTACTTTGAAGACTTTTGTCGCAAGAGCCCCTTTTCCTCCACCCTGGGTTTGGACCACATCTCCCTGCTGCCTCTTGTGCACTGGCCTCGGTACGTAGCCTCTGCTGTGCAGGGGCCAGGTAGGGCCGCGCTGACGGGCTGCCTCCCTCTGCCCTGCTGTTTCTGGACCCTCTCTCCTGGCCTCGCTGGCCTGGAGGGTCAGGATCGGGGTCACTGGCTTCTGTTGCGCCCCCAGGAGAATTCTAGGGCAAACACTGTCTGGAAGACCTCAGGCCTCAGGAGCTGAGTTTTCTCGGGAGGAGGAGCTGGGCACTTTGGGTGAGAAACGACAGCTTTCTCCCCCAGCTCAGTGTGGCCTGGGGGTCAGCCCTGCTGCTTCTCCTCCATGGAGGTTTCGGTCTGTCCCTGCTCCGTCCCCTCCCGTCCCCTCTCTCTGCATTATAATCACAACTCCGGTGCTAATCTCTTCTCTCCAGGCGGCTCCCTTCTGTTCCAGGCCACCTGTGTGACATTCAGGTCTCCCTGGGACCGCCCCGCCGTCTTCCCCTCCTGGTCCTCTTTCACTACTGATGTGGCTCCCTGGGATCTGTGCTGGAAGTCTGGGTCACCCGTGGCCCGCCCTCTGCTGCCACGCTGCCCGCCAGGTGTGCGACTCCTTCGGCCTCCCCGTGAGTCCTTCCTGCTCTCGGCAGGGGTGGGAGAGGGAGCTGGTCTTCAGGCAGAATGTTTTTTCCGAGAAGCTGTTTACTGTAAGTGTGACTGTACAGCTATAGCCGTGCTTCTGAAACTACAGAATATCTTCTTTTTAACACTTACTTCTGTCAGCTCTTTATCAGTGTGTAGCGTTCCTGCGGAAGACGGTTTCACTGGGCTTTGAGCTTTCTGTGCGTGGAATCGTGCAGCGTGTGATCTTCTGTGCTCGTTTCTGTCGCTCGGAATCCTGCTGCTGGGCACGCTTCTTTCATTCGTCTTTGGGTCACGTGCACACGCATGAGCTCTGTCTCTGCACCCCTGGGAGGGTCCATTGTGTGCTCACCTGTGCGGTTTGTGTCAGTTCGCCAAGGTGGCTGTGACGGTTACACACTTGCTGGCAGGGCACGGGCATTCCTGTTGCTTCAAAGCCTTGCTCACACTTTGCATGGTTGTTCCTTTAAAGTCCTGCCATTCCAGGGAGGGTCAGCTACCTCCTTGTGTTTTTTGCACTTTGCATCTCCCAGGGTATGGATGAGGTTGAACACCTCTTCACATGTTCATCGGCCATTTGGAGGTCTGCTTTGGTGAAGCCCCTTTCAAGTTCACTGCCTCTTCTTTCCTTCTGCCTTTTCCTTCCTGATTTGTAAGAATTCTTTGTATATTCTGGATCCTAGCCTTTTGTCCAGTATTTGTTCTGCAAATATTTTCTCCCAGCTTTTCACTCTGAGTTCTTGATTTTAATGAGACCTACTCTATCCACGTGAAAGTTCCTTTATGGTTATTAGTTTTTGTGTATTCACTGTTTAAGAAAGCTTTGCTTGCCCCAAGACACTGATGTATCTTTTAATAACGTTTCCTTTAACGTCTTGCTACTTCACACTTAACTTCACAGCACAGAGGTTTATTGTGTTTGGCAAGCTTCGTTTTCTCCCCATATGGACGTTCAGTTGACTCGACACCATTTATTGAAAAGATGGCCCTTTCCTGCTGCTCCTGAGCGCTGCTTACATGAAACTAAGTGTGCCTCTGTGCATTGGGCCGTTTCTGCACTCAGTGTTGGGCTTCCCTCTCCTTTCGCTGGAACCACACTGCCGTAGTTACTGAGCCTCGCTCTCTGATAGGGAGGCCGCCCCCGCCCTTGTCATCCGACTGCCGGGGCTGATCACCACCCTCTGCATTTTCCTGTCAAGTGTCAGTTTCCGCCAGTAAACCTGCCGAGACTTTACGGGGAGTATGGTGATCAGATAGCATCTCTGTAACGTTAAGTTTTCAGATCCATGAACATCTTTATTTGCTTCCACGTTTTTAGGTCATTAATTTCTCTCAGTAATGTTTTTAAAGTTTTCTAGGTAGACATCTTATCTCATAGGGTTTTTTTTTTTAAATGATGATATTATAAATGGCATCTTTGCCAGGATTTCTTTTTCTAACTCTTTTTGCTGGCATGTACAAATGTAATTGAACTTTGAATTTTGACTTTGATCCAGCAACATTACTAAGTTTACTTATTTTAATAATTTATTTGCAAGTTTTAATGGATTTTCTGTGTTCACAGTTGTGTCAGCTACTAATAATAGTTTTTCAGTTCTTTCTGATCTTCATACCGTTATGTCTTTTCTTGCCTTATTCTACGACTTAGATTCCCCAGTACTGTTTTAAACAGAAGTGTCACTAGCTTTGCTTCCTTTCAGTCCTCCACTGTCATAGATGATGACTGTCTGCGGGAATCGATCAGATCAGAGAGCCCCTTCCGTTCCTCATTTGCTGTGAGGGTTTTTTCGTTTTGTTGTTTTAATCATGAATAGCTGTTGGATTTTGATGAAATGCTTTTACTGCATACATTGAGATGATCATGATTTTCTTTTTTATTCTGTTAATTTGGAGAATTTAATTAATTGATTTCCAGATGTTAAAGCAAACTGCATTCCAGGAATAAACAGACTTGTCTGTGGATTATCCCTTGTAAGTAATGCTTTATTTGGTTTGCTAATAAGCAGTTCAGGGATTTTTGCATCAGTGTTTATGAGAGATCTTGACAATTTTTATTTCTTATAAAGTCCTTATCAGGTTTTGGTGTCATGGTTGTTCTGACTTTATAAAATGAGTTAGGAAATTCTCTTTTCCCTTCTTTGTAATAATTTGCGTAAGATTGGTGGTATTTCTTCCTTAAAAGTTTGGTAGAATTCGCCAATAAAGGCATCTAGACCTGGAGTTTTTGTGTTGGGAAGATTCTATATTGGGGCTTTCTTTTCTTTTAAAGACTTTGAAACTATTCAGATTTTCTTTTTCTTCTTGATTCAGTTATGATAAGCTTTGTGGGTTTTTTAATGAATTGATTTATTTTTTATTTTTGCCCGTGTTGGGTCTTCGTTGCTGTGCACGGGCTTTCTCTAGTTGCGGTGAGTAGGGGCTAGCTACTCTTCGTTGTGGTGCGCAGGCTTCTCGTTGTTGTGGCTTCTCTTGTTGCAGAGCCGGGCTCCAGGCGCACGGGCTTCAGTAGTCGTGGCACGTGGGCTCAGTAGTTGTGGCTCACGGGCTTCTAGAGTGCAGGCTCAGTAGTTGTGGTGCACGGGCTTCGTTGTTCCACGGCATGTGGGATGTTCCCAGGCCAGGGATCGAACCCATGTCCCCTGCATTGGCAGGCAGATTCTTAACCACTGTGCCACCAGGGAAGCCCTAAGCTTTGTTTTTTAAAAGATTGTCTATTTTATCTTTTTTTTTTTTTTTTTTTTTGCTATACGCGGGCCTCTCACTGTTGTGGCCTCTCCCGTTGCGGAGCACAGGCTCCGGACACGCAGGCTCAGCGGCCATGGCTCAAGGGCCCAGCCACTCCGCGGCACGTGGGATCTTCCCGGACCAGGGCACGAACCCGTGTCCCCTGCATCGGCAGGCGGACTCTCAACCACTGCGCCACCAGCGAAGCCCTATTTTATCATTTTATCTAAAGTTTTAAATTCATGTGAAGTTTAGTATATCTTGTTAGATTTTAAAATATTTTTAATGGTCTGTGGTTATGTCTTTTTCAGTCTCATTATTTGGTTATTTAATCTCTCTCTTGATCTGTCTCATCAAGGGTTCATCAATTAATCACTTGAATGAGCCAAGTTTTGGTTTATTGATTCTATACTGTATGTATTCTATTTCATTAATTTCTATTTTTATACTTACTATTACCTTTCTTTGGTTTAATTTGTTTTTCTTGTTCTGACTTTTTGAGTTGTATATGCAGATGGTTGGTTTTAACCTTCTCTTCTCGTGTATGCATTTAAGGCTGTAAATTTAGATGCGTAGTTTAGTGTTGATATACTGTATTTTTCTTATTTAGTTCAAAATATTTATCAATTTCCATTGTGACTTTGCTTTTATACATATTTGTTACCACCTGCATAAACGTCCATGAGATCATTTTTCTTCTGTCTGTACTAATACCCTCTAGTACTTCCCTTGGTGTGATGTGTGCTGAGGAATTGTCTTAGTTTTTCTTGGCTTGAAAATGTATTTACTAAACTTATTTTTGGAGGATTTTTTTTTGCTGAGTGTAGAGTTCTAGGTTGGCAGCCTTCCACCTGCACCCTTTGAGGGTTCCTTCCACTGTCTTTTGACTTCCATAGACTCTTTTCAGAAATGTGCTGTCATCTGACTCGGGCAGCTGATTTGTTCTCCCTCGACTCCAGTTCCTTTTATTGTTTTTTTGCTTGTTGCTTGTTTTTTTGGGGGGGGGGGGGGCACAGAGGGTTATGTTAATGTCCATATTATAGAATATTTTTTAATTAGTAAACTTTGCATTTGGAAGAGTTTATGGAAAAACCAAGAAGGTGGTATAGAGCTCCCATCTTATTTCGCCCACCCCACAGTTTTGCCTAATATTAACATCCTGCATTAGTGTGGTATGAAGGTCACAGTTAATGAACCAATATCGATACATTATCATTAATTAAAGTGCATCAGTTACATTAAGGTTTACTCTTTGTATTGTAGAGTTCTTTGGGTTTTGACAAATGCATGACGTCACGTATCCACCATTACAGTATCATACACAGAAATGTATGTATGACTGCTTCTATTTTCTGGAAGAGATTAAGCAATTTCTTGCTTAAATATTTGGTAGAATTCACCAGGGAAACCATATGGGTCTGGTGCTTTCTTTTTAGGAAGGTTATTAAGTATTAATTTGATTTCTTTCATAGACACAGGCCTACTCAGATTTTCTATTTCTCCTCTTGTGAATTTTGATAGTTTGCATCTTTCAAGGTATTGGTCCACTTCATCTAAGTTTTAAAATTTCTGGGTATAGCATTGTTGATAATGCTGCTTTATTCTTTTTTACATCCATGGGACTAAGAGTGATAAACCCCCTCTCATTTCTGATACTAGGAATTTGTGTCTTCTCTCTTTTTTTCTTGGTCAGCCTGCTTAGAGGTTTATCATTTTTGCTACTTTTTCAAAGAACATGTGTTTGGTTTTGTTTGTTTTCTCAGTTGATTTCCTGTTTCCAGTTTCATTGATGTTTTTGTTCTTATTTTTATTATGATTTTCTTCTGCTTGCTTAAGGTTTATATTGCTCTTCTTTTAAGTTTCCTAAGATGGAAGCTTAGATGATTGATTTTAGATTTTCTTTTCTAAATATGAATTTAAGGTTATAAATTTCCCTCTAAGTGCTGCTTTTCCTGCATCCCACAAATCTTGATAAGATGTGTTTTCATTTTCATTCTGTTAAAAATATTGTTAAATTTCTCTTAAGACTTCTTCTTTGATTTGTGTGTTATTTAGAAGTGTTGTTTAATCTCCACCTATTTTGGGACTGTCTAGCCATCTTTCTGTTACCAGTTTCTAGTTTAATTCCAATATGCTCCGAGAGCTTACCTTGCTTGATCTGTGTTCTTTGAAATGTGTTGAGATGTGTCTTGTGTCCTAGAATGTGGTCTATCTTGGTGAATGTTCGTGTGACTTGAGAACAATGTGTATCTTGCTGTTGTTGGATGAAGTATTTTATCAGTGTCAGTTAGGCCCAGTTAGTTGATTGATGGTGCTGTTTGGTTCAACTGTGTCCTCCCTGATTTCCTGCCTGCTGGATCTGTCAGTTACTGATAGAGGGCTGTGGAGGTCTCCAGCTGTGCCAGGTGGATACACCTCTTTCTCCTTGCAGTTCTGTCAGTTTTGCCTCATGTAATTTGACCCCCTGTTGTTAGGCACATATGTGTTAAGCATTATGTCTTCCTGGGAGTATTGACCCCTTTATCCTTGTGTAATGCCCCTTTATCCCTGATAGCTTTCTTTGTCCTGAGGTCTGCTGTGCCTGAGATTACTAAGGACTGCCGCCTTCTTTCTTTTGATTGAGGTTAGCATGGCATACCTTTATCCCTTAACTTTTAAGTCTGTCTGTGTTTTTATATTTAATGTGGGTATTTTATAGACAACATAACGGGATGTTGTTTTTTAAACTGTTGTGACAGTATCTTTTAATTGGCGTGTTTAGATCATTCACACGTGATGTCATAGCTGGTGTCGCTTGTTCAGTATCTCTGGGGTCTGTTGCTGTTTTCTGTTTGGACACTTGTTCGTTGTTTCTTTTTTATCTTCCCCTCTTGATCTGCCTTGTTTGGTGTTAACTGAGCATTTTATATGATTTCAGTTCTTCTCTCTTAGCTCATGAATTATACTTCCTAAATAATTCTTTTTAATGACTGCCCTGGAGTTTGAAATACACATTTCAAAGTAAGTGCACTTTGAAATCACACTGTACCATTTCACAGTTTAGTGCAGTCACCTCATGACGGTCTTCCCAAGTCCTCCCTCGTGGCCTGTAGAGTAGCGCTGTCCTTCGTTGCACGCACGCAGGTGCTGCAGGCACTCAGTGCATCATTGCTGCTGTTGCTTTGAGCGGTTATCCATTAGATCAATTATGACTAAGAAAAGTAAAAGATTCTGTTTTACCTTCAATTATTCCTTCTCTGAATCTCTTCCTTTCTTTATGTAGATCTGACTTTATGGCCTCTATCATTTTGCTTCTCTGTCAAGAGCGCCTTTTAATATTTTTTAGGGCAGGTGCACCAGCAACAAACGCCCCTCTCTCTTTGTTTTTTCTTTTTTGGTCTGAGGAAATCTTTATTTTTTACTCTTGAAGGGTAATTTCACTAGATACAGAATTCTAGGATGGTGGGTTTTTTCTTTCAACACTTATAATATTTCCCTACATTCTCATCTCACTTGCATGGTTTCTGGCATCTTTTGGATTTCTCTGTCCTTGATTTTCTGAAGTTTGAATATGATATGATATGCTCTGGTGTGGCATGTCGCCTCCGGCCGCTGTCCTGTCGGCGCTGGGCAGCACCCGAGGAAGCAGGGCCTCTGACCCTGCGAACCTGCAGCCGTCGGCTGGAGTTCACGTCTCCCAGCGCAGGGAGGCGAAGGCGGCCCAGGGAGCCCTGGCAGCCCAGGTCCCCGCCCCGCTCAGGGTCTCGGGCAGGGGCTCGTGTCTGTAGTGCGGGGGCTTTGGGTCCGGCTCATCCCGCGGCATCGGGGTGGGAAGGGTGCAGGTGGAGGCAGACGGAGGAGAAGCATCTCGAGTGCCAGCCCTCAGCCCTGCCAGTGTGCAGGCTGCGTGCAGCTCACGGTCTTCTGGACGTGGCGCCTTTTCCCATGTCCTTTCTCCTTTCTTCAACCTCTTCTCTCCTGATAATCTGACGTTCAGAGCACCTGTTGGGGAAATTACAGGCCATGTCCTGGTCCAGTGTTGGGGCAGAAATGCCAGTGTCCCCGGGCATCATGTCCTTGACTTGACCTGTGGGGCTGCAGAGGTGGGGCCCGGGTCCCCAGAACCAGCCAGGGTCAAGGGGCAGCAGTGGAGGCCCTTCAGGCCTCCTTGCAGGGGGCTGCGCCATGAGCAGAGGTGTCCTGGAGAGGGCGGCAGGATTAGGGGCTGCGACCAGAGGCGTGAGAGTGGAGGGGTAGCCGCAGGGCGGGGCGGGGCCGTGGGTGGACATCGTCTTCCCGGCCAGCGCCGTCAGCCGTCCCTGGGGAGGGGAATGGGCGGGGTGCAGCCCGCTGGGCTCTTGGTCGTCCGGCCTCCAGGAGGCTGCCCAGCCAGGCTGTGGTTCTTCTCTTCCGAGCTGCCCTTGCAGCTCCCCTCCTTCGCGGGGTCCCTTCTTTTCTTCCGGAATTGCTTCCGCGTCAGTGAACACAGAGCGAGAAAGTGAATTCCATCTTTCTCGAGTGCTGTGGGTTTTCCAGAACGTGTCAGGTGGTTTGAGTGCGCCGTTTGCTGGTGTCTGTAGCCTCAGAGGGTGGCCGCCTCTCCTGCCTCTTGTTGTCTTTAGATGGAGTTGAAGTCGCGTCAGTTCCTTCGCCTCCGCAGCCCCTGGGGGTGGCCTCCTTCCCGCGGGAGCCCCGTCGGCTGGTGCCCAGGCAGTGTGGGCGGGAGGGGCACCCCACTCCCGAGCACAGAGCTGCTCTGGGGTTGGTGGGGAGTGTCCCCTGTGGTCTTGATGCCCTTGGATCCCTTTGCTCCGCTGTGCCAGCCCCGTGCTGTCTGTGAGCAGTCTGGTCGTGTTAACAGGAGTGGGAGGCTAGCGGGAAGGCCCCCAGGTCCTGGGGCCTGGTCCCCACGGGTTGCCGTGTGGTAGGAGCACCAGGGTGTGCTGGGACCTCAGACCAGTGGCCGCTGGCCTTGCCCGTGGGCTTCAGCTCTTGTGGTTTCGCCTTCCAGCCGCTCAGAGGGGCAGGCGTGAGGAGGCCACAGCCACACCGGCCATCTTGTCCCAGAGCTGGTCGCCGGCACCGGCTCCTGGTGACCCCAGGCTGGGAGCCCTGCCTGATGCAGTTTTGAAAAGCACACGGGATGACACACGTGACGGCTTGTGGCCTGTAAAGTGCTGTGCCTGTGAGCGAGCTGCCACGCCTGCCTGGGCCCAAGGGTACTGAGACCATCAACTTGGCGGAAGGAAAAGCTGACGTGTTTGGGCCAGTGAGCCTGGGGCGGGATGGGGGGGAGGGAGGAGAGAGGCGGGCATTGGGAGGTGGAGGTGCCAGCTGCGGGCCCATCCTCCCCTCTGCCTGTGGCCCTCACGGCTGTACGAGACCGTCCCTAGCCCTTCTCTCCGCAGGCACCGTTTCGTGCTTATCAAGTAATCTTTGTTCATCTTTCAGCCCCTCCCTCGGGTGGTCATGCCCCCATTTTGCGTGAGAAGGGCAAGTTCAGAGAGGTTAAGTCGCCTGCCCGGGGTTGCACAGCTGGTTTGTGGTGGAGTCAGGATTTGAGCCTGGGTTTGTCCAACCCAGACACACCTGACACTGGGACCCCTCGGTGCTCATCACGGCTCTCAGGGGACCCCAGGAGGTGGAGGCACAGCCCACCTCTGCACTGCCCACTCATTTGGGAAGCGAGCGGCCAGGATTGGGCCCAGCAACGCAGCTCGCGGAGGCCAGCTTCCACCCCCCCGCGCAGCATCCCGCGCAGCAGTTCCACGTTTCTGCCTCCATCCACTGCGTTTCTTTTGGTGACTCCGTGTGAGTGGAGAGGCCATTGGAACGGGACTCTGTAGCTGTTTAGGGTCATGAATTTCATTTTCTTATTAAAACACGACGGTGTTGTGGGATGAGTGGGGTCGGGTAGGGGTGCTAGACTTGTTGAGGGCTCGTGGTGGCAGAAGGGCTGGGTTGGAAGGGCCCCCGTGGAGCCCTGCAGGTGGGCGGAGGGCTGAGCGGTCGGCCAGGAGGGTGAACTGGGCAGCAGCTCTGGCCGGGAGGTGGGGTTGTGACGGTGAAAACACACAGGTATGCCCCCCCTACCACCAGGAGGGCCCGGAACTGGGGCCCCTGACGCTGTGGGTGCCACAGCCCCGGCCTCTGGGCTCACGCACTGGGATCGGCTGGACCTCGTCTCCGATGCGGTTTCCGCCCCCGAGGAGTGGGCTCGAGAATCCCCGGGCGATGCCTGCCTCGCCGGGTGGGGGGGCTTCCGAAGCCAGGGTGCGGTGGGCCTCGGGAGGGGCCGGCCTCTCCGTGTCCTGCGCGCTGTCTGCCCTGGGCGCCAGAGAAGAACTAGATGAAGTGGGGGTGGGAGCAGCAGTGACCGCACCGCTGCCGCTGCCCTTGCAGCCCTGGCGGGCGCCAGACATACCAAAGCCCCGCGTGCCCAGTGCTCTGCTGGGACTTCAGCCACCCCGAGAGGTTTCTTGTGCTTTTCGTTTCACAGCCCTGAGGCTCAGGGAGGGCAGTTATTTTTCCTGAGGTCACACAGCTAGTCTTCGTGAACCAGGGTTGGGGCCCAGCCGGCCGGGGTGCTCGCGCCTTCCTGGGCCCTCGACTGATGCCCCCTCCTCCTCCCTCGTTGGCGCTCCCTTGGGGGTGCCGGCTTCCTTCAGGGTCTGAGCTCTCGCCTGGGCGTCCTCCTTGTGGGCCCCGTGCCTGCCCTGGGCCGTGGCCCTCCTCACCGCAGGCCCTGGGGGGCTGTGGCTCAGCATGCTCGTCCCCAGGGCCCACAGCCCTTCTCTCCCCTGCCCGCTCCCACCCCAAGGCCCAGGCTTACAGCTGTGACGGGCCTGCATCAGGCAGCACCGCGCAGTTACCCAGCGGGGGGCAGGCCCGTCCTCAGTGCCGCAGCGGTGTATGCTCCCACCGCACGCGCTTCCTCAGCCTCTGCGTGGGGCGCGTGCGTGTCTCTCCATCCCTGGGTGCCCGTCAGCATGCTGGGGGCTGCGCAGCGAAGCTCAGCCACACGTGGAGGACCAGCTGGGGTTCAAGGTGCTCATCACCACCGCTGCTGCCTCCCACGAGGGCATGCCGAGTGGAGCGCCCTTCCCCAGAGGTGCCCACCAGGAAGCCCAGACGCTTCCTAAAGCGTCTGGGGCCTCTGCGTCTGCGGCTCCCCCCCCCCCCCCCGGCCCCCCCCGGGGTCTGCCGTGGCCCCCTCACTGTCTGCGCACCCTCTCCAGCGCCCAGGAGCTGCGGGCCTGGTCCTTGGGCCCGTCCTGAGGCCTGCATTTCACCCCTGCCCCCCTTGCCCTACCCCCACGCCCCCTGCCTGCTGAGCCCGCTCTTGCCCAGGGGCAGTGAGAGGAGGATGAAGGAGGGGAGGCAGGCGGGAGCTTTCCAGGGTAGCAGGGTTCTGGGCAGCTTGTTGCTCCCAGCACTCCCGGGAGGCCCCGCACGCCAGCGGGGCTCTTCTGCTGGTGGCCTTAGGGGCCATTATAGACAGAAGCATTGAGAAACGCGCTCTGCCTGCTCCCTTCAGGTGAGCAGGAAGTTGGGGGACTCGGCCTGGTGAAGGTTTATCTCACATGTGTGTGTGCACATGCGTGCACGTGCGTTCTTAGAGCTCCGCCTCTGCGTGTTCTTGCCTCTCCGACTCATTCTCCCGCCTGCCTGGGTTTTCCCATCCTCCTCGTGCCTCCAGAACATTGTTCTCTGTGTCCACGGCTTTGCCTGTTCACCCAGAGCTGTCGGATTCTGGAGTCGTAGGACCCTTTCCTCTGCCTGCGGAGAGGGCTGATCTGAATGAAACCACATGTGCAGAGGCTCTTGCCTCCCTGCTAATAAGCCGTAGCCTTTCAGGAGAGGATTCCCCCCTCCTCCCCCCCACCCGTCACTGGTTTCCCCTTTAGCCTAGAGCTGGCCAGGCCTGGGAGACCTGGGGCTTGAGTTGTAGAAGGAAAGACGGACGGTGATGGCGGTGAGCAGAGCTGTGCGTGGTGAGGTGCGCTAGGCCGCGTGGCCGGCGGGGACGGGCCTGAAGGACGAGAGGGCCAGACGTGTCCCGGGGCAGAAATTTCCAGACTGAGGGGTCAGCAAAGCAGAGGCCTGAGGTGAGGGCAGGCTCAGCATCTTGGAGGGACAGGAAGGCACTTCGGGAATCCGTCCCCAGGGAGCCGAAGGGCTGGGTGGGCCCCTGGAACCTGCGTTCCTAACCAGCCCCACCCAGATAACAAGCTGCGGGGGGGGGGGGGGGGGGGGGGGGGGGGCGGGGCGGGGGGGGGGGTGGAAATGCGTTCCTGTGGACGGAATTGGCAGTATCCGCTGACAGATTAGAGGGAGGTGTCCTTGCTCAGACTCCGTACCCATCCCCTCTGTATCCGCCAGCTTGCGTCCACCTGCACACCCCGCTTCTGCCCCCACCCATTCCCTAGCGCAGCCTTCCCCCGGGCAGGACTCTCAGTGCCCACCTGGGCCTCCCGCCCCTCCTGCAGACGCCTGCTGAGTGCGCACTCGGGCTGCAGGGCTGGGCCCGGGGCTGTAGAGTTTGGCTGCCGCCTGGTTATTGGCTGGCCTGTGCCCATCCTCCCTGTGGGGCTTGGACAAGTGACTTAGCACCTCTGCCCCCGTTTTCTTTCCAGGAAACAGTGGCCTGGACTTGATCTGAGAGGCTTCCAAGCTCTATATGACTTCCTTTCTCCACCGCTTCTCAGCACCACTGAGGCTCTCCACTCCCTTCATGTACATAAAAGAAGAAAGCGTTGGTTTCATCTCTGCCATTCTCAGATTCTGGGTTCTTACTGGGAATATTCCAGAACTTGCAGAGACCACATCGCCTTGGTACTGCCCTGGTCCCCACTCGCAAGCCTGCAGAGCTCTGAGCCGGTCATGGAGGAGGGGCAGGAAGACGGTGACGGGTAGCGAGGGTCTGGAGCTGTGTGTCCTGGCGTCCTCTTGGCACCCTCCCGAGCCAGCCCAGAGGCATTGTAAGGCTGGGCTCTTGAGCTGCCTACGCGGAGCGGCCCCGGCCTTGTCCCCGAGTTGGGCATTGGCGCGAGCTCCGGGTAGACGCCAGGAGCGCCATCCGCGGAGCGTTGGGCGCGTGGGCTGCCGCTCCGCAGGATGTGTGAAGACCCTCTGCCGCCCAGCCAGGCCTGGTCATGCCCCCGTGCTTTCTCCATCTGGTCCTTGAGGCCTGTGTACAGGAGGGTCGGTACGCATCACCCCACACGCTTCGTCTGTCAGGTTGTGTGGGGCTGTCAGGGCCGGCCTGTCAGTCACAGACCGGAGCTCTGAAGCTGGGGCTGGCGGGGTCGGAGCAGGGTCACGGCCGCTGCCTTTGCTGCCAGTCGCGGCCTCCGCTCTCCCGCACCCCGCTGGGCACTGCAGGCTGGGCCTGGGGGTCGAGGGCAACTTCCATCACTGCCCCCTCCCCCGCGTCCTCAGTCCATTTCTCCCTGCACGATGCTGTGACCACGCTCTTCGGGTTGCGCTGATCACGTGACAAGCAAGTGTGCCGGGGCAGATGGGGTTGTGGTGTCCCCAGGGAGAAGCACCCAGGGGAGCCCCGTCCTGTCTGTACCTGGAGGCGTCTGCGCAGCTCCTCAGCTCAGGCTGGGTGCCTGTTTGTTCAGGGATTAGTCCCCACGCTTGTTCAAGTGGAAACGAAGGGCCCTTCACCACAAGTGGAATCTGTCATTAAAAAGTCGTTATCAGATCAAACCAGCCAGTTCTCGCTGCTTCATGACTAAATGGCAAAACGATTTCCTTAAAAGGTACAAACAGCAAACTTTCAATTTTATATCTTCCTCTTTGCTAGCCTGGAGACGTAATAGAAGAGAACCGTAGTGGGAGGCAGCATTTTGGAGATTTATTGGTCAATAAAGGTGACAATTACAGCTTGTTTATGAAAGGAAGCTCCTCCCCGGCCCCTGCGTGGCATCGATGCTCTGGTAATAATAACTGTGTAACCAGCTCGAAACCATAAAAGTCAATGGGAAGATACAGGATTTCAATAAAATTATGACACTCGATAAACCTTCCTGTTGGAAACAAATTTTCCACGGATGTGTGACCCGTTCCAGTTGGATTTGTAACTTTAATTCCTCACTTACTGAATTTTTTGTCATCAACTAATGGCGAGGCCCGTGCTGGGGCGATGGCCCAGCCAGAGGCCCGGGAGTGCAGTAGACCGCTGAACTTGGCGGGTGGGGGCCGATGGGCTCCTGAGGGGGAAGAGGGGACCCTGTGAGCCCCCAGTCTCCACCAGTCTCACCTGAGAAGGAGGGGCCTGGGCAGACTGGGTGGGCAGCATCGGTGCTTGTGGTGGAGCAGCAGTTGGGGCAGGTCTCTGCCCGGGCAGTCGGGCCTCAGTTCACGGAAGCAGCGGCCGAGAGCACGGGGCAGAGTGTCCGAGAACATGCCTCGGAGTCGGTGCTGGTGTGGCTGGCCCTGTGGCTCGCCCGGGACGCGGTGCCCTGGCGGGTGTGTGGGCTGCGAGGGGCGCCGGCCGGGGTGCGGAGCAAGGCTGCACGAGCTTCTCCAGCTGCTGCGCCGGGCATGCCTGCGGGAGGGGCTGCAACCTGGAGTCCAAACGTGGAGGTCTGTTTGCCAGTGTGGATGAGATGGCTGCTGCCACCACGTGAGCCTCGTGGCTCACAGGCCGGCGGCTGGCTGCTTGGTCCAGGAGGGCATCAGTCATCCCGGCCGGCCTGTGAAATGTGCTGATGACCCAGCCCGCTGATCAGGGAGGAGGCTCAGGTGGACGAAAGCGCTGGCCTCGGGTTGCCCGGAGCAGAGCTGGGACCCGGACGTGGTCTCGTGGGAGCCACCTTTGCTTCCTGGGCTGTGCTGGCCCAGGCTAGGCCACTGAGCTCCCCAGTGTGGCCCGCACACCAGCAACGTCGCCTGTTAGAAAGGCAGACTCTCAGGCCCCACCCCAGACCTGCTGAATCTGAAAGGAGGTTTCACAGGACCCGGGAGATGCGCAAGATGGGAGGTTTGAGAAGCCGTGCTCTTGTTAAGCCTGGCTCTCTGCAGGGGACCTGATTTTGTCTAATTGTGCAGCCTGTGTGGGCCTCCTCGGCCGCAGCCGGGAGACATGGGGGCAGGAGGAGGGCAGGTGCCAGCCCTCAGCTCGTGCTGCAGCCTGCTAGGAACGAGGTCTCCTCCCTGCACCCTTGGGGGCTGGATCCAGAAGAGACTGGCCCATGGTTCCAGGCCCACAGTGGGGGAGGGGAGCCTCCTTTCCCCGGCTGCCGGGGCGGCTCCATTCCTGGCCTTGGGGACAGCCTCGGTCTCTGAGGGCCTCCCCTGCTGTTCTCCCTTCGCCAGCATCTCAGGAAGGGGTCTTCCCGTGTGGCTCAGGAGGCGCCGCCCGTCTCTCCCAGGGCTCGTGCCGTTGGCCATCGTTTCCAGTAGGGTACCACTGGGTGGGGACTCCTGTGTGGCTCTAAGGGGTGGTCTCAGCGCTGTGTGGTCCGTGTGCCCCACGAAACCTGAGCTGCATCTTTACGTGGAGGAGGGGTGCCGGGCGTGGCTGGTGCACGGTGACGCCCAGGACCGTGGCCTCTGGCACCCCATGGGCTCGGGGGTGTGGTGGGGAGGAGCTGGCCGAGGCCAGAGCTGGTGCCGCGGGGGGTCCTGGGGCCTCTCAGAGCGCTCTGGGAGGACTCCTCGGCCCTGCTGGACATCTGCCGCCTCGCTGCTTAGAGGGACCTCTCCTTACCCACCGAATCTTCTGCTTAGACCCTCGCTCTGAGTGTTGCTGGGTCAAAGGCCAGGTCAGAAGTCACGGGAGCGGGGTTACTCCAACCCACTTGCCGGCGGACCCCACTGGTGTGTCCCTTGGTCTGTTTGCCGGGACTCAGGAGGTCACACTGACCCAGAACACTGGCTCAGACCTTCTGCCCAGCTGGGGGACACTGCAGACTTGGGGAGGGAGGGGTGCCGACCCCTGATGGAGGCAGCCCCCGCCCTCTGCTGGCCCATGAGTCTCTGGCCACTGCAGGTCAGACGGTGCAGCTCAAGGCTGGGCAGGCAGTGTGGCCCCACCGAGGATGGGCCCCAGGCTCACCGGGCACTGACCAAGCTGGGCTGCGGCTTCAGAGCAGCCACGGCCCGTCTTGGCCTTGGTGGGCTCTGTCGGGCTAAGTGTCCAGCTCGAGCTCTTCAAGGAGCCACCTAGGGGGCCCCACCTGGCAGCCTGCCCCTCGAACTTGACCCCAAGCCCACCACGCTGCTCCTGTCTCCCTCACGCCCCTCGCCCGCGCGGGCCTGACCTCTTGCCCTCTGTGCCCACAGGAGCGGGACGGCATGCGCGCCATCCTGGGGTCCTACGACAGTGAGCTGACCCCGGCCGAGTACTCGCCCCAGCTGACCCGCCGCATGCGTGAGGCCGAGGACATGGTACAGAAGGTGCACGCGCACAGCTCGGAGATGGAGGTGAGTGGGCCCAGCGTCTGTACGCGCTCCGCGGGGGTGGGCGCTGCGGACGCTGTTGCGTGCAGACCTCAGCCCTGCTGGGGAGGGCCGCCTCCAGCCCCCCGCAAGCACAGCCTTGTTGGAACAGGCGCTTCCATGCCGTTTTTACCGCCACACATTTGCTCCCTGTGAGACACTAGTGAAGAGGGATTCGCGGGGAAGGCTCCCCCCGGCGCTTTTTACGTTAAGAGGTCCTTCTTGTCTGGCACCGTGTGTGCTCCAGTTCATTACGAGGTTGGCAGTCCTGGCACCTCCAATGCCATATGTTGAGGCTTTTTGCGTGTTGGCGATGAGGGGCTGTCAGTGACCTCGGAACTCGTTGACCAGCGTGGTCACCGTGCCTTACCCTGCCCGAGGCGGCGGCTTGGGGACAGCCCCGCCCCTGGCGTCTGGCGGACGGGCACCGGGTTCCTTTGGCTCCCTGTCTCCCCTTGAGTCCTGCCTGCAGGGAGCTGACTTGTCCCGGTTTGCCTGGGGCTGTCCTGGTTTTGGTAGCAAAAGTGCCTGACCCCCTTCTCCCCTTCCTGTGGTCAGCAGTGCAGCGGGGCGGTCACTCAGCCTTCCCTTCCAGCTCCCAGACTTACGGGAGAATTCGGGGGGGGGGTGGACATCACCGGCTCTGCCAGCGTCACTGCCACGGCTGTTCCTCTCCATCGTCATCATCGCCACAGGGGCTCACGTGGCCAGTCCAGGCGCTGGGCGGGAGGCACCAGACAGAGGAGGGGCAGAGGAATGGCCTCCCAGCCCTGGCAGCCGCCCCGCCCTGTCCACGCTGGGACTCCCGTCCCTGCCCTGTGCTTTCCGGACACGGGTGCCGATGGCCTCCTGCCCTCCACCCAGGCCGCACCGACCCCGGATCTGTGTTAGGACGGAAGACCTGAGATCCCCATCTTTGAGTCTGGGGGTTACCCTGGGACCAGCCTCAGTGTTCTGGACTCAGGCTCTGCTCGCCATCCCAGCGAGACCATCCATTGGCGGGGTGGTTCTTGCTCTCCACATGTCCTGCACAGCAGACCCCTGTAGGTGAGGGAGCCCCCCAAGTCCCTCCCCCTTGAATTCCCCCCAAGAGCCCCACCTGGGCCTGAGCTGCTGTTCGTGGAAAGGGTCAAGCACAGAGGGGCTGCAGCAGGACATTCCTGGGCCAGGCCAACCAGGCACTGTCCCCTGGCCTTTTTGGAGTGTCTGCAGGCAGCTGAAGAAAGGCTGACTGACTCCAAGTGTTGGAAACACCCATCACCTTTGGAAAGTGGAGGTCGTGGTTGGATTCGTTGTGCCCTGTGGGTCAGGCCTGGGTCTGCTCCTGCTGAGGGCTGTACGCCTCCCGGTCTCCACCAGGTGGCAGCAGACAAAGCCGGCCGGTCCGGCTCCCTGGTTCAGGCCCCCAGCAGGGTGGGATGCGGACTGTACTGAGGGACCCCGGACAGGACAGGGGCTCCTCCTCAGCCTTGGTTCTTTTTCCTGCACATCACCGAGACCCCTTCTTGTCTCCTTCCAGCCCTCTGGGAACCTGTACTGGGACAAGGATGTCCTTCCCCCTCCCTCCTGCTTCCTTCCTCCCCAGCCATCCGCTGACCTGATCAGTACCAGGCCCCGCCAAGCATAGGCCCCCAGGAGCCCCCCGCCCAATTAGGAGCCACTGGGAACTGGAGCTGTGTGGCTCTGGGTTGGCCCCGAGCTGCGGGAGCTTGGCTGGGAGAAGCTGCCTCCGTGGGGGGCTGGGGGAGCCAGCTGCCCGGTGCAGTATGAGGATGAGGGGTCCTGGCTGGGCTGGGCTGGCGGGATCCACAGAGAGCCTCCTACAGGAAGGACCCTGCGCCCGAGTTCATGTTCAAGCTGGCGCTGCTGGAGCAGAGGGGCCTTTGCCGTCAGGCCTGGCTCTAGGGTTAGGACTGAGCGTGGAGTAAGAGGGAGCGTGTGGGACTCCGGCCTTCTAGGGAGCTCTGCCCTCGTTCTCTTGCCGGTGGTGCACACTGTCCTCTTAGAGATCGGACCGCTCACGGCCACCTCGCTGTGCACTCGAGGAGAGAGGGCCGGGGCCAGGGCTCCAGGACCCGAGGGGTTTCTCCCAGCACTCGGTAGCGGCACAGAAGTGACAGGTGCGGGGAGACACGTACACGGCAGAAGCCTTTTCTCTAGTGTCCGGAGGGTGGGAGGGAGTATGGTGTTGAAGGGGAGAAATTGGGGAAATGGGAAACATTGGGCAAATTGGGGAATATTCGCCTCATTCCTGAGCGTCGCAGCCAGCGGCCCCATCGCCCCATCAGCGAGCTCCCTGGATTCGCCCAGCCGGGCCGTCAGGGGGCCGCCCCACGGTAGTGTCTCAGCTGATCTCACGTGGGGCCCGGAGGGGGGCTCCCCGAGCACCTTGGAGGGTGTGCTGCCCTGACGGGGGCGCCCACCTCCCATCAGCGCCTGCCTCCAGCCCCCGCTGGCCCTGGGATCCCCCGGGGCGGGGGGCGGGGGGTTCCTGTGGGGGGCCCTCTGGTGGCCGCTGGCGGCTCCCCTGGACTGGGTCTCATCCCAGGAGGAGGTCTGGGTTAGGGAGAATGTGACCCCAACATGAGGAACTAAGCCCATTAGTGAAGAAGAGGAAGGGGTTCAGGAAGGGGGCTGGCGGGGGTGGGGCGAGGTCTTGGGTTCAGGAAAGAGCTGGGAGGAGCCCAGGGCGAAGTGGGTGTGAAGGCGGTGCCCTCTGTGCCCAGAACCGTGAGGCTGGTGATGGGCCATGTGGAGGGAGCCCTGCGAGTGCTCTGCCCCCCGCCCCCCGTCCTCACTCCACAAGGCCCCGTAGACGTGTTCAGCCCTCCAGCTGAGGGTGGGTGGCAGAGGCCTGGCCTGTGGGGACTGCCCTGGCCGTTGTGATGACTGTGGTCGTGCTCTCCATGGACCAGGGGGAGGCTGAGCTCCCGGAGGCCTTTCCGGAAGGACTGGGCTCAGACAGGACATGGGAGACCCAGCAAGGTGGCAGCCGTGGGCTGTGGGTCAGGTGTGCTCCGTGTGTGGTTTGCCGGTCCTTCTCCCAGGAGATCCAGGAGATCCCAGGAGAGGGGTTGGCAGAGCCTCCTTTAAGGCAAGTCACAAAACCCAGATGCTGGCCTGACCTGCCTTCAGTCCCAGCAGTTTCCTGGTAGAGCCGAGAGCTTCTCTGCAGCTCCGGGTGGAGTGCTGGGTAAAGGGGGGAGGAGCGGGCGGATGCTTTCTCTCCATGCACGTGAGGCTCTCGGGCAGCCTGGAGGTCCCCGGCCCAGACCCGCTTCCCATCTCCAGCCTGGCCCCTTTGCAGGGGGGCACCCAGGCTCTCTGAACCCTGTCTCACCCCTCTGAGGCCCTGAGCAGCCAGGGAGAGGCCTGCGGCTCAGGAGGCTGGAGCCTGGACGCCGGGGTTTGGGCAGGACAGGCCCCTGTGCCGTCCCTTGTGGGTCTGCTCCTACGGCCTCAGGAGAGGGGACAGGCTCAGAGGTGCCTGGCTTTGACCTCACCCTCCAGGTCAGAGGGGCCCCATGCCGGAGCCGAGCCGTGCAGGGCGGGGCTGGTGTCCTTCGGGCAGTTTTCCTCTTCTTGTTTTATTAAACAGTAACATTTCACGTCTCGGAGTCTCAGAGAACGGCCCGCGCTTGGACCCTCTAGAAGCTGCTTCAGGCTGCCTGGCGGAAGTTTATTGGTTGAGCATCACATATTGACAGATGGTAGGAAGTTATGTCACTTTATAGAACCCGTTTGTTAAGGGTTCCTCAGAGCCTCCAGGCGACTCATCCGTCCTCAGGCTGTGATGCAAGCACCGTTCGGGGGCACACGGCAGCGCAGACGAGAGCAGAGCACTGCTCGCAGCCCCACGGTCCCCGTTTTGTTCCACTGTCTTGGGGGACTGCCGGGAGCAGCCAGGTGCATGCAGGGAAGACATCCCCACAGCCCCCGGGCCTGACGGTGTAGACGGATTAGCGTCCCTCGCCCGCCTGAGAGAGCGCTGGCCTGGGCGTCAGGGTCGGGGCGCCCTGGGCTCTGGGTGCCTGGTGGAGGTGAGGGCCCCTCTCCCCGCCCCTCCCCCGCCCCACCCAGCCCTTCTTTCTTCCTCCAGCCTTCTTCCCTTTCCTTCCGTATTTCTTTCTGTTCTCTCTTTGTGTCTGTCTGTTTCTGTCTTTGCCCTGCTCTGTCCTCTCACCTCCACTGCCCCCTTCTCCTCCTTGGCCTCTCTGCACCTCCTCGCTCACCCCCCAAGCTCCTGTTGATTTTCACGCAGAGGTCAGCAGGCGTTGTCTGTAAAGGGCCAGACAGTAAATGCTGTGGGCTGTGTGGCCACGTGGTCTTGATCACAGCCCCTCAGCTCTGCGGCTGTATAGCTCAGGAGCAGCCGTGGGCTGTCGGTAGATGGTGGGTGTGGCTCTGTGCCAATGAAACTTTATAGATAAAACCGGTGGTGGGCTGGATTTGTGTGCAGGCTGTAGTTGCCAGCCCCCTCTTCTAGCTCCTCTTTTCTGGGACCCCGGAACCCTGCTGCTTGACGTGAGAGCTGCCGCGCCTGCCCCATGGGACCTGGCCAGCCCCTGGTGTGCCCACGGCAGGCGCCCTCTCACAGGTACAGGGGGCGTGCTGCTCCGTCGGCCCTACCTTTCACTTGCTGGGGAAGGAGTGGGACCCACAGATGTGGGCACAGGGAATTTGAAAAACACATCCACTTCTTAGAGAGTCATTACATTTCACCCATTTAGCTTAATCAGTCAGTTCTAATGGGAAGCATGCTCTGATTCTAGCAAAAACATCTCAGTACCACCAAGCAGAAGTGTTGAGATTGGGAGGATCCCAGCAGCCCGACTCTGGTGCCATTTTGCACGGGTTTTACTTACTCCATTTAATAAAGCACCTGCAGAAGTCGGTAGCATATGTCATGAATCCCCCTCTGTCGACAGGGCTATAAATATGCGGCTCATGCCACCTTGATTCAAGATATCAGCCTGATTTGTTTTTCTAATTTATTTAATTAAAAGATTATGGTGCTGCTGGCTGCTGCATGGAGGTCTGTGGAAAGTCCCAGTTTCAGAGTGCAGCAGTGATTTCCAACTCCCAGCCTAGGAGGAGGTGGGCGCCACACTGCTCCCTCTCCCTCACTCCTCCCGGACTTCCGTGAGGGCGCACGTCACAGCGTTTCTGTCGCCGTCCGCTGGCCGTGGGGGGCTTGGCTTCAGGAAGAACAGCAGCTTTTGAACCCTACGTTGTTCACCAGATCCAGATTTTTTTCTTACTTGTGAAAGTGTTTAGTGCTCCCCTTATATAAGGATCTTGAGATGACTCTCCTGTAAAAAAGCACAGATGAAACAAACGGGAAAATCTTGAGACAGAGTTACAAGATGAGCAACGTGCTAAATAAATGGAAAACAGAAGGGAGGCAAACAGGGAGAAAATAATGCCAGAGACCCGGGCTCTGGGAATCCTCTGCGGTTGGACACGGATCTGACGTGCAGAGGCCACAGGCAATGGGCGAGGGCCACGTTCTATTTTTAGTTTTTTGAGGCCCCTCCATACTCTTTCCTGTAGTGGCTGCACCAGCTTACATTCGCACCATCAGTGCACAACACATTCTTCAACACTTGCTGTCTGTTGTCGTTTTGATAATACCCATGCTAACAGGTGTGAGGTGATATCTCACTGTGGTTGTGATTTGTATTTCCCTGATGGTTAGTGATGTTGAGCATCTTTTCATTTACCTGTTGGCTGTTTTTATTCTTTGGAAAAACTTCTGTTCAGATCCTTTCACCATTTCTTAATTGGCTTTTGGGTTTTTTTAACCATTCAGTTGTATGAGTTCCTTATATATGTTGGATATTAACTCCTTGATGCATGGTTTGCAAATATTTTCTCCCATTCCATAGGTCACTTTTCATTTTGTTGTTTCCTTTGCTGTGCAGAAGCTTTTTGGTTTGTTTTTTTCTATTTCTGTCAAAAATGCCAGTGGAATTTTGATAGAGATTACATTGAATCTGTAGCTTGCTTTGGGTAGTACGGACAGTTTAACAGCATTAATTCTTCCAGTCCACGAACACAGAATGTCTTTCCATTTATCTGTGTCATTTTCAGTGTCTACTTTCAATGTCTTTTGAGTATATGGATCTTTTACCTCCTTGGTTAAATTTATTCCTAAGTATTTTACTGTTCTTTGATGCTGTCGTAAATGGGACTGTTTAGTTTCTTTTTCAGATGGTTCATTATCAGCGTATAGAAATGCAACTTATTTTTGTATGTTGATTTTATATACTGCAACTTTACTGAATTTGTTCATTAATTCTGACAGGTTTCCTGTGGAGTTTTTAGGATTTTCTATAAATAAGATCATAACATCTGCAGAGCGACAATTTTACTTCTTCCTTTCCTATTTGGATGCCTTCTGTTTCTTTTTCTTGTCTGATTGCTCTGGCTAGGACTTCCAGTACTATGTTGAATATGAGTGGTCAGAGTGGGCATCCTTGCCTTGTTCCTGATTTTAGAAGAAAAGCTTTCAGCTTCTCACTGTTGAATATGACATTAGCTATGGGCTTTATTATGTTGAAGTACATTCCTTTGGTACCTAATTAATTTTTGTCATGAGAGGATATGAAGTTTTGTCAGATGCTTTTTCTGCATCTATTGAGATAACCACATTATCCTTCATTGTGTTAATGTGGTGTATCACGTCGATTGATTTGTGCATGTTGAGCCATCCTTGCATTCCATGGATAAATCCCACTTGACCACGGTGTATGATCTTTTTAATGTGCTGTTGAATTCAGTTTGCTAGTATTTTGCTGAGGATTTTTGTGTCTGTGTTCATCAGGGATATTGGCCAGTGGGTGTTTTGGTTTTTGTCTTTTTTTTTTTTCTCTTGTAGCATCCTTGTCTGACTTTGGTACCAGGGTAATGCTAGGCTTGTAAAATTAGTTTGGAAGTGTTCCCTTCTCTTCGATTTTTCTTGGGAGAGTTTTAAAAGGATTGGTATTAATACTTTTTTAAATGTTTGGTAAAGTTCACCAGTGATGCCATGTGGTCCTGGGCCTTTCTTTGTAGGGAGGTTTTTGGTTTTCTTTTTTAACTGATTAATTTTTCTTACTCTTTACTGGTCTGTCCATATTTTCTGTTTTTTTAACAATTCATTCTTGATTATTTGTATATTTCTAGGAGTTTATTTCTTTTAGGTTGTCCAGTTTCTTGGTGTATAATGTTGATCACAGTAGTTCTTGAGTCTTTGTGTTTTTATGGTGTCCTTTGTGATGTTTTCTTTTTCATTTATGACTTTATTTATTTGAGCCTTATCTTTTTTCTTAATTAGTTTAGCTAAAGGTTTGTCAATTTTGCTTATCGTTTAAAAAAAAAAAACAACAAAAACAGCTCCTAGTTTTGTTGATCTGTTCTGTTCGGGTGCGAGGGTGGTTGTGTCTAAATCCACGTTCTGTGAGGGGGTAACAGCTGAAAACTGCTCCTTCACCTTGTGACGCTCCCAGCCCAGACCTCTGTTCCAGGTCACACGGCTGGAATGCGGAGACGTTGGGATTCATCTCTGTTGTCTGGCTTCGCCCCTGCAGTGATGCCTGAGTGGCCAGGAGGGCTCGTGAAGACAGATCTGCTGGGTCCTCCCCAGCTCTGGGGGCGTGGGGGGCTGAAACGTTGCACTTCCCACAAGTTCCCAGGGGTGTTGCAGCTGTGGTCCTAGGCCCACCACCTGCAGGGTAACCACACTAGCTGTTAAAGCCAGGACGGGGTCCAGGTCCGCTGTGGAAGTGCCACCGTGGCCCTGTGAGCACCAGTGGGGCCTGGCGGGCCCCGGGTCTGGGAGAGGTATCGGCTGCTTCAGCTGCATAGGTGGGTTCTGAGGGGTGAAGGCCTCCGTCCTGCAGGCTGCCCAGGAGCCAGGACTTCCCGGCAGAGCCACGGCTCCAGGCTGAGCCCGGCACGTGCGCTGCCTGCCTGCCTGCTTATGTGCCGACGTGCTCTGCGGCCACGGGAAGCGTGGCTCACTCCTGCCTTCAGGCTGACGTCCATGTGGGGAGGCGCCCTCTCTGCCCCTCAGGGCTGCTGCCAGGTGGAAGCAGTGTGTCTATGGGCCGCTGCCTGGACGGGCCCCTGTCAACTGGCCGGCTTCCTCGCCTCTTTCATCTTTCCACTTTGTCACAAGCCTGTGTGTGAAGTGGAGCCGAGAGGCAGGGGGCCCGAGACTCTGGTCTCGTTCTGTCCATGAGACCTGCAGCCTTGGGCTTTGCGGCCTCCTGTCCTGCCTGCATCCGGCTGCAGGGACGGCTTCTCCCCTGTGCCTGGGCTCCTGCGCTCCTGCGCTGGCGGGTGCTGGGCAGCAGTTCTCACTCGGAGATAAAAGTGGCCACGCGAGGTCTCAGTGCCCCCTTTGCCGGTCACATGTGGTGCGTGGGCCGGGGGCTCGCACCTGGGGTCTGGCAGGAGTGCGATGCCTCCGGACGGCCTGACGCAGCCCTGCGGTCACTGGTCCCCTCCTGCCTGCTCCGGGGTGTGCTGCCCCTGGGACGGCTGGTTCCCTTCCTCCTGTCCGCCCCCCGCAGCCCCGCCATGTGCCTGCCCACTGCACCCAGCCCGGCCAGGGCGGGACGTAACCGTGAGGGATCGTGCCTCCCCGAGGCTATTCCAGGAGGCCGTCCCTTCAGGAAGCGCCCGGCCTCGCTCACGCGAGCAGCCGTGAGGAGCGGCTGACGGTCAGTCTCTGATGCGGCCCACGGCCCCGCCAGCCCCCTGCTCCCTGGGGTCCTCGCTGCAGGCGGAGCCCCCCGTTGAAGGCTCGCCCCGCGGGGTCCCCGTCGTCACCGCCACCTCAGGATCCTGAGTGCAGAGTGAGCACCAGGTGGGCGGCCGCCACGTCCTCGCTCTCCTCTCCCAGGTGAGGCGACGGCCCAGGGCGGCGAGGGCTCAAGCAGGGTCCCCGGGGGTACGCGACGCCCACACCCAGTGCCGGGCGTCCAAGGGGCGCGTGTGGACCGCGGCTGCCCCGGTCCTCCGACACTGGGTGCTGTCGGCCTTTAATTTCCCGCGTGACTGGGCCGTGGAGCAGCTTCGCGGGCGCGTCTTCCCTGGCGAGGCCTCCGCCCACACGGTCTCCCTCCTGTGCTCAGTCCTGCCGCGCCCGCCGGTTCCGCCCGCGGCCCGAGGGGGCGGGGCTGGGGGCGGGGCTGTGAGCCGGCGCGGTGGGGGCCGCGCCTCCCCTGTTTCCTTCCCTCAGGTCCGAGCCCTGTGCTGCCTGCGTGTCGTGGATGCCGGGAATCCACTGTTCCCGGGGTTTCGTCTGGTTTTCTGGCTGGTTCAGGAGGGAGGGTAAATCCAGCGCCCGTTGCTTCATCTTGTCCCCGGAGAAGGCTTCCCGGAGCCCTGGGGGCTGCGGGGGCCTGGGTCTGGTCTCTCCCGCACGGAGGCTGTGCTCTGTTCACGTCCCCTCTGAGCCTCTCTCCAGAGCTTTGTGTGAAGGACAGGAAGTCACGTTTCAGGGCGCCCACGCTGCAGGCTTGCGGCTCATGGGTGGGGCGGCCCACTCGGCAGGGCCCGTTCCCGCCGCCCCACCCTCATCTTCTCTCCTGGAGACCCCCTGTATGGGCTCTTACGGGGGTCCTTCCCCGGCGCAGAGCCTCTCCTGGATGCTGCCACGTGCCCTGCACCCCTAGCCAGGGCACTCCCACTTCCCGGAGGAGCTGGGGTGGCAGTGCTCCCCACCGTGGGTTTGCCCTGAGGAACGTCTTGTCGCCTCCCCGTGCAGGGACTCCCCCGCGGCCAGCTGCCCTTTCCCATCCAGCCTCTTAGTCATGCCTCCGTCCTTCGGAGTCCTGCCCCTCTACCTGCTGGGCTTTGTCGTGGCTCCTCTCCGCCACCCCAGCCGAGGGCCCTCCTGCACTCTTAGGGCCTCGGCGCGGAGGCCGTCGTGGGCGTTGCTGACAGCCCTGCTGTCTGACCGTCGGCTTCCTTTATGTAGCAGAGCCACCCTCCCTTTGTCCCTAATTTGTCCTCCTGGGTGGTAGCACGGGTGTACTTTAAATGTCCTTTATCATTGAAGTATGACGCGCACACACACACAGATGCACACGTCGGAAGTGTCAGCTTGATGAATCTCACACGGATGGAGACACGAGCGTCACCAGCCCCCAGTGGTCCCCATTACCTCATACTTTAGTCCTCTGGGTAGAGGTGGCTTCTGCTGGCTCGTTGCAGCTCGACGACTGTGTCCCACCCCCGCTGTCTTGGTCCCCTCTTGAGGAGTGCTGTGGTTGGCCAGTGCCTCCTGCCTCCTGGACTGTGGCCCGGTCCCCGGCCTCTTACCAGGGGCACTAAGACTCCAGCCCGAATCTCTCTCACCTTCAGGCGGCAGGCTTGAGGCGGACTTGGCGAGTTATCATGTTCCTGCTGCCCCTCTTTCCAAACAGTGGGAATTCGGGGTCTCCCCCAGCAGCAGTGGATGTGGCAGAGATGAGAGAGCTGTGGTCGCTTCGGCCCCAGGAGGAGAAAGCCCACTGACCCACTTTCTCTCTTGTCTTGAAGGCTCAGCTGTCACAGGCCCTGGAGGAGCTGGGAGGCCAGAAACAAAGAGCCGACATGGTGAGTCTCTGAGGCACACGCCTGGTTGGTGGCCCTTGTGGCCAAAGGGAAGCCCAGGGCCTGGGTACCTTAGAGCGTCGGGACCTGCCCTGCAGGCCGTGGCCCAGGCCACACACCCACTCCCTCCACCCCTGGCACAGACTGCGGGGCTCCCCCCAGCCGGCTCTAAGGTGGGGACGGCGGTGCAGCTCCTGCTCGGGTCACAGCCACACGACACGCTGACCCCGCTCTGACCCCACGGGCCCTGGAGCGTGTGCACACTGAGCACAGGGCTTTCCAGCCTCGCATGGCTACTTTGTAGCACGTTTGTTTCTCTGCTGTCGCTGTGGGCTGACTTCTGATGTCGGATCACGTCCGCCCCGCCCTCCGTGCAGCCGGGGGAGCCCTCACCTGGGCGCATGCAGACACGGCCCCGGAGCCCTGGCTGGCGCCCCCGTACCTGGAAGGTCCTTGCCACCCCCTGGGGGACAGAGGGACTCGGCTTTCTGGCATCCTGATCCTGTACAAAGCGTGAGCCGCTCTGGCGCTGGTCTGGGCGCTGAGGGGGGAAGCCCCGGGCACAGGAGGGCCACAGTGTGGGGGGGGGGGGGCATCTGCTCACGTCATCGGGTTGCTCTGCCCGGGCCACACGCCAGCCGGGTTGGGGCCATCCGGGAAGCTGCCGTGGGCACTGGGACTGGCGGCTGGAGTTGGGCTCCCGTCTCGGTGTCGGCGCCGCCCAGCCCCGCCTCTCGTGGGCATGCACAGTGGGGATGACCGCCGGGTGGAAGAGACACATCCTTGAATTTGCTCTGTCCGCCGCTGCTGCGACCCTCAGTGTCGGGGGCTGGGTGAGGAATCAGGGGTGGGGTGGGATGGGAGGATCGGGGAGTGCGGGTTCGGGGGAAGCGTGGCGGTCTGAGAGGCAGTTGTACATTGGGCTGTGGGGGCTTTTGGGCGTCCGGAGTCCCCGAGTCAAGGCCGGGAAGCACCTGGGTGTTCCCGGTGGGTAGGTACCCAGCGGGCCAAGCCCTGCCTGGCTGTTCCAGTCCCAGGCATCTGTCCTGGGGGGCAGTTCCACTCAGAGTCAGAGAAGGACATGTCCAGCAAGGGACCCTAGGTCCCGTGTGTAAGGGCAGCCGTGAGAGGAGCCCAGAGCTTCCCGGTGATGGGATTTCATCAGTGAGCCTCCGAGAGCTGTTTCCTGGGGCAGCAGGGGCACGTCTGGGCCTGCAGAAGTCCTAGAGGTGGGAAGGCAGCCTGACTGCGTGCTGGCTGAGGGAGGGGGCGCCTGGGGCAGCGAGCGCAGCTGCCTGGCCTCCAGACCCGGGGCGGGAGGGGGCGAGGGGGCTTGGGAGGAGGGTGCTTCCTTCTCGTCCACCGACTTTGCCGCCCGGGGTGGGGTGGGGTGGGGTGTCCTTGAAGCCTGATGCATCCTCTTGATGAGGTCCTGAGGACTCAGTGATCTGTGTCTCCTCTGTCGCCCCCTCGGTGTTGGCCTGAGTTGGCGTGTGCCCTCGGGCCGTGTTTCCGTGATGTGCACGAGGCAGGAGGAGGTGCGTGGGCATCTGATGCCCGAGGCCTCAAGGCTGAGAAGTGAGGATGCCTTGGAGCTGATGCCTTGGCCATGCCTCGGCCCTTCCCCGGCCCTGGGGCTTGTGGATAGGAGCTGGTGCCTCCCGGGCAAGAGGGAGGACAGACCCTGCTGCACTTGGCCACTGGCTCTGGCCCTCAGGCCAGGGTGGGCGCTGAGCTGGGGAGGCCGGGGCACCCCCGAGGGACGCGGGGCCGCAGGGCTGTGTGCCTTCCAGCCTGTGCTTTTTTTTAGTTTCAACCCGTATAGTTTCCGTCCCTTGTGTGAATCACCCAGGGGCTTTGAAATCCTGACACCTGGTCCCTCCTCTAGACCGACTAAGTTAGAACTGGTGGGGGGGGGGGGGGGGCCCGGGCAGCGGTGTCATTTCATGTCTTCCTGGGCAAGTCTATGTCAGCCAGGGTGGAGAGCCTCCGGCAGGCCTGGTGTCCCCAGACTCGGCGCAAGGCCCCTCCCCCAGGCCACTGGGGGACCTTGGGGACCGTGCTCCATGGGGAGCTTCGAATGAAACGTGCCTTGTCCCAGTGGTACTGACTCTGCAGAGGCGGGCAGCAGTGCGGGGCCTGGCCTTGCCTGAGCTGACTCGGCCATGTGCGGAGATGAGGTGCCGGCGGCCTTCGTGTGCACAAGCCAGGCACTGTGGGCCCCTTACGCTGGTTCTTTCTTGCTTGCTTTTGGGTCTGGGCTGTAGCTGTCTCCTCAGACAGGTTTTTAATCTCCGCCTTTTTTTTTTTTTTTTTTTTTAAACATCTTTATTGGAGTATAAATGCTTTACAATGGTGTGTTAGTTTCTGCTTTATAACAAAGTGAATCGGCTATACATATGCATATATACCCACATCTCCTCCCTCCCACACTCCTTATCCCACCCCTCTAAGGGGTCACAGAGCACCCAGCTGATCTCCCTGTGCTATGCGGCTGCTTCCCACTAGCTATCTATTTGACATTTGGTAGTGTATGTATGTCCATACCACTCTCCCACTTCGTCCCAGCTTCCCCTTCCCCCTCCCCGTGTCCTCAAGTTCATTCTCTGGGTCTGATCTCTGCCTTTGATGGTCTAACCTTTAGCTTATTTCGTGTTATTTCACTTCCCTCTTCTTTTTCTGAGTTAAAGGGAAAATGAGAAATGGCGGTGCCCGGGGCCCAGGAGTGCAGGTGAGCCACACTCAGTCCAGGAGCCTGTGTGAGCCCCTGCTCTCCCTCCCGAACTGGTTCCAGGGGGGTCCTGCAGCCCCCGAGGAGATAAAGGCTAGGCAGGCTGGTGCAGGGGTTGGCAGCTGGAAGCCTGACAGGTCCGTAGTCAAGCCCTCAGGGAGTGAGATTACCCAGAAAATGCATGCATTTGGTTAGGGGGAGGTTTCTGCTCTCGTGTAAACCCCTGAGGGGATGGAGAAGTAAGAAATTGAAGAGGGGGACAGTGGCCCGGAGTGCACTGTGGGACCCGGGGGGGCGGGCACAGTCACCTCTCCCACCCATTCCAGTGACAGCCTTGGTGCCACTGGGGGCGTCTCTGGTGCTAGGAGGGCGGGGCTCCTCTGGGTCTGGACGGTGGCTGCTGACTGTAACCCCAGGCCCTCTGTCCAGGACAGCTGCGAACGGGGCGCCGGCTCCCGTAGCATCTCTCCACCTGCAGCTGCTGGCCTGCTGTTTGCTGGCCCAGAGTCAGTTCACTAGGTAGGAAAGGAGAGAGGAAAAAGAAAAATTTAAGCATCTTTAGCTAATTGCAGATGACAAGACAAAGGCAGTCTGACTTTTTGTTGATAATTAGCAAACATAATTAGTAAGTGTGAGCACAATTCATGTTTTTTCCTTTAAATGCAATTGCTATCACAAGGAAAGACATCCCTGGCTGTAGTTGTATTGTTGACACGCCTCACCCTAATTAGGTCAGGCCGGCCATGGCTGCAGAAAGGAGTTTTTTTTTTTTTTTTGTGGTACGCGGGCCTCTCACTGCTGTGGCCTCTCCCGTTGCGGAGCACAGGCTCCGGACGCGCAGGCTCAGCGGCCATGGCTCACGGGCCCAGCCACTCCGCGGCATGTGGGATCTTCCCGGACCGGGGCACGAACCCGTGTGCCCTGCACCGGCAGGCGGACTCTCAACCACTGCGCCACCAGGGAAGCCCAAAAGGATTTTTTTGATTCTTTTTTTTTTTTTAACTAAACATGCTCTTTTTTCTTTTCTTTTTGTAATTAATTTATTTATGGCTGCGTTGGGTCTTCGTTGCTGCGTGCGGGCTTTCTCTAGCTGTGGTGAGCGGGGGCTACTCTTGGTTGCCGTGCACGGGCTTCTCATTGCAGTGGCTTCTCTTGTTGCGGAGCATGGGCTCTAGGCACACGAACTTCCGTAGTTGTGGCTCACGGGCTTCAGTAGGTGAGGCTTACAGGCTCTAGGCACGTGGGCTCAATAGTTGTGGCTCACGGGCTCTAGGTGCAGGGGCTTCAGTAGTTGTGGCTCACAGGCTCTAGAGCGCAGGCTCAGTAACTGTGGCTCACAGGCTCAGTAGTCATGACTCACGGGCTCTAGGCACATGGGCTTCAGTAGTTGTGGCTCGCGGGCTCTAGAACGCAGGCTCAGTAGTTGTGGCGCACGGGCTTAGTTGCTCTGTGGCGTGTCGGATCTTCCCAGACCAGGGTTGAAACCCATGTCCCCTGCACTGGCAGGTGGACTCCTAACCCCTGTGCCACCAGGGAAGCCCTTGACCCTAACTCTAAAGAGTGCTGCAGTACTTTATAACTTCAAGGAGCGAGGACTGGATGTTCGTCTTCTGACTCTGGGGACTTGCCCCTCACAGCCCCGCGCCGCTGTCCGCCTCCCAGGGCCCCTCCCGGAAACACTGCCCGGACAGGGAGCAGAGCACGCACGGACCGGCTGACTAGCTCCCGCCCCCCACTGCTCCCCTGCTTCGGTGCAGCTCGAAGCGGGCAGTGTGGTCGTGGCTACGCATGGTGAGGCTGCTGCGGGCCTCCTGATGACAAGCGCTTTATAGCAAGGTTCTGCCACCTGAGGACAGCCCCGCAAGGCGGGTCCAGGAACGCGCAGGCCTCCCGGGCTTTCCTTCCGCAAAAGCACCAGCAGCGCTTGCTCTGGCTCCGAGGGGCTGGAGCATGGATCGCAAGGATGGTGGCGAGACCACCTGTGGCCCTGCCAGGGGCTGTGCCCACAGCAGTGGGCCTTGCTGACACTGCATCATCATCGACGCCAGCATCGAGGGCCGGTGAATCACCAGGAGGGGGTGTGAGCCTCCATTGTTCAACGCTGGCAGCCATCGCCCGTGTGCCGCCCCCCCGCCGTTGGAGGACCCGGCCTTATCACAGTCTGCCAGCTGCTTCCCGTGAATTATTAAAAGCGCCTCTGTGCGTGATGGTGACTCATTTCACGTTCTGGATCTGTCCTGCACAACTGGAGAACTTCGTCCTTGGCAGGAGTGTGGGTCAGGCTCATCGGAGGAGGTGCCCAGTGGCACCATGAGGAGTGGGCCTCCCGCAGCCCCGGGTCCCCTGCCCGGGAGCTTCTGCACCTTCTCTTCCATCCCGGACACCTGCCTTCCCCTCCTCAACCCCAAGAGAAACGCTGATTTCTCAGGAGCCTCGCACGGAGGCGTGAGTGCACGTGTTTGAAAAGACCCGAGGGACTTGTTGGGACGTGTTAGTTGAGCCTCTGAGGTGGGCCCCTTCTCCCGCTGGCCCCGCGGAGGCCGGCTGGAGGCTGGCTGCCTCACCACGGAGGCCCTCGTGTCTCAGGACGAGGCTCCTGCCCCGGGAGGGAAGTGAGCATGCGCGCGGGGCGGGGCAGCGTTAAATGCGTCTCCTGTTTGGGGCAGGTCTCAGTGTCCAGGGACGGAGCCTGTGCTGTTCCTGTGATGTGCGGCCGGCCGTGCTCCCCACCTTCCCATGTGGATGTCTTCACTTCCTCCCTGTCGGGGCCCCCCAGGCCCTTCTGCTGTCGCTGAGCACATGATGTCCTCTCACCCTTCCATGTCCTTCGTCATGCTGTTCCCACCTCCTGGAATGTTTCCCCAGTCCCGCAGAGCCTGCTTCCCCCTCAGGACGGAGCTAAGTGCTCCTTGCAGCAGTGCCTGTTGCTGCCCCGTTGTGCAGACGCGCTGTCATCCCACCACATTCGCTCGAGTGCACTCTGACCATCAGCATCGCCACCACTGTTGTCCGCGGCACAGGCGTGGTTTGGGGCCTGACGCTGCAGCCACTGCAGGCTGCGTGCTGCACACGGATCATCTCAGTTCAGTCCTGCCCCCCAGGTGGTCATTGTGGAGGGAGCTGCAGCGAGCAGGCAGGTGGCCAGTGGGGCGCAGACCCTGTGAGAGCACCGTGGGCACCACGCTGCCTCTTTACGCCAGTTAACCTGTGGGGCTGGGCCTCGCCCGGCACCAGGACGTGGTGATAAAGTGTGTGCTGAGTCACTGGACACAGATGTGGAGGAATGCAGTGCGTCCCCGGGGTCTCCCAGTCTGGGCACCCAGTTTTGGGGGTTTGCCCAGTTTGCAAAGGTCTCATTAGAAAATGCGGGTGATTTAAACTTTTGCCTTGCGAGGCCCTGCCTGGCTCCTAGAGACACAGCCTGCGGAGGTGGCGGCATGACAGCTGGCCTGGGCGCGGGGTAGTGCCCGCCGTCCCTGCACGAGCACAGCTCGCAGCCGCTGTCACCGGGGCCTCCGCATGGCTTTCACACCGGACACAGCACGACCCTTTATCATTTTCCTTCTCAGCGCCTTGTCCGGTGTTCTCCCACCTTCCGTCCCGGGGGAGGTCTAGAGCGCGCTTGCCAGGTGTCAGGTGGGCCTCCTGGTGGACTCGTGCTGCGTGGACGGGTTCCCGCGGGCAGCGCCAGCTCCCTGCAGGGTCAGTTCTTCCTGTTCTTCTCGTTTGGAGCGCCACGCGGCCGCGTGTTCACAGCTTCTCTCACGACCTCACTTGAGTATGGCTGTTTTCTTCTAGTAGGCCTTGCATGTTTCTTGTTAGCTTTATTCCCGGGTGTTTTATCCTTCCTGTTACTTGCATGTTGCTTTTTCACCCCGCTGCTAGGTCCGCTGCCACTGGGTGACCTGGGGTCGCGGGAAGGTGGGCACTTGAGACGTGGACACTGAAAACCCCAGAGGGTCCACCCCCCAAAACTGTAACAGCCACAGACTAGAAACTGGCTAATTTATCTGCTAAAATCATGGGCATAATTCCACGGGGGAAATCACGTACGACAGACGTCCCACCCTCACCCGGCTCTGAGCACGGGCTGTTCTTGTGGCTCGCAGCTGCCTCGCGTCTCCGCGGGGACCCTGTTCTTGTGGCTCGCAGGCATCTCGCGTCTCCGCGGGGACCCTATTCTTGTGGCTCGCAGCTGCCTCGCGTCTCCGGGGGGACCCTATTCTTGTGGCTTGCAGGCACCTCGCGTCTCCACGGGGACCCTATGCTTGTGGCTCGCAGGCACCTCGCGTCTCCGCGGGGACCCTATTCTTGTGGCTCGCGGACGCCTCGCGTCTCCGCGGGACCCTCTCTGGCGTAGCGCTGTCTCGTCTCCCGCTTTCTTACTGTGCGGCGTTGAACGATTTGCTGCTCACCGCGCTGTTGAGTTCACAGCGTCTTCACGGCCTCCCAGCGCGTTTGCCTAGGCGTGGTTTGCTCCCGGCGTCCCTGCACCCGTGGCTGAGCCACCCTGGACCATCTCTCCAGCCCCTGGTCCCCAGGGATTTTGTGAGAGTTCTCTTTCTTAGCAAATGTGCCGACTCAAGAAATGGCCTTCTCGGGTGAAAACTCTGCAGCTGGGCTTCTTTTTTCCTGAGGTGAAGGTGTGTCCCAGCTCAGGTCAGCAGCTGGGTGAGCCATTGGTGGCTGCCTGCGGCTTGTTGCACCGGTGTGTCCTTCTAGGCTGGGATGGAAATTGACAAGGGAGGTCCATTTCAGACCCTCCCACCCTCACCAGGAAGCAGCAGCCCCTCCAGAGACCTTCCTGGGTGCTTGACAGGTCCAGAGCTGAGCAGGGCAGTGTGCTCTGACCAGGATTCCCCTCCTGGTTTTTTTTTTTTTAATTAATTTTTATTGGAGTATAGTTGCTTTACAGTGTTGTGAGGATTTCTGTTCTGCTCTCAGCATCCTGTCTTCTCTGGGAGCCCTGGGAGCCCTGCCAGATGGGGGCTCTGGGGAGGAGGCAGCAGCCTGGATCCCTGGGATGAGGGCCCTGCGTGGGCACCTCTGGAAGCCCGGGCCCTCAGCCCCATCATGACCGTCTGTGGGGCTTGACAGGGGCTGGGCTCCTGTGGTGAAACTTGTGTGCAACTCGTGTGCGTGAGCACCCTTGCTCTGGTGCTCAGCAGTGGCCGTGTTAGTTAGAGTCGCTGTCGGGGGAGGGAAGAGCACGTCCCCTGCTCCCCACACTGGCTATTGCTTTGTGGCACTGGGTACCCGCCCCCCGCCCGGGCATGAGCCGCCACCCTCTTGAATTAAACTGAAGTTCACGGTCTCTATTTAGAGGTCATGCTGTATTAGCGAGCTCTCCTTGAGGACCGCTAGCATTGAAGTCTTATGACACGGCGAGTGAGTCTCCTCACGGAGAGGGAGGGGCCTTGTCAGCAGAGGGACGCAGGGCAGTGCAGGCGGCAGGTCCCCGCGGGGCCCGGGCTGTGCCGGAGCAGCCCTCTGCTGGGGTGACCATGCCTTCCTGAGGGCTCTGCCCAGTGCCCCGTGGACCCAGAGACTGCAGCCTGGCTGTGGGGAGCAGGCACTGGTCCCTCTCGTCCTTCCTCGTGGTTCAGTCCTCGGCCCGAGGGCGTCGTTTCTCCCGCGTATGCAGTCGGCTTTGCAGGGTCCTCAGGGGCCCCCTGCCCACCCCGTGCCGTGGCCTCTGGCTGCCTCTGCCTCCCGCACTCCTGGCTCTGCCCCTCCCCCCGGCTTGTGCTGCGTCCTGGACTCTCCTCAGACCGGGCGCCGGGTCGGCCTCGTGGTCCCTGTCTCTCTGGGATCCTGTTCGTGTTGCCCGCTGTTCAGTGCTTGTTCCAGGAGGGAGGCTCGGTGGTATCCCAGGTCCCCCGTCGCGGCCAGAAGCACCTTCGCCTGGCTCTGGTGTGAGCGAGGAGGCTGGCAGGGCACAGTCACCGGCCGGCCTGGGCTCATCGCCGTGTCGTGGAGGATGTGCCTGTCGCTCTAGGCCTTGGGGGGGGCCGGGGGGGACGGTGGGCCAGGTGAAGAGGCACGGAGGGGTCTGTTTGCACAGCGGCCCGACTCCCTGTCCCGGCGTGGGGCACGGGGCGAGGCGGGGTGGGGGGCGGTTTTCCGGGGTCGAGACTGGTACTGGGGGCACCCAAAGCCTTCATGCAGCCCCTGGCAGGCAGCCCAGCCGCGGGGGGTCCTGCCCCCTCCCCAGGGCCCTTCCAGAAAGGTCTGCTCTAGCCCTGCTTTTCCCCGGCTCCCTGGAGCGCCAGGGCTTCTTCCAGAAGGTGCTGGACAGTGCGTTGCTGCTTTAGAGTCGCCCCAGCACAGAGATTCGTAAGAATCAGTTGACGAAACCAAAGTCAGTGTACCCTGGCACGTTTCCTACTTTCCCGGTTTTCACGCCTCCGCGCCTTTGCCCTCTGGGTCCGGGTCCCACTGGGTGCCCCTCCTCCTCCATCTGGAACCCCCTCCCTGCATGCCCGCTCTTACCTCTCCTGGGGCCAGCCCTTGGCATCCCAGGAGGACGTTCCATGCGTAGGTGCCTCCGCTGCCCCCGAGATAGCGGCCTGTCTCCCCCACAGGCACAGACTCGGTTCATTTCTAGTCGCATGTGGTGCCCTGTGATCCAACCCTGCTGCAGATGGAGGGTCAGGGTCGACCCAGACAATCCCTCTGAGGAGAGCCAGCTCTCAAGGGCCCTCGGGTCCTCGATGGCCGTGGAGACTTAGAGTGGGCTGGAGAGGTCGCTGTGGCAGACGTCCTGAACGGCAGGAAGGCCTTTGCCTCGGCCAGTCTGGGGGGCCTTTGCAGGTGCTGCCCCCAGGGCTCTTCCTCAGGGGACGGGGTTGAGCGGGAGGGAGATTCAGGCCGTGGCGGTTTTGCTCCGTGCACGTGGCCTGGCCACCAGGTGAGGCTGGCCCGTGAGACCCAGCACCCTCTGATAGCAAACGCTTTGTCGAGTCTCCTTCCTTTCCCATCTGCACATGGTTTTACAAATGTCAGTTTTCAGTAGTGTCTACATGTAGGACAAAGAGGAAACAAAAGAAAAATAATTTATAGCAGTGTATGTTTCATTATGGAGATGAAATTCGGAAACGAGGAGAGGAGGCCTTCAGGGAGGAGGCGGCTCTAGCTGGCAGGAGTGTGGGCTGCGGTGCAGATGACCCCAGGAGACGCTCTCCTTTGGAGTGCTGTCCACCGGGAGGTAAATCTGCTGTTGAACGGGTACCGCAGCGGAGCTCTCGGCCTTCGGTCATTTAGCAGCGCCCCTCAGAAGAGGCGGTCCAATTAGGCCTTGTGTTCTTTTTCTAAAAACAAACTTCAAATGCGGACTGCTTGTCAGTGAAGTATGAAATAGGTAGTAGCAGAGCGCGGTATGGATGCGTTTCCCGTGCTCCCTTGTCTTCTTCCTGTGCCAGGAAGCAGGGCAGCCGCTAACCAGCCCTCGTGCTTCCAGCTGCAGCCGGGCCCGGCCTGAGGGGGTCCCACCCCGAGACGCGTGGGGGGCTGGGGAGGGGCGGGCCACAGTCAGCGTGTGTGTACAAGTATGGGTGTGAGTGTGATAAAGTTGAAGGCACGTTAGTTATGAGTCCAAGGTTACCGGTCAGACTAGAAGGGCCTGGTTTTCTGCTTCGAACGCTGTGCTGAAGGTCAGCATTTCCCTCTCCCCTCCCGGAAGCCATCCAGAAGTACTGAGAAGAGTGAAAACCACAAAGGCAAACTGAAATTTGGGCAGAAAAGAAATACAGCTAAAGTCCAAGCCTCCACAGAGGAGGAGAAGGGCCCCCAGCCCGGAATGAGCAGAGGGTGTGCAGGGAAGGAGCCGTGGGCCGAGGCTGGCGGGGCAGCGGGGTGGGCGGGGCTGCGGTGGTACGGGAGGGGGAGGGGGGGTCTCAATGCCCCTGAGCTGGCGGGAGGCAGAGTGTCCGCTCTTCTTGCCAGAGGGAGGCAGCGAAGGCGAACGGAACTCACACCAGGCCCTTTGTTGGGATTTAACGTCAGAGGAGACGCCCGTGGTTTCCTCGGTGTAGCCTTTGTACAAAGCCAGACTGAATAAACCTCATCATCGACAATGAGTAATAAAGGCAGCATCACACAGTTTCATAAAACCAAAAATTGTGTAGAAAAACAAATAACAGGAAAAATTTCACAGAAAAAAAGTTGACACTGAGCAGGTGAGAATTGTACCTGAACATTTTGCCAAGAGATAAGACTTGGCAATCGGGTAGAATCCATGAAGCTGGGACCAAGTGCAGGCACTCAAAGAGGGGAGGGGAGGCCAGAGGAAGAGAAGAACCCGGAGCTGCAGACCTCGGGGCGGAGCCAGAGGGGCGGGGGGGCCGGGGGTGGGGGTCAGGAAGGCGAGGCGCCGGGAGGACCGCAGCAGGAGTTGCGTCTGTTTGGCTGGAAGGGTAAAGCCAATGGACAGTGTAAACGGTCCCCATTCTAGTGACTTCGAGTTGATGTAGTCAGTAAGATACCTGGGAAGGGAGAAGATGCTGGGAAACGTAAGAATGTTGGTTTTCTCATCAGAAGCTGACGATCAAAACGTACGGTCTAAAGATGACATCAAGCAGAAGCGCGTTTAAGTGTAGAAAGGTGAACGCTGAGAAGGGTGATACGTTTGACTAGTCAGGTACTTGGTGCAGGAAGTTGATAGGAACGGTTGGAAACAAAGTATAGGTATCATAGGAAGTCAGAAGTTACCAAAACAACCACTAGAATGAAAAATATAAACCTTTCCAAGTATCAAGAAAATTTCACACACAAAGGCAAGCAAGACAAAAAAGCCATAGAATAAAATCGTTTTGAGTTATGAAACAGAAAACAAAACAATACAACAAATCCAGAAATAAATCCAAACAGATGTTTTATCAAAATATAAACGCGCTAAATTCACCTGTTAAAAGGGAAAGACTTTCTGTTTGGATTACCAAGTAAAGCCTAAAAAAGTCGGACAGTATAGGATGCAAAGGCATGTGGGCAGTTGTACACATAGAGAGCAGAGGCCATAACCTTGATTGCAGTTAAATTTCGGTTCAAGCCAAAATGCATTGCAGAAAACAGAGATAGGTGCTTTTCGACGGTAAAGGTGCAGATGGATATCTGTGTCAACTGAAATACCATCTGTGTTCAGAAAAGCAAAAAAAGAGGAGAGCTTCAACAGGACATTGCCAAGGACACCAGTAGTGGAGAATTATTTTACCTCTTAATCCCCGATAGAGCAAGTGGGCAAAGGATAAGTAAAAGCAAGAAATACAAGATCTGTGACAGATATATACAGAGAGACAGACACACACATCGCCGACTCTTAACCCTGAAACTAAAGAACGCTCTTTAAAAAGGGCTTATGGAAAACATTAACAAAAATTAATCATGTATTAGGTAAAAAAGAAAACCTTTATAAATTCAAATAGGTAGAACTAGGACAGATAACTTTTTCTAATCACAGTGTGATGAAATTTGAATTTAAGAGCACAACTAAAAAAAGAAGCAGCTCCTAACACTTAGAAACTAAAAAAAGAAGTAGAACAAAAAACTGTCCAAAACAATGCTTGGGTCAAAGAAGATGATATGCAATTCAAAAGTGCATAAAATCTAGAAAATAGTCATAATGGAAACTCTTCAGAGCCCGTGGGAAACAACTAGAGCAGTGCTCAGAAGAAAAATCACAGGTTTAAATATTTATGTTATTGAACAAGAAAGAGTGAATATATATGGATTAAACACCCAGTTCAAGAACTTGGAAAACAGAATAAACCTTAGTAAAGGAAAAGTAGTGTAAAGATCAAAGCAGAAGTTAATGAGAAAGTGAAAAATGGTGGAAGTAACAAATCCAAATGCCTGTGCTTTGAAAACAAACCAGTAAAACATATTAATTATTCACAATCCTAGTAAAAACTTAGTAGAAAGATCACCACCCAAAATAAGAAATAACAGTAATTAGCTTGGAGTTACTGACTCGGGGCAGGGGTGTGTGCAGGAGAGCGTGTCCTGGCTGCCAGAGTCTCTGATCTGACCTGGACGCGGTTCCCCAGGTACGGACGGGCAGAGTCATTGAGCTGGACTCACAAGGTGTGTACTGCCCTGTGTGCAAGCTTCACCTCAATAGTAAGGAAGATAAATGAAAACAAAAGTAAGAGATAAACCTAGGAAGAATTACTAGGTCTATGTGAATTCCGTAAAAAGTTAAGAATTATGTCACAACTCCATTTAAAATAAAAATCTAAATGAAATGAATAGTTTTCTAGGGAAATATAACCTATCAATCCTGACTCCAAAAGAGATAGAAATTTCAAACTGACCGACTTGCCAAAAAATAGGCACACCCTCCCCCAACAAAAAGGAAGAGACGGAAAGGCATCAAACTGAGTCTGTTTCACAGCGAAATCCTGCTACAGGTCAGGTGCCATCCCCACTGCATGCACTGCCCCAGGGCACCAAGAGCAGGAAAGCTCTGGGGCGGGGGGTGAGCACTGTTTGACACCAACAACTGCAGAGCCTCCCGCCTGTGCTGTGTGCACCCACACGCGTGTGGGCATACGTGTCAGGACGTGAAATGAGCAGGCGCCAGGATGCACCACGGGCAGTGGGGGCTTCTCCAGGACGGGGCTGCTGCTCTGATTCTAGGCTGTCAGCTTATCGGAGACCTTCTCCATATTTGCTGAAAAGCCGCTTGACAAAATCCAACAAGTCTTGATTAAGATCTCCTAATAGAATGTGGACTTAGGGGTAACTTCTCAACGTGAAAAAATGTATCTGTTTCAACCGAAAACTGACACGCTGTAAATAAGGAGATACTAGATTAGTTCCTGTGAAGCCACAAACAAGGTGTGTACCGCCCTGTGTGCAAGGTGTGTACCGCCCTGTGTGCAAGCTTCACCTCAATAGTAAGGAAGATAAATGAAAACAAAAGAGAGACAAACCTAGGAAGAATTACTAGGTCTACATGAATTCCGTAAAAAGTTAAGAATTATGTCACAACTCCATTTAAAATAAAAATCCAAATGAATAGTTTTCTAGGGAAATATAACCTATCAATCCCGACTTCAAAAGAGATGTGCAGTATTAGAACCTTACCTTGGTATTCTGGAGACACTAGTTATCCACCTGAGACAAGAGGAAGAGCTCCAGGTACCTGCGTTGTGGAGGAGGGCGTGATCGGGGCTAAGACGGTCGGCCGACAAGCCTCGCCGTCAGCCTGAGGCCCTAGTGAACGGGTGGGCAACAAAATTAATGTGCAGAAATGGGACAAGTCCTGTATCTACAGAAACAGCAAGTTAGACAAGGGAAGAAAGTACTCCCGTGTACAACAACAACAGCAAGAGGTGGAAAGACGAAGGGCCCCGGACGGGCCTGCGGGTCGAGAAGGACGTGCCGGCTCTGCACGCGGCCGAGTCCTGGGAGCCTCGGCCTCACCTTCTGCACAGCCCTGGTTTTGTGAAAAAGGGTTGTTTGGTTTATTTTAATGTGGGGTGGGTGGGGTGGGAGAGAGGAAGGATCCCAGGATTCTTGTCAACAGAACAGGACATCAGAAGCAGACCCAGTTACAAACAGGAAGTCAGTGAGTGAGTCCCTGGGGGACAATGAGCCCTTTCTGTACCGAGGCAGGGACGTCCGGGCCCCCAACCTGAAACCCAGCAGGACGCTTCACGCCTTCCGGGAGGCAGACATCCCTCACCACTGGGTCCCCTGCCTCTTGTCCATAAAAGATCTTTAGCCTCCTAGGCTGTCCCCAAGTTCCAAAGCGCAAGTTTAATCAGAAAAGTGAGAAAATACAGAAACAAAGGAAAACAGTCAAGCAAGACAAGAGAATAATAAGAGTTTAGCCCTGGAATGAAGTCAGGGACCTCTAGGTCCTCCTCAAGGGCTGTAGATAATATCCTGGGCCGGGTCCTCGAGTTGTTTTGCAGACATTAAAACCCTGCCTGGTAGAGGAAGTTAACTGCGTGCTGACCACCAGCATGTCGACCCCAGACCAGTTGGAAGCAGAAGGTCGATGCTGTTGGCTCCCAAAATACCACCCAGTTACCCCCGCCAACAGATCTGAAGAATGTCCACGAGCTGATCAGACACCTGCAACCCTCACCCCTGACGGTGTCTTTGAAAACCCTTCCCTGGAAGCTGTCGGCGGGGCTTGGGGCTTTTGAGCGCGAGCAGCCTGTGCTCCTTGCTTGGTGCGGCGCCGGGCGCCCTGCAGTAGACACTGCCCTGTCCTTCACCACAACACGGCCTCAGCAGGCCAGCTTTGCCCTGGGTTGCGCGGTAACAACCCCAGGGCTGTGGTGACATCGGATGGAACTGCAGGCAGACGTGTGGCTCTGAGGACTCGTCCTGCAGGTCAGCTCACACCGTGGGGACCGGTGTGTCTGAGCCGCCAGGTGGGAAGCAGGTCAGACGTTGGTTGGCAGGAGGCTGGCCATTGGGACGGTTCCAGGAGCCACAAAAGTGAACAGGGAAGCTCCCTCTGTGCTAGTCTGGAAATACCTCCAAATGTGTTCTGTGAAAAACTCAACGTACGAAACGAGGTGTAGGAAATCTTCCATTTTTGTAACAAGAAATAAATTTAAGAGAAGCGAAGAGCGTTGACCTTTTAGCTGGTGAATGTGTGAGCTGAGCCCGGGAGGTGCAGGCTGCAGGAGGGGACGGGGCAAAGTTGGAGAGAGACCTCTCCACGTGCACCCGTTTGCGTGCGACACCTGAACCTTAGCTCCTGAGGCTGCAAAGCGTTCGCCGGATCCAGGACAAGGTGCTGCCTCGGGCAGGGCCTGGCACCAGGGCACCGGGACCCTGCATCTCCAGGAGAGACCACTATCCTGCTCTGCTGTGCGGGCACGTGGTAGCCGGGGGGTACCTGCCTCTCCTCTGCTCGAGGTCAGCCCCGCCCCCAAAAGCAGAGAGAGAGAGAGAGAGAGCAGCCCAGACTGGACTGTCGGGCCCTATGTCCCCGGGAGAGAGTCTTCCTGGCCCAGTGAGGTTCGTGTCTCTGCTGGTCTCTTTGACTGTGGCCATGAGGCTGGACACAGTGAGGGCAGGGGCTTCCTGGGTGCCCACCCACTGGCCACCAGCTAGGAGGTCTGGGTGGTGTCAGAGAGGAGTGACAGGCCTGGACACTCAGGGGTGAGTGGCAGGGCAATGTCCGTGCGTCGGGACAGCTTGGTTCTTGGGAGGAGCTTCTTCTGAGCCCCGGGCTTCTGAGGTAGAGGTTAGGGGCCACTGGACACAGTGGGTGTCACTTCTCCTCGAATACGCACGGTTTTGTTCTGCGCGTGATGCCACGTTGCCCAGGCGTCTTTGGTGCTTGCTTGTGAAGCAGGCCGCCACCCCGACGAGGGGGCCCAGCTGAGAGCACCGCCACCGCCTCTCGGGGTGCAGCTGGCGAGGCGGGCGCTGGGCTGCGTCCTTTCGGCACCGGGAGAGGCAGTAGGGGTTGAGCGTGCGGACCCCGCGTGTAACTCACTTGTGCCGAGGCTCTTCCGGGAGCTGGTCCGCCGGGAGCTGGTCCGCAGGGCGCTTGTGCTTGGTGTCCGCTCCAGCCCTCAGGCTTCAGGCTCCCGGGTGTGCGCTGGTCCCATTTAGGGGCAGGGTTTCCTCCAGGGACCTGATGACTAATTGGGGCATCATAAAGACCAGATGTTTGGGGCCCAAGAATTCCTAAATCAGGTCGCCCCAGGAGGACCTTTCCAAGAATGGCCTGGAGGGAACGTTTCCAGGAGGAAGCACTGCAGGCGTCAGCCTGTCCGTTTAGGCCGGGAGGGCAGATGAAGGAGACGCTCTCCTCCCCTTTGCCCAGGGCTGCGGGTCCTTGCTTGTCTGTCACGACACCTTTCCCACCAATGCAGGGCACGTGCTGGGATGTGAGCTGGGAGCTCTTGGCCGCCCCGGGTTAAGGGGCAGGTCGTCAGCCATGCAGCCTGGACAGTGGTGAAGCCGGGGCCACAGACCCAGCCTCGGGGACCGGCCGCCTCACTCACGGCTGTTGCCTGTGGCCAGTGTGGGCGCCACGAGGGGTCCTGCCCGCATCCCCTGTCCCCTCGGGGGCTCGGTGGAGAACTGGGTGGGAGGTTAAGGGCCTCTCCCTGGGGTGTCAGGACACAGCCGGACAGCCTGCAGAGCAGGAGTCCCCGGTGCCGGCGGCGGGCGGCACACCAGGGCTGAGAGGGTGGGCAGGCGGGTGGCCGGGCGCAGGCTAGGAAGAGCGGAGCTCGATGACAGCCCTCTCTCCTCCCGGTGACCCACACGCGGGGACTGGGCTGGTGCGGGGTGGGAGGTCCCGAGGGCGGACTGGAGAACGGCCAGATCCCGGCGTGAGGACAGTGGCACCGAGCCTGCAGCCGGCTGCCGGGGCCCGCCGCGCCCTTGCATGCAGGCATCTCATCGGGGGCCTTCGGAGCCCAGGGCAGCGGGCGCTGGTGTGGGAGAGCGCTCTGCCCCCGCTCGGGGCCGCCCGCCCCGTTTCTGCTCCTCCCCGTGGGTGCGCGCGGGAGTCTCCTCCCTGCTCTCCTCCAGCCTCGCCGTCGCCCCCACGCCACCCCCACCGTGTGTTAGAGCAGCTTAAATTCCACGCTTCCGCGGTCCCTTCCCAGCAGTCTGTGCGTGGCCTGACATCCTGTAGAGGAACTTGAAGTCACAAGATAAATAAAATATCAAGATATCGAAGCCGATCAGAGCGTCGGTGCATCTAGAACATGCTCTGTCCAGCCGCCGCGGCCCCCTTTCCCCGGATCTTGATGTCCCCCCACGCGCCCCTGTGACCGTGTCTGTTGCTGCTCTGGAGACAAGAAGGAAAACACAGGGAGGCCGTGTGTTTGCGGGAGGCCTGGCGACGGGCGGGGCGCCGGGGAGAGGGAAGCGGGTGCGCCCGCAGGTTCCTAGGGCCTGTGGTCCGCGCTCAGCCCCTGCTGTGCTTCCTCGCAGCTGGAGATGGAGCTGAAGATGCTGAAGTCCCAGGCAGGCCCGGCCGAGCAGAGCTTCCTGTTCTCCAGGGAGGAGGTGAGCTCGCTCAGGTACGTCCCGTCCCCAGGGCTGCCCCCGCCCCGGTGTCGTCTTCACAAGTCACCTCCCATCCTCGCGGCTCACAGCCCCGCTGCCCCGTTTGGCCTTTGCTCAGCGGCCTTCCTTGGGTGGTGCTGACAGCCAGGCCTCTCTCTGTCTCAGCAGACGGCAGGCCACTCCTGTCCCGGCGCTGTCTGCGGAGACACACCTACGGTCGTGCGTGTGTGACGACGGGCAGCGCGAAGTGCAGCAGGGGCGCCCGGGCAGGTCTGGGGGGCTCCCGGGTGGGTGCCCGTGCGTGGGGCTGAGGGCGCATGGGAGGACGTGCTCGCTGGCGGCCGGGCGGCCGGGCCAGGCAGAGGCCAGACCCGCCGGCCCTGGTGAGGCTCGTGGCCGTGTTCCCGTGAGCAGCAGGAAGCCGTCCAAGGTTTCAAAGCAGAGGAGTGACATCTGAGCCGGGTGGGGAGGCAGGAGGGAAGCTGCCAGCACCTGCTGAGCCCTCGCTGCGGGGTCAGCCCTCAAGCTGTGGGCCGAGGGTCCTCCGGGCGCCCCCTTCACAGTGCTTCCTGGTCCCTGCCGCACCCCTTGCTCTGCTGCACTTGCCGCCGTCCGTGTCTGAAGGGTCAGCCCTTCGTTCCTTGTGCCTCGGTTTCCCAGCATCGCACGCGGTGACTGCGGGGTCAGTGTCCTCCACACAGCTGAGGGCATCCTCGGCTTTCCCAGGAAGCCGCACGGGGCCCCCTGAGGACAGGCGTCCCGGGAGATGTGGCCCCACCGTCACCCCATCACGGTCGGGAGGGCAACAGGGATTCCAGGGCCCCCGCCCCCGAATGAAAACCCAGGCAGGCTCCACCTCCCTGGTCCTCTCCTTCTCCCACGGATCCAGGAACGCCTGGTCCTAAGGAGTCAGTGCAGAGGAAGGTTGTGAACCCAACGGCCTGCCATCCGTCACCCGCCCTTCGGCCTTCCCTGGAAGCCTGGCCAGCCAGGGGAGCCTGGGGCCCAGGGCTGGCCCTGCCCACTGGGGGCACCTGGGAACCCATTCCTCCCGAGGATGGGGGTGAGGACAGGGTGGGCACGGCCGTGCCTTTGTCACGCACACAGGTGGAGCTGCTGTGCAGAGGTTACGTGTGTGGTGCGTTAAGTGTATACGTGTGGCATTTTAAGGCATCACTCTCTTAAGGAAGGAAACTGTGGGGAAGGTTCAGTAAAGATTTAAGTGGCAGCAGCCGAAGGGCTCTCTCAGCTGGAACAAGGCTGGGCTCTTGCTTCTGTGCTGGCGGCTCTGGGGGATCCCAAGTGCTGTCTGTGGGTTTAGCACCTGGATAGACTTGCTCGTCCTGGAGACTGGCGCCTGCCCGTCCCGCCCTCCGGTGCCCTCACTGCCGCCTGGGGCCCCCCACCTGCCCACCCAGGCCCGTTCCAGCGCGCGGAGTCCCCCGCTTCAGGGGCTGGGGGGCACTGGAGACGCCCCCTCCCCCCGAGGATGACGCTGTGCTGGGCCCCTCCCCTCCCCTTCCAGACTGCCAGGGGCTAGATTCCTGTTATTCTTTCTTTAGAAAATTTACTGAACAGATCCTTGCTGAGCACCCCTGCTCTGGGTCTTACACTGCCCTCGATCAGGAGACGAGTGTTGGGTTCCGGGAGCGGGCGCAGCCGGACACGGATGTGGCCGCACGGTCACCCCCCACGACCCAGGCCCTGAAGCCAAACGCGCCTCCGTGGACCTGGGCCTGGGCCTGGGCCTGTGGACCTCAGCAAGGGGTGCCCTTTGAAAGGCAGCCACAGCCGGGGTGAGGCCGCCAGACCCTGGTGCTCTGGGCTGAGGGCAGCCTCCCGCTGTCCCTCCGCACCACGTGCAGCTCTGCCGGGAAGCCCGTTGGTTGGCCAGCAGGACCCCTCCGCCCGGGCTGCAGGCACGCCGGGAGCCAACGTTGGGCCCCTCCGCCCACCTGCTGCCCGGCTGCCAGCAGCCACGGGGTCCCCGCCTGGACCGTGCGGGGAGCCAGGGCCACGACCCCGTCTCTCCACTCCTTGCACTGACCCTGCGGTGGGTGCGAGGGGCAGCCTCCCCCCACCGGGCAGAGCCTCTGGGTCTGGGTCCTGGCCCGCCTCGTGCCTTCTCTCTGGGGGACTGAAGAGCCGTGTGCCATCCGGCGCCCCGAAGTGTGACAGAGACGCGCTCTGGCGGCCCGGTCTGCGCCGCATGCTGGACACCCGGAGGCCTTTCGTCTGGCGCCTCTCATCCCCACCTCTCGGGAGGCGTCTCGTCTCCCTTTTCTGCTGCTGCTTCTCTGAAACTCACCTGCGTGTTGAGCTTTCTGAGTTCTTTCCACCGTGAGAACGTTTTTGACCCTACTTTCCATCGTTTGCTTCTGCGTCCTATAAACCTTCCCCGAATTTATCATCCACTCTCTTTTATTTCCTGTCGCGCTTTTAGTTTCCTGAGACTTTTTTGTAGTGTTGCTGTTGTTCTTTTATATTTAAAATATGTTCACTGACTCTTTGCTGTTAATCATGGGACTTTATGAAGCTTTCTTCTGTCCGTACAGCCTGTTTCCTTTAAGTTGCTTTCTTTCTGTCACCATGGTGGTCTGGGCGTAGGTCTCCTGTTGATGTTCTCCTCGAGGCCCTGGTGGTGCCAGCCATCTGCTCATGGGGGAGGGGGGACACCGAGCCTCCTGGCCCCACCCTGGGCCTGGTAGACTTTGCCTGCGGCTGCACTAGGTTGAATGTGGCCGTTTCACTGGGAGCCCTCAGAACTGGCGTCTGGGTCCTGTCTTCGGGGAAGACGCCTATCTGGAGGTTGGGCGTGTAGCTGGGGACAGGACGGGCAAGCTCGGTGTCACTGTGGGGACGTCCCCTCGGTCCCCTGTTGACCCGGGCAACTTTGCCCTCTACCTGGTACCCTTCTGCCCGGAGACCCACTGTCTTCTCTCTAAAGAAAATGAATTTCCGGTCTTCTTCAGCGGCAGGGGAGAGACACCTAAGATCAGATGTGGAAGAGGACGTGCACATGCTGGATTTTGAAAAGATCTTTAACTTCTGGTTCTGGTCAGCTGGAGCAGCCACGTCATGCCCACGTCCTCCCCCTTACAACCCAGAACCCTGCGCATCACACCAACCGAGGAAGGCCCGGGCAGGGGCTCAAGGGTGGCCTCGAGGACCTTGGGGCTTGGCGAGCTCCCGAGTTTTCTCAGCTGCGCTTTGCCTGGACCAGCAACAAGATACACACAGCTCCCAGGAAAGCCTGTTCCCCCGCGAGGGGAAGCCCTCTGACAACACCGCCCCACTTTAGCCAAATGCCCAGGAAAAACCCGTCCCCTTCCTGCCCCTGCCCCATGGCACCAGCACCCAGGCCCACCCGGCAGTGTCACTGGGCCAGCAGGGCTCTCGGTGACCACCGGCTGCAGCAGGCAGTGGAGTGTCAGCCCAGGGAGCGTCAGCAGGGCTGAGCTGATCCTCTGGGGCAGCATTGGAGGCAGAGTGCGATGGCAGGGGCCGGTCACCCTTCCTGTCACTGACCCGAGTCAGAAGGCTCGGCACACAGTTCCTGCTCCCACCCTGGAGCAGCGGGGCTGCCCTTGTTCACCAGCCCTGGTGTTGGTGGACCAGTGGGGAGCCCAGCTGACACCACCCTGTCTGCAGGGTCTGCTTTTGCAGCATCGTGTCAGCAGGGACTTCCACCTCCTCCGGAGCCGGGTGGTTGCCGCCAGGGGAAGGTTAAAGAGGAGGAGGTCTCACAGCGTAATGCTTGGAGTGTCCAGGATGCAGTAAAAGCCCCTTATCCTGTCCAGAAGCAGGGCAGCTGTAACATGAACAAGAGAAGACAGTCATCAGACACCAACGCCACAGTGACTCGGGTGGCGGAATTACCCGATGACGATTTTAAAGCAGCATCGTAAAAATGCTTCTGCAAACACTTACACATCCTCTTTAAACAAATGAAAAAATGGTAAACCTCAACAAAGAAATAAAAATTATTTGTTGTTTTTTTTTTAAAAAAAGAACCAAACAGAAATTATACACCTGGAAAATACAATAACCAAAATAGAAAGCTCATTGGATACGCTCCACAGTAGACTGCAGACGAGAGAGAGAATTGTGAACTCAAGGGCAGATCAATAGAAATGACCTCACCAGAGCCACAGGGAAGCAGACTGAAAACAAACAGGAACAGAGCCTCGGGGACCTGTGATGAGGGGACACAGTGTGGGACTTTGCTTAATTGGGGTCCCAGACAGGGAGAAAGGGATCGGGGCTGGGAAAATACCTTAAGAGGTAATGACTGAATTTCCCAAATCTGGTGAAGGGCATAAAACTACAGATTGAAGAAGCTAAGTGAAGCCCTCACAGTATAAAACTAGAGAAATCCACACCGTGACACCTGCTAATTAACCTTCTGAAAATTAAACACAAAGGAAAAATCTTGAAAGAAGCTAGAGAGAAACACTGTATCATCTCCAGGGACATGGATCTGAGTGACAGCTAGTTTTTCATCTGAAACTGTGGAAGCCAGAATGAAGTGCACATTTTTCAAGTTCTGAGAGAAAAGAACTGTCAGCCAGTGGAAGTATCCTTCAGGGATGAAAGGAAAATCAAGACATTCTCAGACAAAGTGAAACTAAGAGAATTTGTCACCAGCACACCTGCCCTTAACGAATGTCTAAGGAAGCCTCCCGAGTAGGAGGGACATGGTGACAGAGGAAAGCTTGGAATTTCCGAGGGGAAGGAACAATGGCATGGGTAAAAATAGGGAGAAGTATAAGAGACGGTCCTCGCAGTTTTCTGAAATCGTACTCGAGGTCAAAAACCCGTAGCGTCCCGTGATGCTGGTGACAGAAGAAACACACAAACCAATTCTTATTTTAAAGTGGGGAGAGGGATATGTCAGCCCCAGAAGGCCAAGTCCCCTATGTGTATCTTACTAGCTTCAGCAACCACTGAGAAGTATTTGCAATGCAGAGTGCTCAAAACACTACAAAACTGTACAAGTAACCTACTGGCAGGCAAGAAAAGAGAAACAGAGGAGTTGGGAACAGAGGGAATGAGCAGAGAACATATAATAAAGTGACAGATTTAAGCACCAGCAAATCAGTAGTTCCTTTTAAAGTAAATGATCTAAACGCACCAACTAGAAGATAACAGATTGGCAGAGTGGATATGAACACACGACCCAGTTGCAGTTTATCTACAAGACTCAACTTCAACGGTAACAACAGAGGTCGGTTGAAAGTAAAAGGATGAGAAATGATGTACTATGGAAACATGAATGTTTTTAAAGTAGGTATGGCTTATATTAATTGAATAATTTCAGGTAAAATACGGTGGACAAAAAAGGGACGTTACATGAGGCTCAATCTGCCAAGAAGATATAATGATCCTAAATGTGTGTGTGCCAGACGACAGAACTTCAAAACTCGTGAAGCCCAGAGATGAACCTGAAAGGAGAAATGGACAGATCCACCCGTACAGTACAGGACCCCAACACAGCACTCTCAGACATCGTAGAACTTCCAGACCGAAAAGCAGCCAAGACATGGAAGAACTGAACACCACCATCCACCAGCAGGACCTGACCAACATCCAGAGAAGGCGCAGTGGGGCAGCGCGCCTGGAAGGCCAGCGGCGTGGACCGCACCCGGGGCGTGGAACAGACCTCAGCAAGTTCAGGAGAATCGGCTTCATACCCTGTGTGTTGTCTGACCAGAAGGAACTCAAACCAGAAGTCAGTAACAAAAAAACAACAGGGAAATCTCCTAACGTTTGGAGATTAAACAACACACTCTTAAACAAATAGCCCGAGTGTGGAAGAGGACATCTCAAAGGAGAGATAAATACAGCTGACTGACGGTGAAAACACACCTGTCGGAGTCTGTGGGACAATAAGAGTCAGCGCCGAGAAGGAGGGTGCACAGCACTGAACGTTTGCATTAGGAAAGTGGGGAGGTCTCCGATTTATATTCCAGCCTCAAGACCCTGAAAAAAGAAGAACAAAATAAGGCCAAAACAAGCAGAAAGGAGGAAATAATAAAGAGCAAAATATAATGAAATTGAAAGGAGAAAAACAAAATTCTTGAAGCAGAAAGCCAGTTCTTTGAAAAAAAAGTCAATAAAAGTAATAAACGTCTAGCAAAACTGACAAGTCTGGAAAGAGAAGACACAGGTCATGAGTATCGAGCGTGCACAGGGTGTCTCTGCAGGCCCTCGGCTACGTAGAGGACACAGGACACTGAACAGCCCCAAGCTTGCCAGATCATTAACTGGGGGCAACGGACCAATGCCTCAGACACCAGAGACTACCAAAACTCAACCAAGATGAAACAGGAAATCTGAATCATCTTACAAACATTAAAAACTTGAATTCATGATTAAAATGTTCCCCCAAAATATGTTGCCAGGCCCATATGGTGTCCCTGAAGAATTGTAAACATTTAAAGAATAATTAACATCAGTTTTACACAGTCTCTTTAGAACACAGAAGAAGAGGTTACCAGGAATGGGGGTGGGGGGGATGGGTGTCTCCGAGGAGACGGTGTGCGTGGGCTCAATGGCGGCGGTGTTTACACACATCTGCACATGCGACAGCGTCACGTGGAAGCTGTTTACCTCGTTACCACTGAGGGAGACACTGAGTGAAGAAGACATGGGCCTCCTTGTACAGTTTTTGCAAGTTCCTGTAATTATTTCCTAAAAAGTGGGGAAGAAGAGAGAGAGAGAGACTTCCAAGCCACTTCCAGTTGGAGCCCTGCCTTCTCGCTGCTTCCGGAAGCGACTCTCGGTGATGCCGTTCCTGAGACTTGGGGCACTTTTTGTGGTAGAAGCTTCTTGGCGTTTCCACTGCTGGTCTAGGAGTTAGCTTTTTTGTGTCATTTACCATTCATTCATCTGTTTTCCAACTTCTGAAGTTTTTTGGACACTGTGCCTTCTATTTTCTTTGTCCTTTCAGGAGCAGGCCTCAAAAGAAGTAAGGAAGACCTGTGCTCTCGTTTTATTGGAATTTTGAGAGAGGTTGCACCTAAGTGTAAATGTTGGAACTGGCGTCTTAAACTGAACTCTTTGGCATTTTTTTCTATTCATAAATATTTTATACATAGTGAAATCCACATCATTTAAACTCTGTTTCTCCACTTTGTATTATAATGCTTTCCCATGTTTTTACGGACTTCGTGTAAATATTAACATATAGTTTGTTCCGTAATGCAGTTGGCTAACCCACTTCTGGAGTTTGAGTTGTTTTCACGTTTTCAGCTGTTAAGAACAAACCGTGATGAACATCTCTGTGCATTAACCGTTGGCCATGTTTTGACATACGGGCAAGCGTGCTTTCTGGGTCCCAGAAGCTCGACGGTGCCTGGGCTGTCTTGTACCTAGGATTCCGACGCCTTATGGTTTTGAAAGTGGGGACAGTTCCCCCCTCCAGCAGCAGTAGTAACAATTGTGCCAAAGCAGCTGACGTTCACCCAGTGCTTTCTGTGTGTCAGGCTCTGCACCCCGTGCTTTCTCTGCATTAGCCTATGGATTCTTAGGGATTTAAATCCCGAAGAGGGATTTAAAAATACCTGTGTCATTGAGGCATACTCTACATACAGCAGGATGCGTCCCTTTTAATGTCCAGTGTCGCGAGGGTGAGGTACCCAGGGGTGGGGCTGTGGTAGTCGTCCACCCAGAAGGCAGGTCTCAGACAGTGTGTTGTCTTTGGAGAAGCCTAAAACCATGATTAAACCAAATAAAAGCCAGTCTGCTTTTGATGATCGCCATGCTCCTTCAGTTGTGCAGAATGGCAGTAGTAAAATACTCCTCAGCCACCTCACCAGACACCACAGTCACATTGACAAGTAAGTATTCATGCTTGTTATCACCATCACAATACGGCACAGACTATATCCTAGGAGACTCTTTATTTTTTACTGTTAACATTATTATGTAGCAAAATAGTCTCTTTCTTGGTGTACAGTTCTGTGAATGTTAATTACTTACCCCTTAATCAGAGTATAAAATAATTTCATCACTTCAAAATCCTCCTCACGCCGTCAGTTTATAATCGCCCACCTACATACCCATAATCCCCTGGCAACCACTGATCTGTTCTCCATCCCTACAGTTTTGATTTTTTCTCAATAATGTCCTATAAATGAAATCCTACAATTTGTAATCTTTTGAGACTGGCTTCTTTCACTCAGCCTAAGTGAGATTCATCCAAGATGTTATCTGTATAAAGTTCATTCCTTTCTGAATACCGTAGCTTTCGACCAAGTTTTGGAACCAGGAGGTATGAGTTTTCTAGCTTTGTTGTCCTTTTCCAAGATCGTTTTGATTTCTCTGACATCTTAACATCAATATTAAGTCTTCCAATTCATGAACATGGAATGTCTCCCCATTTATTTAGTTTTCCTTTCATTTCTGTTAGCAATCTTTTGCAGTTTTCAGTGTACAAATCTTATACCTCCCTGGGTAAATTGATTCCTAAGTAGTTCGTTCTCTTTGATGCTCTTGTAAATGGAATTATTTTCTTAGATTTGCTTTTCGCATTGTTCATTGCCACTGTATAGAAATATAACTGATTTTTATTTATATTGAAATATATTAATCATTCTAGCTAAAGGTTTGTCGACTTTGTTGATCTTTTCAAATAACCAACTTTTGGTATTGTTGATTTTTCTTACTGGTTTTCTGTTCTCTGTGTCACTTGTGTCTAATCTTTATTATTCTCTCTCTTCTACCACCTTTGAGTTCAGTTTGCTCTTCCTTTTCTAGTTTCTTAAGGTGTACAGTTAGGTTATCGATTTGAGATCCTCCTTTTTTAATGTAGGCATTTCAGGCTGTCAGTTCCCCCAGAACACTCTTCCACTGTTGTCCTGTGTTTCGTTTTCAGTTTATTTTCTCCAGGTATCCTCTGATTTCCTCTCTAATCTGTTGGTTGTTTAAGAGTCTGTTGTTTAGTGTTCACATATTTGTTTTCCAGTTTTCCTTCTATTATTGGGTTTTACTTTCAGCCCATTGAGTTAATTCCATGAGATCAATAAATTTAACTTCTGAGACTTGTTTTGTAGCCTAACATATGTAGTCTTTTCTGGAGAGTATCCGTGTGCACCCTGCAAGAATGTGTCCTCCGCTGTCGGGTCTAGTTGATTTACAGGTTCCCAAGCGCCCTGCGTCCTTGTTGTCGTTGCTCCTTTTCATAGCTGGGTAATAGTCCACTGATGGACATGCCACAGCTGTAAAAAATTTATCCATTCGCTTGTTGACGGGTATCTGTGTTGTTTTCAGCTTCGGGCAGTTGTGACTAGGACTGCTGTAAACATCCACGTGCGGGCTGTTTGTGGGCACAAGTTTCCATTTCTCCAGGGTAGACACGCAGGAGTGGAATTTCTAAGGAATGCATGAAGTGCATGTTTGGCTTTGGAAAGTGGTTTGCTGGTTGCTTAAACAGAATTATGTGAGAGTTTGGGTGCCTCCTTGTCAGCACTTGCTATTGTCAATATTCTTATTTTAGCCCTTCTGCTGAGTGTGTACTGCATCTCACCATGGTTTTCTCCTTGTATTTCCCAAGTGGCTACTGATGTTGAACACCTTTTCATGTGCTTAGTTGCAACCTGTTTAACCTTTTTGGTGAGCTATCCGTTCAGATATATCACCTGTCTTTTACCCAGTTGTTTTTTGGTTGTTGTTTTGTTTTTTAACCTATTGTTGAATTTTGCAAATTCTTTATGTATATTGGATACGTATTTGTCAAATATGTGGTTCGCAAATATTTTCTCTTAGTCTGTACTTTATTTTCATTATCTTACCAATGTCTTAAAACAAAAGTTTTAAATTTTGAAGAAGTCCAATTTATCAAATTTCAGATGTTGAGTCTGAAAACTCGTTGCCTAGCCTTGAGTACCAAAGGCGTTATCCTATGTTTATTTCTTAAAATTTTCTAGTTTCACATTTTACATTTAAGTTTCTGATCCATGTTCAGTTAAATTTTGCGTAAGATGTGAGGTTTAGGTGAAGATTTACTTTTATTTTTGCCTAAAGAAGTTTAACTGCTTCAGGACAATATATGGTAAAGGCTGTCCTTCCTTCATTGAATTGCTTTTTTATGCCTTTGTCAAAAATCGGTTGGGCATATTTCTCTCTCTTCCTGGATTCTCCATTTTGCTGTATTGATCTAAGTGTTTATCTCATCACCACTGTCTTGACTACTGGTAGCGTTGGGGTAAGTTTTTAAAATCTGGTAGTGTGACTCCTCCGATTTCATTCTTCTTTTTCAGAGTTGTTTTAGCTATTCTAGTTCCTTTGACTTGCCATATAAATTTTAGAATTGGTTTGGCTATATCTACCCCAAAAAAATCCTGCTGGGGTTTTATTGGCATTGAGTTAAATCTTTACGTCCGTTTGGGAAGAATTGACATTCTCCTTATGTTGGGTCTTCCATTCCGTGAACACAATACGTATCTATCTATTTACATCTTTGATTTTTCATCAGCATTTTGTATTTTCAGTATACAGACTCTGCATGTTTTATTAGATTTATACCTAAGTATGCCTTTTTATATCAGTTGTAAATTTTGTTTTATGTTGCCTTACTATTTTATATATTACTATTATATAGAAATGATTGATTTTTGAGTTGTTCATCTTGTATCCTGCACCTTAACCGAATTTACTTATCAGTTCTATGAGGGTTTTTTTGGTCTTTATTTTTGGTTGATTCCTTGGGATTTTCCTGGGCAGGTACCCTTATCTGTACATTGTCTACATCGGTTTTATATCTTCTCTGAGTGGGATGCCTTTGGTTAAGACTTGCAGAGTGGCGTTGGGGTGAGGAGGGCAGACATCTCCGCCTTGTTGCTGGTCTTGGAGGAGCACCTAGTCTTTCACTGTTAGTTGTCTGTAGGTTTTTTTGTAGATGTATCAGGATGTAGCAGTTCCCTTCTATTCTTGATTTGACTTTTATTCTTATAAAAGTTTATCATGAGTAGATGTTGAATTTTGTCAAGTCCTTTCTTTTTCCTTGAATAGATTGATACGATTGTGTGTGTTTTTTCTTCTTTAAACTGTCAATATGGTAGATTATATTGATTTACTTTTCAGTGTTGAGCCAGCCTGACATCACGAGATAAACCCCCCTTGGCTGTCATGTAATGTTCTTATGTATTGCTGGATTCAACTTGCCAGTGCTTTGTTGATGATTTTTGGTCCATATTTGTGAGGGATACTGGTCTGTGGGTTTCATCTGTTGTTCTGTCCTTTTCTGGCTCTGTATGAGCGTAATGCTGGCCTCGTGCAGCAAGCTGGGAAGTGTTCCTTATCTTTTCTGGAAGAGACTGTACAACCACGTAGGCCTGGGTATTTCTGTTGTGGAAGGTCTTTAGAAGGGTCGGGTGGTGGGTGCTTTGTCGGGCGACTTGGCTGGACCGAGGGCAGCTGTCCGTGTGGACGCGCTCCCGCGGAGCCTCCCATTCCTGGTGCTGCCGCTTGGCCTCTTCTCGATTTTTCCCTTTGCCGGTCTCGCTGGAGCTTTACAATTTAATTGGTATTTTCAAAGGAACAGTGTTGGGTTTCGTTTATTATTCTCACTGTTTTTGTGTCTCAATTTCATTGATTTCCGCTCTTTATTATTTCCCTCCGTCTTCTTGCTTTGGCTGTATTTTCCCCCTTTTTTTCTAGTTTCTTAAGGTGGAAGCTTAGATTATTGATTTGAGATCTCTCTTGTTTTCTAATATAAGCGTTTAAGGCTACAGATTTTTTCTAGGCACTGCTTCAGCTGCATCCCACACTTGCGATCTGTCGTGGCCTCATTTTCATTCAGTCAGGTTGTGTGGTTTTCAGTTTTTTTAATTTGCTAAGGTTTGTTAAATGCCCCAGGAACATGCTGTGTCTTGGAGAATGCTTTATCTGTACTTGAGAAGAATGAGTATCCTGTTGCATTGGGTGGTATGTTCTGTAAGTTCCTGTTAGATCCCGTCGGTTGACAGTGTTGTTCAGTCCTGTGTGTCTTTGCTCGTCTTCTGTCCACAGTTCTAACTCCTTAGCAGGAAGCTTTGAAATCTCCAACCATGCTTGTGGGTTTGTCTGTTTTTCCTTCCAGGTCCGTCATTTTTCGCTTCATGTATTTTGAAGCTCTGCTTTTAGGGGCATGTTCATTTAGAGTTATTGTGTCTTCTTGGTGAATAAACCGTTTTACATGTTTGTCATTCCTCTTTTTTGGGGTGGCCACTGTCTGGTTATCTCCTCTGAAGTCTCCTTTGTCCGGTGTTAATACAGCCACCCCAGCATACATTCTTCCCTCCCTCCTTTCTTTCCCTTCTTTCTTGCCAGCTGTTCACTTCGGAACGATTGCTGGCTTACAGGAGAGGCGCACAGATGGCACAGCGCGCCTCATACACTGCTCACCTTTGTCCCTCATTATCAACATCTTCGTCTCCCTGGTGCGTTTGTCACAGTCAAGTCACAGTTAACTGGTCCGCGGCCTGCGTTCAGCCGTTCGTTCACCCAGCAGCGTCCAGCCCAGGGCCCCACCTTGGTCTCAGCCATCTCGTCCCCCCACCTCCCCCGCTCTCTGCCAGTTTCTCGGTCTTTGTTTTCCGCGACCTTGGCTGTGCCAGCATCCCCAGCCCACGTTTGTCTGACGTGTTCTGCGACGAGGCTGACGTGTGGCTTTTGGGAAGATGCTGGGGTTTGGGGTTTCATGCCTTCTCATCGCATCAGATCCGGGGTACGTACTGTTAACAGTTCCTGCTTCACTTTCATTTCACCTTCTGTCGTCAACAGTCAGGAGGGACCAGGACACTCTCTCAGCACCGTGCTCAGCGGTCTCCAGCGTTCCACCTTCCGCAAAACCTCTGTGACCTAGTGACGCGGCCCTGCCCTCCACTCTCACCACAGTCGCCCTCAGTGTCCTTGTTTCTGGCAGCCGCCTCCCGCCCCACCCAGCCTCTGCCCAGGAGCCCGTCCGTCCGCACGTTTTTTACGTGTTTGTTACGGCAGCACCTTCTCAGTGGCTTATACAGCACACTTACTTTCTCACAGTTCTGGAGGCCTGGAGCCTGAGATCAGGGTGTTGGCAAGTTTGGTTTCGCCTGAGGCCTCCCTCTTGGCCTGCTGACGCCTTCTCGCCGACCCCACCCCGAGGGCCCCACCCCGCCCCGGCCTCGTCTGACCCATCGCCCTCCAGAGGCCCACCTCCAAATATCACACCCGGGGTTGGGCTCCAACGTGTGAATCTGGGGGACCCAGACATTCAGTCTGTTGCAGGACACCCCCCACCTCGTACGAGCGACTCCAGAGCTGGTGCAGTCCATCTCCCCGCGCTCGAGTCTCTGCTGCAGGTGCAGGACAGGGCCAGCGATGCCTGCGGTGAGCCCGACGCTGGGGACACAGAGCAGACCGTCCGACAGAGGGGATGGCCAGGCCCACGGGGACAGAGCGGCTGCAGAGCCCTGAGCAGGCGGTCGGGGAGGAGGCCAGCAGGCAGGGCGTGGGGCCCGGGACCAGAGGGTGGTCAGCCTGGGCGAGTGGCCTCCCAGCCCAGCTGCTCTTTGCTCAGCTGCGCCTCTAGTTCCGCCCGCTGTCCCCTCCAGCACCGGGAGCCTGACCCCTGGCACCCTACCCCCGCTACCCTGGGTTTTACTTCTGCAAAAACAATCATTCTTCCCTCAGAAGTTTTCCAGGGTAGTTGGTACATTCATTGCAAATGTTTTTTTAGGGAAGATAACAAACACACCCCTCTCTCACTGATTTCTCCTGACACACACACGCGCACATGCACACACACACGCGCGCACACACGCCTGCTTTGATTGGCTTCGTCTTCTCGAGAAATGATCTAGGATGTCATCCAGTTTATGTAATACCCTCAGTGTTTAAAAAACTTGGAGTTAGTCAATTTCAAGACACTTAACGCCAGACCTGATTGCTTTGAACAATTTGAAGGCAGACCAGCATTCTGAGCTTTTGAACAAACACGCACACACACTCATTCATTCGTTCTCTCCCCCGCCCCCTCGGTGAGATAACAGTTTGCCTCAGAGGAGGATGAGGAGAAGAAAGCGCCCGTTTTTAAGATGCACAACTAGAGCTGTTGACGTGGTTTGCTCTCCGGCAGCTGGGATGGGTTCTAGCTCGCCGCTTATTAGGAAGTCTGCTGGCGCGTACATGTGCTTATTTGAGTTTAGACCGGAGAACTTTCGCTCACAAGCCTTCAGAATCCATAATACCTGTTTTAAGAGGGGCCTTGCGGGGCTCTCACGCAGCCTGTTCCTGAGATGCAGAGTCCTTCTCTGGAAGCGGTTTCCTGGCGGTGGCCTGGGCACTGACCGCCACCTCCCCCCCAAGCTCACGGGGATGCCTCACCGGGGCCGGGCGGGTCACACCTCCGAGTCGTCCCTCGGAGAAGCACTGACCTAGAGGGTGAGGGCATCAGCCCTGGAGCCCGACTACCGGGCTCCCTAGCCTGGGTACCGGATGGGCCGCTTCCCTGCGGTCACTTAACCTCTGTGAGCCTCAGGTTCCCCTGTGAAAACTAGGGGATGGCGTGCGAGCTGTGCGGGGCACTGGCCTCACTGGGCGCCAGAGACTCTTCCTCAGTTCCCTGCGATGCTCGCAGCCCTGCCCGCACCTGCAGCTCAGCACTGCTCGGGCGCTTCTGCGAGGGACAGGGTGACCTGTTAAAGGCATGGGTGCAGCGTGTGTCTTCACAGTTGTAGGCTGCACATGTTAAGTGTACAACTGGATATATTCTCTCTCTCTCTCTCTCTCTCTCGCACACGCACACGCACACACCCATGGAGCCATTACCACACTCAAGATAGTGGGCCTGCCCTTCGCCCCCAAACATTCCCTCTTGCTCGATTATAACCCTGCCTCCCCCTCCTCCCCTCCGCCACCCCCAGGCAGCTGGTACCGGTCTGCTTTCAACCACCGGGTGTTGGTGGGCACATCACGAAGCTGTGTGTCATGGGAGCTGTGCAGTGTGTACTCTGGCCTCTCTCTCTGAGCCTAGTTGTCTTGAGACAGCGCGTGCGTGTCGCAGCGGTTTGCCCTTTCTCTCTGCTGAGCCTTAGTCCCCTGTGCGCACACACCACTGTTCGCTCACGTACGCCCTTGCTGGTGGACGTCTGGTTTGCCCCAAGTTTTGACTGTGGGAATGAAGCTCCTTTGTGTTACACACCGAGTCCTTGTGTCCTTTCTTTTCTCCCGGAGGAACACTGCAGCGGGGGATGGCTGGTAGTTGCGTGAGTAACTCTTTAAGAAGCTGTCTTCCAGAGTGGTTGTACTGTTTCATGTTCCCGCTGCCGGTGGACGAGAGGTGTGGCTTCTCCTCGCCAGCACTTGGTGTGGTTGGTCCTCCCCATTTTAATCCTTCTGGTAGAAGCGAGGTGGCGTCTCACTGTGGTTTAAGCTTTTGTGTCCCTATTGACTAACGATGTTGGACACCTTTTCACGTGCTTGTCATTGTACATCTTCTTTGGTAAAATGTTCAAACTTTTGTCCATTTTTTATTTGATTACTTATTGGCTTGTTGTTGAGTTTGTAGAGTCCTTTATACAATCTGGATACGAGTCCTTTATCAGATATTGGCAAATCTTTTCTCCCATTCTGTAGCTTGTCTTTTCATTCTCTTCATGAAGTCTTTTTTTTTTTTTTTTTTTTTTTTTGCGGTACGCGGGCCTCTCACTGCTGTGGCCTCTCCCGTTGCGGAGCACAGGCTCCGGACACGCAGGCCCAGCGGCCATGGCTCACGGGCCCAGCCGCTCCGCAGCATGTGGGATCTTCCCGGACCGGGGCACGAACCCGTGTCCCCTGCATCGGCAGGCGGACTCTCAACCACTGCGCCACCAGGGAAGCCCCACTTGGGTGTTTTTTATGATACCATTTTATTTCCTTTTTTGGCTTTTTGGTTGTAACTCTTTGTTTTTTATTATTTTAGGGGTTGCTCTGAGGTTTTTAATACACATCTTTCACTTATCACCGTATCCCTTCAGGTGATACTATACCTTTTCACATATATAACATAACCTCACAGCTGTGTGTGTCTGTTTACGCAGCCTTCATGCTGTTGCTGTCATAAATTTTACTTAATGTTTATGTCTGGAAACCCCAATATGTTTTTTATTAGTTTTGTTTAAACAGTCAACCTCTCTTAAAAATAGTAATTTAAATATTTCTAAAGGATGTAAATAATATGAACAGCCATACTTCTGCCCACGTAGCTAAGATTTCCGTTGCTCCTCACGCATTTGTGCGGCTTCTCCTTCCCTTCTGCCTGAGGATTTCCACTGACATTTCCTGTAGAGCAGGCCTGCTGGTGATAAATTCTTTGGTTTTGTATGTCTGAGAACATCTTGATTTCGCTTTTGTTTTCTGAAAGCTATTTTCAGTGGGAATAGAATTCTAGCTTGACATTTTTTCACTTCTTCTAGTATTTTAAGGGCTTCTCTTCTCTTTCTCACGTGCAGTGTCTCTGCTGAGGAAGCCGCTTTGTTTCTCTGTGGGTACCATTCCCGTTCTGCGGCTGCTTGTGGGATTTCTTTATCACTGGTTTGGAGCAGCCAGATTGTTTGTGCACTGGGGCTGTTTTCTTCGTGTTTCTTGTGCCCACGTTTGTGTAGCTTCTTGGGTCTGTGTCTTTATACTTTGGTCACATTCGGAACCTTCTTGCAGTATTTTTCTGTCCCATCCCCACCACCGCCGCCACCACCACCGCTGCCACCGCAGCGACTCTAGTTACACGTAAATTCACCTTGGTGAAGCTGCCCCGCCGCTCAGCAATGCTCCTGCCAGGTTTAAAGATCGATTTTCCTCTCTGTCTGCTACTGTGGATCGTTTGTATCGCTCTGTCTTCAAGTGCAGTAAACTTTTGTCCTGCACAGTCTAGTCCATCATTAACATCATCCAGGACTTTTCATCTCAGACATTGTAGCTGCCACCTCTAGGAATTTGACTTGGTCTTGTTTATATCTTCCATATCTGTCCTTAACTGCTGAACAGTGGCCTATCATTCCTTTGCTCCAATAGCTTTTAATAGCTGTTTCAGTGTCCTTGGGTGCTGATTTAACGTCTGTGCGGTTATTCTGCACAGGTAATGTCTGTGCGGTTACCCTGCACAGGTAATGTCTGTGCGGTCACCCTGCACAGGTAACGTCTGTGCGGTTACCCTGCACAGGTAACGTC
>NW_021703769.1:84752883-84753037 GCF_005190385.1 Monodon monoceros
CAGGTAATGTCTGTGCGGTCAGTCTGCACAGGTAATGTCTGTGCGGTTACCCTGCACAGGTAATGTCTGTGCGGTTACCCTGCACAGGTAATGTCTGTGCCGTTAGTCTGCACAGGTAATGTCTGTGCGGTTACCCTGCACAGGTAATGTCTGT
>NW_021703769.1:84753047-84773170 GCF_005190385.1 Monodon monoceros
GCACAGGTAATGTCTGTGCGGTTACCCTGCACAGGTAATGTCTGTGCGGTTAGTCTGCACAGGTAATGTCTGTGCGGTTACCCTGCACAGGTAATGTCTGTGCGGTTACCCTGCACAGGTAATGTCTGTGCGGTTATTCTGCACAGGTAATGTCTGTGCGGTTATTCTGCACACGTAACGTCTGTGCGGTTAGTCTGCACAGGTAACGTCTGTGCGGTTACCCTGCACAGGTAACGTCTGTGCGGTTACCCCGCACAGGTAATGTCTGTGCGGTTACCCCGCACAGGTAATCTCTGTGCAGTTAGTCTGCACAGGTAATGTCTGTGCGGTTATTCTGCACAGGTAACGTCTGTGCGGTTATTCTGCACAGGTAATGTCTGTGCGGTTAGTCTGAACAGGTAATGTCTGTGCGGTTACCCCGCACAGGTAATGCCTGTGCGGTTAGTCTGCACAGGTAGGTTATTCTCTTCATTGTGGGTCAATTTTCCTGCTTAACGCCCGGTAATCTTTGATTGGATGGCAGGCATTGTGAGTTTTAGGTTGCTGGGTTCTGAACGTTTTTGTGCTTGTATAAATCTTGCTGAGCGTTTTTCAGGGATGCACTTAGGTTTCTCGGGAAGAGTTTGGTCCTCTCAGATCTCGCCATTGTGATTTGCTGGGCCAGCCTGGAGCAGGTACCAGTCTGGAGGCAGTTATCTCCCATTCCCGAGCCAAGACCTTCCTGAATTATCCATGAAGCGTGAGTTTTCCATTCTGGCTGGTGGAAAAGGCTCTGTTCCTTACCCTGTGTCAGTGCTGGGCACTGCTTCCTTGGCATTTTTAAATTTTAAATCTTATGAACATGGTTGCTATAAAAAAAATAAATTTAAAAAGGAAGACAAAACTCGGCGCCCACTTACAATGAGCTGCAGCCTACCTGCATGGCTGCTTCGGCCACTGGCCTTGCTTGGCCTCTGGGCCTTTGGGGTAAGAAGAGCCTCCTTCTGCACCTCGTCCGGGTGGTCCCACAGCCTCCAGCCACCAGCTGTGTCCACAGTGCACATAGGAGAGCTTCCCTGTCTTTTCGTCGTGCTTGGAGACTCTCTCTACAGGTCGTTCTCTTGACTCTCGCGACCTCTCCGGTGCGCGGTCACACCTGTGGGGGTGGACTGGTGGGCACAGGACACGTGCAGGCCCACCGCGCCACCCGTTAGTTCTCCTCCCTGCTCCCTTCCGGTCATGGTCAGCGAGGGCCCCACCTCTGCCCACGGCAGAAGCTTCTGCACCAGAAGAGATGCCTTGGCTGCGCTGCCCCGTCCTGGGCTTGTGTTTTACAGTTTTTCCTTAACGTCAGCTCTTCATGTCACATTTCTACAAATGTGTACTTGACAACGAGCCTTTTAACCGTCTTGTAACCTTTCCCCTTTTCCTCCCCAGAGGGCGGGCTACAGTGGGGTTCCTGTCATGAGTCTGCTCTTCTTGCAGGTTGAAGGTTGAGGAGCTGGAGGGGGAGCGGAGCCGTCTGGAGGAAGAGAAGAAGGTGCTGGAGACACAGCTGGAGCGGCTCACCCTGCAGGTGAGCTCGTCCGGGGCTTGCCCTGCCCTCCTGTTTTCTCCTGGGTTTGGCCCGAGGTTCCTGCACCCCAGCCATCCCACTTTCTAGCTGACCAGACTAGACTAAACTGGGGGCCTGTCCCCCACCCAGGCCCCTGGCTGGCCGAGAACACCCGTACCGAGCCACCAGAAGGGACAGCCTGCCCCGGGTGGCGCTGCCCCCAGCCGCCCGCCCCGTCCGCTTTCTTGGTCTCCGTCTCGTTTTTCCCGACCACTGGCCGCAGCGAGCCCACAGCCTGACCTGTGGGTCGCCCGTGGCGGGTGTGACGGGCGTGCCCCCGGGAGGAGACACCGGCAGAGGTGCTGGGCGGTTTGGGGTTTGTATCCAAGCCGGTCCGCGTCTGCCTGCAGCTGTGAAGTGGGATTTGCTACTTGCACTGTTTTGCTTTTGCTTTGTTTTTCGTTTATCCTCCTGTCTATGTTGTTCACGGCAGGAAGCCTGCAGGTTACTGATCACCCAGAGTTTGGACAGGCCAGTGATTGTGCTCTTGGCATCTATTAAAGGCAAATCAAATCTCCTTTTTATTCCCGATTCCTGGAGATGGGAAAAGTGACAACCCTGATAAAACGAGGCGCTGTGAGCCGCAGCTGGGCCGTACTCCGCTCCAGGACCTGTCACCTTGTCCCATTTTAATTGGGCCGCAGTCCTGCTGGGAGAGCTGGGCTGCTGGCGGATGAACCCCCGGCCGCCCGTCAGTGGTGCCGTGTCAGGGCAGGATGGGGAGTGTCTTTCTGGGTCCTTAGTTGAGCTCAGCCTGAAGTCACGGCTGATGGCTTCCCAGGCCTCTGATTGGGGCTCAGTGAGTGCTGCCGAAATCCATGTTTCCTTTTTCCTGCTCCAGGGCTTCAAGGCCTGTCACGAGGAGCCTCAGTGGCCCTTGGTGATGGTGTCGAGGGTCAGACCAGATGAGAGGTGCAGTGAGCACCGTCAGTGGATGTGGGGTGACGGGGCCGGCGTTGGGAGCTCCCAGCTCGAGCCTTCCTGTGTGGGAGGTTCGGGCGGGTGGTGCCCGGCCCAGTCCGCACTCCGCGGGTGGGGTCAGCGACATCGGCCGTGTCCAGCTTCCTGGGCCCCGCATGGACCTCACGCAGGGTGGGGGCCTGGCTGTGCGTCCTGGAGCCGCTCACGGCCAAGGCGGCAGGGGGCATCCGTGTCAGCTTGGGGAGGGCACGGGTCAGTATCTGCGCCCTGGTGTGGCATGGCTCTCGGCACACAGGTTTCTGTCCGTGGAAGTGTATGTGTGAGGGGGGTACCCGGCCGGCAGTGGCCACACGCAGCGCCAAGTGTGCCTATGAGCAGCTGCCCCTGCGTGGCCAGGAGGGTGTGGTGAGTGGGTCCTGGCTTCCAGGATCCTGGGGGAGCAGACGTTCGCACGGTGATGTGCGCGCGGCCGCTGCCTCCCTCACCCCCGGCCGTGGGTATTCTGGAGCCACGTCCGGGAGTGTGAGGCCCCGTCCCTGCCGTAGGCGCTCGGGTGGCCCCCGCACCAGTGCAGTCCCGCTGCACTGGTTCTCTCCACCTGCTTCGAGCCTGGGGCCTGGTGCCACCCCTCCAACTCTGCGGGTCACCCGGATCTTGAGACAGCAGCAAGCAGAGGCTCCTGGGTGCCTCTGTCCCACGTCACAGCCCCTTTCTCCGTGTGGCCAGTTCCAGCTTGAGTTCCAGCAGGCTCTCGGGAGCAGCCCCGCCCCGGCACAGGGCTCGTTTCAGAAAGGTCCTTGTGATGGCGGGGGCCGAGTCCTGTCTCCTGACTCACCATCTCAGTCACAGGCGCCACAGGCCTCTGCTCCGTGGGCCCTGGGTTTTCTCCTTAGGCCTCCTGTATCTGTGCCCACCCACACTCCTGGGGGACGTCCTGCTGCCCCCTTTTCACTGACGAGGAAGCTTCGCTCAGAGAGGTTCAGCACTTTAGTCACGGGCACTGAGCCCCAAGGAGCAGAGCTGGCCTTTGAACTCAGGGCCGTTGTCTCCTGAGCCACACCCCCACCCCCCGTCGCCCCCAGCCTTCACACACTCCTGACCCCTCACCCCACCTTCCTGCCCTGCTCCTTGGGCTGCACCTCTGGTGGCCTGGCCGCCATTCCCAGGTGAGCAGCCTCAGCTCCGGGACCACTGGTCTCCTCCCCCCCCCGGCCCCCCCCCACCGCCCTGCCTGCTGCCCCTGGCCTGGGTCCGTCGTATGATGCTCTGGGGCGAGGAGAGGTGTACGCCCCCAAGGCTGAGCGGACGGGTCACCCCCGTCGCAGCGACAGTTCCTGTCTGACCGTGACGCCAGAGAGGCAGAGTTTGCCCCACTGCCGTCCAGCCCGGGCGGAGCGTCCGTGGGCAGGCCCTGCCCAGGAGGCAGGGAAACGGGCGGATTCGGCCCTGGAAGGAGGATGCCCACCTGCACCCTGACCCCTCAGGGCAGACAGAGGGAAACCACTGGGCGTTCTGGTCCTTGTGGAGTGGACCGGGAAGACCTCATGTTTGGCTCAGGGACCCCCCGCCAGGTGGCGCTGAAATGGGCCTGAAGGGGACCTGGGCTCGTGGAAACCGCGGAGACGTAGGTGGTGCCCTGGGGGCACCGGCATCCGAGTCTGTAGACCTCGCCTGGAATCCTGCCCCTCAGCTGGGTGGTCTCGGGCATGTCGTGCTTTGCCACCCGAGTCCCCAGCACATCCTTTATAAAATTGGGGATGATGCGCCCACATGGGGGTTACCAGGAGGTCACAGGCCACGTCTGACCACACCATCGTGAGGCCAAGACCTCGTCCCCTTCACCTCGGTCCCCGGGCCGTGGAGGCAGCAGGAGAGGGCAGCACACCCCTCCAGGTGGCCTGGCTGCCCCCAGGCTCCACTTCATCTGTGCGACCGCAGAAGCGACCGCAGAACCGCGGCTTCATGGCCTGGGCAGAGTGGGAGGACACGGGCCGAGGGGCCCAATTAGCGTGTAGCTCCCCCGGCTGTGTGTTTATCCGCGGTGCTGCCGGTGTAGTCCTTATGCAGGTCTCCCCTCCTCTCTCCCCCTGGAGGAGTCTTCAAGTTGGGCTGCTTCAAGGAAGATTGATTAAAATCCACTGCAGTTTGACTTAATTGGGAACATATGCTTGGAGAGGGAGCTCGACTAGTTAGAACTTTTTGTAATTAGTTCACAGCTGGTTGGTGAGGCAACCGCGCCGGTTACCGCTCAGAGCTGAGTGCACGCCTGCCGGCCTGTGCCCACTCAGTGCCTGGCGGGGCCGGGAGGGGAGGCTCCTGGGCCCTCCGCCGGTGGTGCGTGTCCTGTCTGGGTCTTTCTGGGGGTCCTTGGCTACTCCCACCTCATCTATCCTAAGGTAGCCAGCCGTCAGGGAGACGAGGCCCCCGTGTAGAGATGGGGAAACTGAGGCCACAGCTAGCCGTTTAGTAGAGGCAGAGTGCCCTCCGGTAAAGACTGAACTGGGGCAAACCAGCTGGGACTCTGGGCCCGAAGCAGACTGAGGGAACACACTCCCTGTGCCCCCCGGGCCTTTCCCAGTGGTCCTGGTGGGCATAGGGCACTTCCCCGGGCGCGCCCACCCCTCCCGCCCTCGGTCGTTCCTCTTCTTAGCGGTTGGGCACTGGGCCTGGTGTGCGCTCTGTCCCTCCCCAGCCGTGGCCCAGGTCTCAGTCTGCTCGCCTGGACGTGGAGCTGACCCCACCCCCCTGCAGGCTGTCATGGGGAACGCGGTGATGTGCCCGGCACAGAAGCACCGCCGCTGCCGCTGTCACCGCTCTTACCTTGGTGATGCCACACGGTTGTCCATGTTTAACTTCTCGTGGGCCACGTTTGGGGCTGTCAAGGCAATGAGCCGCCTGGCGCTCCCGGGGTGCAGTCCTGAGGGCTAGACGCGTGGCAGCTCTGGGCCTGGCAGACGCTCGTGCCCCCGGCAGTGCCCCCTCTGGTGAGGAGCGAGCTTCGCGTGGAGGGGGGTGAGGTTGGTCCCCCTGGCTCGCCCTGGGTCCCGGGTGATGGAGCCGGCATGCAAACTCAGCCCTACCGGTTCCCCCATCGTGTTACGAACAAACCGTCAAACGTACGGCAAAGTTTGAAGAGTTTTACAGTAAACACCCACGTGTCCCCCCAGGTCCTGCTGCAGACACTCTCCCGTGGCTGCTGTATGACGCAGCACCTCTCTACCCCCTTCCACCCATCAGTACTTTCTCTTTTCTTAATGCATTTTAAAGAAAATTGCAAACATCTGTACCTCTAAATGCTTCAGCATGCACGTAATTAAGGAGAATTCATCTCTGGGCTTTGCGCCCCCGTCCCACTGTCCCTCGGAGGCCGTGGGAGGAGCCCCTGCGCTGGAGCCTCCCCTCCCAGTTCCCGCCCTGCCTGCTTCCGTCCCGCGGGTGGGGCTGCCCCACCGCCAGCCTGTGGCTCTGCTCAGGAAAGGGACCAGACTGCATGCAGCCCAGTGACATTTCAGATGAGTGTCACTTTTTGGAAATGGAGTGGGGTAGAAAATAGCCGGGTTCCCTGTGATCAGGAAGCTCGCGGTGCCCATGGAGCCTGCCCTGCTCCCGTCCCTGCGTCACCAGGCAGGAGCGCTGTCTAATCACAGATTCTCCCAGCCTCCGCGTCCTTCCCTTTTCCGGAATATGGGGGGCGGCAGGGAGCGGCCTTCACGGCTCTTCACACCTCGTTGCCCTCGCCCCCGGGCCTCCGGCCCACTCACCGCACTGCAGACCCCCTGAGCCCCGCTGGCTCCCCTACCTGCAGGTTCGCCCTGCCCAGCCCGCACCCGGGGGCAAACTAGTCAGTCCTTGGACCTCAGTTCCCTCCCCACCCCACCTGTTCTCACCTGCCCTCATCTGCCAGGGAGCCCTGAGCCCAGAGCAGGCCCAGCCTCTGCTTCTCGGGACCCCTCTCGCCCTTGGGTCCTCTTGCTGCTAACTAGGGCCTTGAGCATGTCCTGCCCCTGTCTGGACAGGCTATTTCCTGATGGCCTACTGCCCATGCTTCTGGAACGTTCTCTGGGCGTTGCTTCTTGGAGGGGACAGAACACTGCGGGCCGTGGTGCTGGGGATGCCCGGCGAGGGCTGAGTCCCAGAGATTGTTCCTGGTGCGGTAGGTTGTGTCCTTTGCAGCGAGGAAGGCTCACTCCCTGGGACCGATGTCACTCTGAGCACCTGCTTCCTCGGCGCCGGCTGAGCGACCAGAGGGCAGGGGTGTGGCTGGACGGCGCCGGCGGCGGCCACAGCGCGGACAGCACTGATGTTGCCACACACACCACTCCCTCCCGCTGGCTGTAACTTGGTCACAGCTCCTTGCTGACTGCACACGTGGGGCACCATTGACCCTGACCCTGCCTACGTTCTCACCTAACAGCCATGGGCCCTGAGGCTGGGGTGCCATTCCCACTGAGCAGATGAAGCCCGGGTCACAGGAGTCGCTGGTCTGCCACACGGCGGGAGGTGACACGGTCACGTCCCCCAGCTCCAAAGACCCCGGCCCCTGCCCCAAGTTGCGCTCCAGCTCCCCAGCGGAGGTCCAGGCCTCCCTGCCCAGCAGCCCCCGTTCTGCCCTGAAAGCCTGGGTGGTCTGTGTGAGGACCACAGGGCCGGCAGCCTCCACCCCCCCCCAACCCCACCCGCCATGGTGGCGGGACCAGAGCTTCGTAGAGTCAAGACCGGGCTGCCCTCCAGCCGGCTTCCCTCCCCGGGTTCCACGACCTGCTCTGTCTGCCCCTGGGCCCTGCCCGTCTGCGGGACCCAGCTGTGGCGTCACCCCTCCTCTGGGCTGTGAGCTGAGCGCAGTGACCTCGCCTGGCTCCCAGCCAGTGTTCTTGGAGCACAGGGACACCAGGGCACATGTGGGCGACTGCAGGGCAGAGCACCCAGGAGGTAGCCTCCAGAGGACACACGTCCAGATGTGAATTCCTGCTTCACAGACACTGGGCCCTGGGCGGATGCTTCACCTCTCTCCCAAGTCCCAGCTCCTTCGCGGGGAGCCCGAGGATGGAATGCCTGCCCAGGGTGGCGAGGGTCAGGCCAGTCGTGCACATAAGGCGTCTTGTCTGGCTCCTCTCACACGGTAACTTCTTCGCACTGGTGGGTTTATTTCCCCTAATACGTATTTGTACTGCCCGCCCCCCTTTGAAGTCAAGAGTCTGTTTTCAAACTGTTTCTGCAGCCTGCTTTTGTGTCTTTGAGCATTTGGGAGACTTTTCCCACTGATATGCAGTGCCCTGTTTGTTTTTAACATGGCGTGTGGCGCATCACCGTGCACGTTTGCCATGACGTATTAAACCCTGACAGTTAACGGGAACATGCTCATGAGCAAGGCTGTGGCGAGTGCCCTACACGTGGTGTCTCCAGTGTGTGCGAGTCTGTGTGTAGGAGAAGCTCCCAGAAGGGCGAGCGGGATCAGTGGGTACCTGCATTTATTTCGGCAGCACTGCCAGACAGTCATATGAGGGCCAGTGAGAACTGTGTGGGATGTGTCGTAGCACTACCTGTGAGGGTGCCGGTTTCCCTACAACTGTCAGACTTCTAGATTTTTCTGGTCTGGTAGCTGAAATGGGGTAGTTCAGTGTAGTTTTAACCTTCAGTCTCCTTATCATAGATGAGTGAGGATTTTTAAATCTGTTTATATGTGTTAATGTCCTGGTCCATTTTTCAAATGGATTGTTGGTTCTTGTTGGTTTTTTGCAGCTCTTTGTATATGAAGGAGTTGAGTTCATTTTAAGTTGTGAATATGTTTTCCGAATTTACCATTTGTCTTTTGACTTTGTGCTGTTTTTTTACCAAGCAGAAGTTTTTGGCTTTTAAATTTATTTTATACAGATGCATTTATTGCCTTTTCCTTTTTAGCTTCTGGGTTTTTGTTCATGTCTTTACCTTTCTCGTGTCAGGGTATGAAAGAATTCTCTCATGGTTTCTTCTGATTTTCTGGTGGTTTCATTTTTTACACTTAAATCTGATGGATTTGGAATTTTGTTTTGATTCTTTACAAGGTGGGAAGCGTGATACCTGCCTGTTTTTTGTAAGAGGCTCTTCCTGGGACACCTGGACCACTTATCGAAAGCCTGTCTTTTCTGGCTGGTGTGAGGTCTGCCCCCTCGTGCGCTAGGTGCCCGCGTGTCAGGTCCCAGCCAGGTCTCAGTGATCTCCCGCCCCTGTGGCTCTTCTTTATCAGGGTTTTCCTGGCAGTTCTTGCTTATTTTTGTATGAACTTTGGAATCAACATATCCAGCTCCCCCACCAACCAGCCTAGAGCTTGCTGGCTTTCGTGAGAAGTAGAGGTGAAGGTCGGGCTCGGCCGCCTCCTGGACACACCCTCCCACAAGGACGTCGCTGTGTCTTTCTATTTGTTGGGGTCCATGTCCCCCGCGGGAACAGCTCACAGATGTGTTCACCCTGCACGTTTCCTGTCGAATCTCCTTCTCAGCGTCTTGTCTCCTTTGTTTCACCATCCGTGGGTCTTTCCTCGAGTGGCACGCACGCAGATGGGGGGCCGCCTCTGAGGGTCGCGACCTCCTTACAGTGCCACGTATGCCCTGCGTCCGGCTGCACTGGGCCTGGGGTCCAGGGGTCCCAGGGCCTCGCTGCCCCGGCCCGCCTTCCTCAATGTTGTATGTAAAACAAGACACGTAATGGAGGAAAAAGCCCAGCCCTCCAGCCCCCCGAGGCGGTGCCAGGCTGTTCCTGTCCATTGGAGCCGAGGCCTGAGAAAGCCAGCACACTGGTGTGTGTCTGTGTGGAGAAATTTCCACAGGCGCTGATGGCTGTTGATTTTTTTTATGCAACGAATGACGTGTCCTGAATATTAAGCCCCTTCTCGTCCCGTGGGCCTCGGGGATGCCAACTTCCCGACTCCTTGCTTGGTGCCACGGGGCCCGGGGGTGTCATCGGGCCTCAGAACCCAGACTGCAGGCCCGACCCCGAATTTGCAGACAGGTCCCACTGAGCCGCTGAATTGGGCTCTTTTCACCCTGGGACCTCCGCCGTCTGGTCCGGCCCTGCTCCACCACTAGCCGTACTCAACACACAAAAGGCTCGCGGCACAGCCAGCGGAGCCACCGCCGGCCTCGGGCCGCTGTCGCGTGCGGTCACTTCAGCCTCGGTGCTCTCGGACTTGGCCGTGATACCGCTCTTCACCCCCGTGTGGTCCTTGCAAAGTGTCTAGATGGGAAAGATACGGACCCAGCTCTTTAAAAACCCGGAAATTAGGCCTGCTGAGAAAGGACGTGTAACGGTCGTCTTCAGGCAAGTCGAGTGTTCTTACCGCTGATCATGGGGCATCACAGCTGCAGTGAGGAGGGTGGCAGGGGCTGGGGCGCACCCGCTTCTGCCCGAGGGTCCCCTCGCCGACGTGAGCCTCGCCCTCCCTGGGGAGTGCCCTCGCACAGAGGCAGGGAGGTCCTTGCAGACGGAGGACAGCGCAGCCCCCAGAGCTCCACTCAGCCGTGTACAGCTGGGCAGCCCAGCATTGGGACAGCCCTGCCCAGAAACACCCTCGGTCTGTGCCAGACTGAGGCCCAGAGCCCCGCAGGGCAGTGCCAGGAGCAGACTGTCCTCCTGACTCTGGGCCCAGCGCTTCTCCTGCTACACCTAGCTGTTCTCACAGGTTCCGTTCCATTCAAGGAGTTTCCGTGCACAGGACTGGGATGGGAGACACAGAACCTGCTCGAGCTCTGGGTTCTGTCTCTTCGGGATTGTCCCCAAAGTTGCAGGACACGGGCCCTGCCCCACACACCAGGTGTCGGCCCGTGGAGCGTTCGGCTTGCATGTGCCCCTTTAACAGCCCGTTACCCACTTCTGGAGAGCCAGCACCCCGGATTTGCGTCCCAAACTGCTCCTGTCCCCTCGACACCGGATGGGGATCTAAAGTCCGCCATTGGGTTCCCTCTAGCCCACGTCCTCCTGCCGTGAGGGAGCTCACTCTCCTGTTCCTGCTGGCTTTGCCCCAACACCTCAGAGGGGCTGTGTCACCGGTCCCTGTGTAGACGCGCTAGGTATCAGCCTGGGGGTGGGCCATCACCTGGCCCCTCTCCTGGGGTTCATCTGCACTCCCTGTGTCAGCTCCCTGACCGTCTTCCGTGATCACATCTATTTGGACAAGATCCCACTGTTCCACAAAGAATTCCTGGCAGGTGATACCATGATGTCTGCAAGAAACAGATCCCAGACGTTCTGACCGTCAGGCCTGAGCTTCCTGGCAGCCCTAACAGGAAGGGAAGTCTGGCCAATTACCCAGTCCCTCTTGTAGCAGGAGGTTTTGTGGAGGGGGTTTGTGGACAGACGCTAGACCCTGAAGGCACTGTGTCAGACGGGACCGCACTGTGTGCCTCCACAGGTACCGTAACTGAGTCATGCAAGCGGCTTTGTGCACCACGTGATCCAGCAATTCTGCTTCTGGGCGTGTGCCCCGAGGATGTTTGCACACCCGTGTCCCAGCAGCCAAAAAGTGTCCATCGATGGGTGAGTGGAGAAACAAAACGTGGTCCATCCACACAATGGAATATCACTCAGCCCTAAAAAGGAAGGAAACTGACACCTGCTACCACGTGGATGGACCTGGAAGACATGATGCTCAGTGAAATAAGCCGGACACAGAAGGACAGATACTGTGTGATTCCACTTCTGTGAGGTCCGCCCTGGAGGAGCCAGGGCCACAGGGATGGAAAGTAGGGGGTGGGGCTAGGGCTGGGGGAGGGGGAGGGGCACTTAGTGTGTAATGGGGACAGAGCCTGAGTTTGGGAAGGTGGGAAGTTCTGTGGACGGACGGTGGTGGCGGCTCCACAACAGTGTGAAAGTACTTAATGCTGAGCAATATGTTTAAAAATGATTGAGATGGCAAGTTTTATTTTACCACAATTCAAAAAAAACCATTTTTTTTAAGGCTTTGTTTAACATCTTCTGATATAACTCAGAGGCCTGGCAGGAGAAACACAGAGCCCGCGTCCATGGCAAGGGCGCAGGCGCCGGGGCTGCTTGGCCCTCTGTCTGCCCTCATCGGCCAGGTGCTCGCCCTTCACCAGCTGGTCTTGCAGCTGCCGGCCCGACCCATGAGGCCCCCCACTGCCAGCTCCTACGGCTCAGGGTGGTTTTAGGGTGCCCGCTATCGTTTGCCGTCTGTAGTGGGGAGATCGTGACGGAGCTTCTGCTCACCCGCGCATCTGAGCAGGGAGACGGGTCACTCGGTCGGTAGGCTCAGAGGACGTTGCTCTGGAATGGCGGGGGTGGGGCGGGGCCAGAGCAGTGGGCTCCAGACTGGCCAGACGTACGACGAAGGCGTGTTCCTCCTCCTTCCCCTCCTCTTCCTCCCAAGAGGTGTGGCCCCGGGTGCCCGGGTGGCAGTGGCTGCTGTCGGGGCCTTGCTCACAGCCCTGATGTTACAGCAGCTTAGGGAGAGGCTCAGCCTGTGGCCAGGAGCGGTGGGGGGCCCTGTTGGCCGGGGAGCAGCTTGGCCAGCTGAACCAGGCCCCCTCCCCGGCCACACGGTCAATGGCTGCACCTCCCCACTCAGCCACATCTGCTGCCCCCCCAGCCCAGAGTCTTGCCAAAGCCACCACCGGAGCACCCCACCTTGCTGGGCCTGCAGGGTGGCCCCATGGCGGCAGCAGGGGGCAGGCAATGGGGCGGGAGGCCCTGGGAGGGATGGGGCCCCCAAAGCTGGTCTCCGGCCTGAATGGCCGCTGTCGCGCCTTCCTGGCGATGAGAGGTGTCTTCATTCCTTCTCTGCAGGCTGTTTACGAGCCTCTCTCACAGTCAATCCCCTGCTGAAGGACCCGGGGTGGGACTCGGCAGGCGACGACTGTCCTGTAATTGGGCTCTGCTAACAGTTCCCTGTCTACTGATTAGAGCCCGAGGTCGGGAGCGTTCGCGGACGAGTGTGGGCAGCCCGCTGGCACAGGAGGAGCAGGCACGCGTGGCCTCACCTGGCCTGGGACAGGGTGGCAGGTGGGCCACCGGACCCTCCGGGGGGCCCTGCTCTCTCTCCTCGCTTTTCCTGCCGTGCCCCCCACCTGCGCAGTGAGACTGGCGGAGCCCTCAGCTCTTGACAGACGTCCCGGGAACTCGCCGAGTCCCGCGCCCTGGAGTCGATGGGCCGGGGTCTGGCTCAGGTTGGCAGGACAGAGGGTCCCCGGGTCCCTGTGTCTGCCCGGCAGGTGGGACCTTGTTGCATCCATGCAGAAGTGGCCTGGCTGTCTCTGCCGTTCCCTCCCAGGTAGGGGGCACCGACCAGCCGCTGGACAGCGCCATCTTCCGTCCACCTGTCCCTCTGCCACCGCCTGGGGGAGGCAAACAAGGGGGCTCCTTGGGACGTGCGCTGCAGCCTCGGGCAGGGTGTTGTCCCCGCTCCTCCTTCCTGAGGGGATCAGGTTTGCACTGGTGGTTTCCCGTGGCCATCTTCTGATGTCTCCAGAAGGCCTGGGTCCTCGGACACGTGGCGTTCTGGGCTGCCTCTGGAGGTCATCATGGGTGACAGTCACACACCCAGCAAAGTTGCATGTAGTTTACAGCTGTCTTCACATCCACTGACCGTTTGATCTTTCCAAACTTGGGAAGGTGAGCAGTAGTGTCCCCATGTCATAGATGAGCAAATTGAGTCTCAGAGAGAGGGAACGGCTTGGTCAAGTCTCAGAACTAGCACAGGATTATCCGTGTTCTGGGCAACGGAATGCCAGCCCCAAGGACCACACGCTGGGCCACCTTCTGGGGGCATCTTCCTGGCGCCTCAAGGGGAGACGGAGGGGGAGCCAGGCTAGGCTCTGGGGTCAGGGCCGAGGAAGGTCTGGGCCTCCGTGGCCCGCCCCGCCCCACCATCCCGGGATGGTGGCATTTTTCCTTTTTCCAGGTTCCGTGGGGTCTGGCCCAAGCCACCTGGCTCATGCGGGAGCAGAGGTGGATGTGCAGCCCCACTTGGGGACGTGACGTCGCATGGCTCCACTCGCCTCTCGGTATTTCTCTGTCACTGTGGTGGCACTGGCTGCCGGATGTCATCTGCCCTCCGGTGCAGTCTGGGAGCATTGAGGTTTACCCCAGAGTGACCCCAGCCTCAGCTCAGCTAGACCCGTCCCACCCCTCCTGGTGGTTGGGAGCACCGAGGGCAGCCTGCTCCAGCTGCCAAAGGCCCCGGTGCTCTCCCTGCCTATCCCCCCCGCCCCCATCTTTGGAAACATCACACTCCAGCAGAGCTCCCGGCCAGGACCTAAGAGTCCAGGACGGGCCCCGAGATTCCTCACTGGGGTGGATTCCCTCCAGGCGTTCCGCCGAGGGGGCTGCTGGCCGCAGGGGGACAAGCAGTGGGCCTGGCTGGGTGAGACCCTCCCCGGGCCCCACTGTTCCTGGGCGGGGGACATGCAGCGGCCACAGGACACAGCCTGCCAAGCTCACTTGTGTGTCCAGGGCCCACGTTGGCGCCTCACGGCTGATGGTAGGTAAACTCGCCCTGCCGTGCTGGGGAGACGGTCGCCCGGAGGGTAGTGTGAGAAGGGTCTTCCACGTGTGCTGGCCTGGCAGGCATGGCTCCCCATAGCGCCACCCTTCCTGGAGCTGCCTGGAGAGCCCCAGCGCACACTGCCTGTTTGGGGACTGGCAAGGCCCGGCAGGGCCCCCTCCCCAAGCCCAGCCCCGTCGGCGGCCGCAGTGGCCGGTCCCCCGGGACTGGGCAGCATGAGTATACTCAGGGACCTTCGCAGCCCCTCCTAGACCCTGACAGCCCATGCGTGTTTGTTCGTGAGGGGCCTCGGCCACAGGAGTGCCAGGTGCCCAGCTCCTGAATGAGGCCTCTGTGGTGGGGGACGAGGGGACACGAAGGGCACGGGGGGTGCAGGGCATCGGCCCACGTGGTCACCGGCCCACGGCAGGAGGCTCGCAGAGAGCCTGTGGTGAGGGGGCAGTCCCCAGGGCAAGCCCCCATCACCCCTCCCTTGTGGCCCTCCTGCCTCCAGCCCTGGGCCCCTCCCCTCTTCACCCCTCCCGTGACTGGTCCAGGGCAGCCACGTGGGCCTCGGTTTCTCGGTCTTGGTGCTGGGGGTCTTGGGGGGGATCCGGCCTGCACTGTCACGTGGTGCCCCCGCCGATCCCCAGGCTCTCCACCCGCGGTGAGCACACCATCGGGCTGGGCCGGCCCTGTGCCCCCGGCTTCAGAGCCGGGGAGCGTCCCTGTGAGCCACCGAGCACCGAGTGACCCCGGCCCATGGGGCACGTAGGACGCGAGGCCGGCGCCTGAGGGACCTGCCCAAGGTCGCGGAGCCCTGGGCCTCGCGGAGGCGGGTGTGCGGGCTGGGGTGAGGCGGGGCTGGCGAGGGCTGTGCCCACCCCCCCGATCCGTGAGGTCCGGTCGGCCCTGCCACTCCGACCCAGCGGGACACCTGAAGCTCCCCCGCTTTTCTCCCTGAGCTGTCTTCCTTCAGCCAGGAGAGATGTTGATTTAGTTTTGAGGCCGGGTGATTTATAAATACGCGTGAGGCTCGGTGGCGGTCTAACTGGGCTTTTTAACTCTCCGTGGGCCTCTGTCTCCTGCTAGCAGCGTCTCTTACTATTTGTGGCAGGTCTGCCCTCCTGGCAGCCCTTCCCTGGCCCGGGGCAGCCACAGTCCATCCACAGGGCACACAGGCTCCCGGGGGGTCTGTTCTCCATCCAGGTCTCCCAGGTGCTAGGCTTGGAAGGCCCTTACAGATCAAGTTCACTGCCCTTACGCGTCAGCAGATGGAAACTGAGGCCCGGGCTGCCAGCAGGTTAGGGGCAGGACTTGAACACAGACAGGAGCGAGGCAGATGCCAGGGGACTCTGCCGTGGCCTGGACTCAGGGGGACATGGCTGTTTGTCTGAGCTTGCACAGAATCTGAGCCCGAGAAGGAGCCCCACTCGTCCGTGAGCAGAGGGCGGCGGGCTGGCTGCAGCCCCAGGGAGAAGCATTGCCGCACGCCCTGCCGTGCCCTGGGCGTGCGGGTTGCGAGGCCCAGCCCCTCGTGCAGGCTCCCCGAGGACCCGGCTCGGCTGGAGCGGGCGCAGGGGGAGCTGGACCACGGGGGTCGTTCCTCCGCAGTCACGGACGGGGACGTCTCTCCGCCCCCTCGGCCAGTGGGATGTTTTTGTTTAGCCAGTAATTGCACCCACACGTCAAAGGAAGGTTCAAAACTTTTCCTTTTGAGATTCTCGTCAGTGTCTCAACAGTTTCCTCAGCTGCAAATCAAACAAGGCAACAAATTTTTAGCAGAAGATTAGAGCCATTTTTCGCCTTTCTTCCTCAAAACTGTCACGCAGCAGCAGAGTTCAGCAAATTTGTTCGTGCTCTTCCGTCTGCCTCAGCGGCACCAGCCCCCCGACACACCCTTCACGGTGCCACGAAGCCCCTGTGCCCATGGCCCTGCGTGCCCGGGATGACGGCCGGCACCCCTTCCCCGGACCCAGGGAGGGGGAAGCCCTGGCCAGCTGGCCCTGCGACTCCCCCGTTCTGGTCACCAGCTGGGCCTCTGGTTTCTCGACCACAGGACGCTCTGCAGTCATAAGTGTCACCCACTCCTTCTGCAAACGTTTACTTGACGTGCCGCGCCTGCCGCCCTAACCTTTGCGGGAGACAGGTGACGGGAGAGAGTTTACAGTGTCACGAGCGGGTAGGTGCTGTGGACAAACGGAGCAGGGAGGGGGCGTGCTGGGGGCTCTGCATTACTGCTGCCACGTCACCGCCACCTCCTCTCAGTGGGTCCTCACGGGGCACTGGGGTCCCCTCACTAGTCTGGGGGGCAGGACAAAGCCCTGTCCTCACGGAGCCTCTGCCTCCCTGGCTGAAGGTACCATGCCTCCCTCCTCTCCAAGGAAGGAAGGAGGGAGGGAGGAGGGGAGGAAGGAGTGGCCGGGGAGGGCCTCCTTGCTCCGGGAGGGGTGGCGCAGAGAGCAGAGCCCCCGGTGGGCTGAACCTCGACCCCCTCTCACGCAGCCTGACCACGTAGTCCTGTTGGCTCCTGACCCCTGGCAGCCTCATGGGGCCTGTGTGAGGGAGGATGGGGTCTGGGTAGCCTCCTTGTACCCCGAGGTGCCCGTGTCCAGTCCAGCCGGGCCATGGGGACTGGTGCACCCTGGCACCGGGGAACAGCATCTGGCCCCGGGTCCGTACTGCTTCTCCATTCCAGGCCCATCAGACTCCAGGGGGAACCAGCCGGCCTCAGGCCCCCTCGTCTGACAAAAGGGCTCTTCAGCCTTGGCTTCCTGAACACCGAGTGGAAGGTTCCAGGTGGCAGGGTCTGTGGCAAACCCCAGCCCCTCAGGGCTGTCGCAACCCACCCAGGAGGCGCCTCTGGAAGGCCGTGCTGGAAGCCCAGGCTGGCCGCAGGCGACACAGGCCTGAGTCGGCTGGGCTGGCCGGGCTCCGGCCAGGCCATTTTAGGGAGGGCAGCTGGTCAGAGCCAGGTGCCAAGACCTGCCCTGCGGACGGTGGTCTTGATAGTGAGTAGGGTCTTGGTGTGGAGTTCCAGGCCACAGCGGGGCCGCGCAGGAGCCCTTGCGCTGGAGGGGGTGTGAGAGCCGAAGCCAGGAAGCCGGGATCGACCAGGTCATTCCGCCCAGACCTGCTGCTGCAGGAGCCGCGGGGGCGTGGAGACGCGCGGCGGGCAGCGCCTGTGCCGCAGCAGTGGGGCCGGCACCCCCTGCAGGCTCGAGGCCGGCCCGGCCCAGCACGCGCGTCCTGCGGAGCCAAGCGCCTCTCGCCCGCTGCAGGCTGGGGCGGCGTGTGGAGGGAAGCCTGGAGCCGCACCAGGCTCTCGGTAGCAGATGGAGCGTCCACACACGTCTTACTGTTTGTTTTCCCTATTTTCTTTCATTTCTCTTTTTTAAAAACGGCTTTATTGAGATACAATTTACATATCCCAGAACTCACCCTTTTGAAGTGTACAGTTAAGTGGTTTTTCATACTTTCACAGATAATGAGCAGCCATCACCGCACAATTGCAGAACATTTTTATCATCTCGAAAAGAAACCCTGTTCCCTTTAGCTGTCACCCCACTCTCCCGCATCCCGGCTCCAGCCTTAAGCAACCACCAGTCTGCTTTCGGTTTCTATCGATTTCCTCGTTTTGGACGTTTCACGTGAATGGAGTCATATATGTGGTCTTTTGTGACTGGTCCTTTCCCTGAGCGCAGTGTTTTCAAGGATCATTCGTGTTGTAGTAGGTGTCAGTGCTTCATTCCTTTTTATGGCTGAATAATACTCCATTGTGCGGATGGACCACACTGTGTCAGCGCACTTGTCAGCTCTTGGACACCTGAGCGGTTATCGTGACTGATGCTGCTTTGAACATGTGTGTGCAAGTCTCTGTGTGGACGTGTTTTTATTCTTCTCGGGGGTGTACCGCGGCGTAGAATCGCTGGTCACGTGGTAGCTCTGTCTTTAATTGTCTGCGGAGCTGTTTCCCGCAAGGGCCTCCCCGTCTTCCATTCCCAGCAGCGATAGGAGGACAGTTTCTCCCTGCCTCGCTGAGACTGGCTTTGTCATTCTAGCCACCTCGGTGGGCGCAGTGACGTCTCATTGTGACTTTTTTTTCCGTGCCGCTGCTTACTAATGACATGACGCTGAGTGTCCTTCTATGTGCTTATTGGCCATTTGTACGTCTTCCTTGGAGAAAGATTTATTCAGGTGCTTTGCCCGTTTTTACGTGTTTGTCTTGGTTTTGTTGTTGCAAAGTTGTAAGAGTTCTTCACATGTTCTGGATGCAAGTCTCCCCCCAGGTGAGTGACTTGCGGATATTTTCTTACACTCTGTGCGTTGTCTTTTCACGCCCTTGATGATGTGTGTTTTGAGGAAGTCTTTCATTTTGAGGAAGTCCAGTGTGTCTGCTTTTTCTTTTGTTCCTTGTTTCTAGTGTCGCGTTGAAGAATCCAAGACCAAATCCAGTGTCGTGAAGCATTACGCCTGTATTTTCTTCCACGTGTTGTATAGTGCTGGCTCTTACGTTTAGGGTGTTTTATCCATTTTGAGGTCGTTTTCGTGTCTGGTGTGAGGTTAGGATCCAGGTTGGTGCTCTTGCATGCGGGTGTCCAGCACCTTTTCCTGGTGGGTGGCCTTGGCACCCGTGTCGAGCATTGGCCAACTGTAGAGGCAGGGGCACTTCCTGGACACTCGACCTGACCCTGTGCCGGCTCTGCTGTCTTGGCCGCCATCGCCTGGTCGTAAGTTTGAGGGTCAGAGTGTGAGTCCCAGGGGCCGTGGACACTCTCACTCCCTGGGCAGAATGGCGTTAGCAGACCCCGTGCAGCTGTCCTGTCTCTGTTGTGACCCGGGCTTGAGGCTGAGTCACAAAGGCCTGGGCCCGGGGGCTGCCACCCCCTTGGTGGGACCCTGGGGCCCCCGGGTCGGGGGTTGGGGCTCCGTCTCGCTCCTCGGGAGACTCCTTCAGTTACCTGCTGCCTTGTTACAAACACCCCACAGCTTAGTGGCTTAAAGCAGCTGGCATCCTGTTTCTCGTGAGTGTCTGTCTGGTGGCTCTGCCGGTCTCTCCCGGGCTCTCGCACTGCTTCCAGCAGGTGGACCTGCTGGGCTGCCCCCCCGCCTCCCGGGCTGGAGGCCCCATGCCTCCCTCCCTGCGGCCTGCATCCCAGGGAGGGTCCACGGCATCTTTGCCTGCAGGCTCGGGCCTCACGCCCCACTTGGCCTGGAGACAGGGCGAGGAGGGCCTTCGCCCGGGAATTCTGGGGGCGGTGGGCATGATGCGGCCCTCTGCCCTTCACGCTCACGGTGTCCCAGCGCAGGCAGAGGGAGCGTCTTCGTCCCGTCCCGGGGGTGGGGCTGTGGGTCTAGTAACTCTGAGGCAGGAGCAGAGGCCCCGGCCTTCCGGCGCCAGACGCTCACTTCGGCACCTGCAGGTTTCGCAGGCTTGTCACTTCCCCCAGTTCATCAGAGCTGCGAGCATTTGCCCCGTCTGGTCTGGTCTGGTTTGGTTTGGTTAAGCCCTGCTGGTTCTCCCTGTGATCCTTAAATCCTGTCACCCACTGCAGTGTTTTCTTTCCTTCATTCCCGTCAAGGGGAAGCCGGTGGTCAGACACCGCGCTCTGGGATGGGAGCGGTAGCTCCCCTTCCTGCCCGCGGGGTGTCAGGCATTTCCACAGCAGCGTCCTGCCCCCGACCCTGATGTCCAGGAGCCGTCTTCCCCGATTCTCCCCACATCTGCTGGGCAGGATGACCCCGAGGCTCGACAGGTCCAATGCCTCGGCCAAGGGTCACTGGTGACCTTGGGGTCAGGCTCTGTGCCCAGCTCCCTGCCCGGGCCCTTCCGGGGCGTCAGCAGGTGAGTCCTGAGGAGGCAGGGAGGTGGGCGTGAAGCCAGTGGTCAGCATGGCCAGACTGGGAGAGCCTGTGGCGTGGGGGGAAGGAGGGACCCTTGAATATCTGAGGTAAAGGAGAGGGGTGCAGCCCGGTGGATTCAGCCTGCCAGCCCGCTTTTGCTTTGCACGATTAAAGGGTTGAAGACAAATGAGGAAGAGCAGCTTTAGGGACACTGGAGGGGGCTGTGCAGGGCGGGGCTATGTGTCCACGGCGCCCAGAGCTCCTTCCTTCCTTCCCCCCTCCCTCCTTCCCCGC
>NW_021703769.1:84773570-84838616 GCF_005190385.1 Monodon monoceros
CCCCTCCCTCCTTCCTTCCCCCCTCCCTCCTTCTTCCCCATCAGCCTACCTGCTAGGACAGAGATGGTGTGACTAGCACCGCCTGACGCATGTGCTCTCCGGCCCTTTGCAGAACACATCTGCCCTCGTCCTCTCCCTGTACCCCCCTGACCCCAGACCCACGGGGAACATGAGTTCCCGCTGCACCCGGCCCACCTCCCGTCTGCCACGGGGCCCTCTGCCAGGGTGCACAGGGCAGATGGATTCCATACGCCTGGCTGTGTCTCCCAGAGTGTTAGAATCGGATGAAATAACGATCCCTTCCAACCCTGACAGTCTGTGATTCACTCGGAGTTCCAGGATGTCTCTTTATCCTTCGAGGTTTTTACAAGGTTCTCAGAAGCCTGGGAGGCGCCGGCTGCCAGCCCTCTGCCTTCCACCAGGCTCTCTCCCCCTCTCCCGCCCTCTCTCTGCCTGCAGCAGGGAGGGGGTGTCTCCATGCTCCCCTCCCTCCCTTTTGGGGTCACTTTCGGGGGCTCTGAGCTGGCGGCTGGCCGAGGGCTGGCCGGTGGTGGCCACGCAACTTAGCTCCCGCGCTGGGACCGTTCCGCTGAGTGAATGTCCACCCCTGGCCTCCCTCCCGGGGGATTCGACGATCTGAGTGAAGGGTGCCATTTCTGCTGTTCCCCTGGAAGAGGGAGCTGTGGGCAGAAGTCACAGCTGGGAGGTTGGGTTGTCCAGGAAGGAATCTCGGTGTCCGGGCAGGAGGGAGATGCCCACTCAGCTGGCCCAGCATCCCTTGCGAGAGGCGGGCGGGCCCGGGCCTGGCCTGGGCCAGCAGCCCGCTGCCCCTCAGCCCAGGACACTCCCGTGTCTCTGTCTCAGCACCGGGTGGGAGGGATGCCCCGGCCCCCCTCAGCCCTTGCCCTGGGAGGCCCAAGGAGTGACGGCCAAAGAGGCTTGGCCTCTACCTTGACCTCCGAAGCCTCCGACCTGCGCTACCCCTCCTGGCAGACGCCCGGGGCTGAGCCGTGGGGACAGCAGCTGGGCGGAGCAGAGGCGCCTCCTGAGTTTACTCGGTGGTAGTCTGTTTGCTGACCGCCTGGGCCCTTCTCATCTGTTGGGGTGACTCTTGGTGGCAAAACCCGATGCCAGTGAGCTTTGCGGGGCGGGGGGATTCACTGATGCTAGTGCCTGGAAAGCTGAGGCAGAGCTGACCTGTGCCTAGAAGCACCCATGAACTCACTTGGTGCACATTCTGGAAACTTCGTATTGAGTAACACGGTGTACGTACGGGAAAGCACACACGTCAGGAATGAGTGTCTCTCACCGACCGCACTCGGTCACCAGCGTCCAGACCAGCACAGACCCGAGTCCCCTCCCAGCTCTGCCTTTGGCCCCGACCTCGTCCTGTGGTGTCAGCGGCCACCCCGTGTCTGTCCGCCAGGTCCGGCTGGCCTGTCCCGCTCTGTGTGAGAGGGTTGCCCACGTCGTCCTGCGTGCAGACCTTCGCTCTCACTGACACACGGTCCTCCGTGGGGGACAGCCCCCCCCCCCCGGGTGATTTGGGTGCGTTGGGTCACGGTTCTGAGTTCCTGGTCTGGGACGTGCACTCGCTCATCCCAGGGTCCTGCCAAGGGTTTCCTCCAAGTGGGTGCACCCTGCACCCTCGGAGAGCATGGGGTCTGCAGGCCCTGGACCCTCATCTGTTCGGTGTCGACTGGGCATCTCACTGAGGTTTTCACTGTTTCTTTGGTGAGTAATTTGAGCAACTTTTCACGTGTTACTGGCTCTTTGATAACTTCTTTTGTGACGTGTCCGTTCACATTTTTTTGCCCGTTTTAAAAACTGAATTGTCTGACTTTTTCTTGTTTATTTGTATGGGCTCTTTGTATGTTCTGGATGTGAGTCCTTTGTCAGATTTATGTGTTTCATGTATCTCCCACTCTGTTGGTTCCCTTTTTACTCTTTTGATAAATAGAAGTTCTTAATTTTTATAAGTCCAGTTTATTTTTTCTTTCACTTGTTTAGCCCGTTTTGAACCTTGTTTAAGAACCTTCGTCTACTCCCGGATCACAAAGACGTCCCTATATTCTCTCCTAAAACCTTTGCATGTAGATTTGCTGTCACTCAGGAGTGATGTTTGTGTGGTGTGAGGTCAAGGTCAAGGTCATGTGGGCATCCAGTTGACCCTGCAGCACGTACTGGGGAGACCGTCCTTTCCCCATTGGCCCTTAGCACCTGCCTCGGTCACTGCAGGTTTGTAACGTGCGGTGATGCCTCTCCCACAAGGTCGCCACAGCTGCCCTGGGCCCTGGGTTTTGCGTGTGGATTTCAGGCCACTCAGCACCCACTTGATCAAATGCCTCCCCTGATGTCCGGCCCCCTTCACTCTGCGGGGCTGACCTTGCTCCCCTGTGGCTGGCGGGCTCCTACCAGCCCGGGGGGGGAGAGGTGGGATGTGTCCGCAGACAGCTGAGGGTCTCGTCAACTTGGAAGGGAGCGTAACCCTGACTCCTTAGGTGTGGGTGTGTCCAAAGGGGACAACCGCACTTCAGCCAGGGATCAGGGTCACCTTGGTAGCGGGGAGCCTCCACACGGTGTGATGAGAAGGTACTTAACCTCTGGGGTCTTTCTCCCCTAATCCTTGACCCCAGGTAACGGTGAGGAAAGTGTCGGCCACATCCCGACAGCAGGGCACCTTCAGGACGCCCGAGCGGCATCCTCCACACTCTGAAGGTCACCCAAAACAAAGCCCAGAAAACCACCAGCCCAGAGGAGCCGCGGAAATCGGACAGCTAAAAGTCCCGTGGGGTCCCGCAGGATGGATCTGGGAACAGAGAAGGGCATTTGGAGGGAACTAAGGAGTTGTGGAGGGAGTAGGGAGCTTAGTTAGGATGGCGTCAGTGTTAGCTTTCGAACTGTAACAGATGCACGGCGCTGATGTCACGTGTCAGTAACGGGACCGTGTGAGGCATGTGGGGACTCTGCTTTAGCGTCAGTTTTAGTAAGTTGGGTTTTTTTGTTTGTTTGTTTTTAAATCTTAAAAAACGGGTCCCACTCTTAAAGACCGTGAGACAGGAGGGTCGCCGAGAGGCTGGCGAGAACCCAGAGGCGTTGGGGTGTTTGCTGATGGTGTCTGAAAGCGCCGCACTTTGAAGAGACCTCCCTCCCAGTAGCTGGTACCTGACGAGACTCAGAGAAGGGGGCTCGTGTGCTGAGTTCTGACGATGCTCCGAAGATGGGTTGGGTGGGCTTTCTGTTTTCTCCCCCGTTTAATGGAGGCCACAGCCCAGGGAGAGGGGCTGGGACCCCACAGGCCGGGCTCGGGTTCCCCTTTGCTCTCGCTCCATGAGGGGCTCTGATCTCCTGCCTGTGGTCCCGCAGGGGGACTACGACCAGAGCAGAGCCAAGGTGCTGCACCTGAGCCTGAACCCAGCCGGCGCGGCGAGGCAGCGGCTCCACGAGGACCGGCAGCGGCTGCGTGAGGAGTGCGCGCGGCTGCGGGAGCTGGTCCACGCCCTGGAGGCCGGCGGCACCGTCCCCCCCGACCTGGAAGCCACCGCGGGGCTGCCCTCATCCAGGGAGGTGGCAGGTAGGCCCCCGTCCGTCCGTCCATCCGTCTGTCCAGCCCCGTGCAGGCAGCTAGGCTGTGGGCATCCCCGGGGCTGTGCGGGAGGCTTGGTGGCGCCGGCCTGCAGAGCGGCAGGAGGTGACGCAGGCGCGATGAGGACCCGATGGCTGGAGCCCTGCCGACCCCTGAAACAAGTTAGTATCGTTTAGCAGTTTATACGCATGCCATTAATCGTGAGTAAACCCAGTACTCCGTGGAAGCGGGGGCCGTCTTTCACCATCTGAGTACATTTCAGGGACCCAGCGAGCCGTCCGCAGGGGCCTGTGAGGAACCCAGGAAGCTGCCTTTTCTGTCACGCGGGTCTCGCCTGCTCTGCAGTTCTAACTCAGGGCCACAGCCTCTGACCTCGCAGCTCGTCTCTCCAGGGCAGTGCAGTGACCGCTGAGCCTGTCCCTGGCACGCCGTGGTCACCAGGTCCCGCCCTAGTGCAGAGAGAGGCCAGTCCATCAGTGCCAAGGAGGGAGGGGACCCTCGGGAGGCTCCATTTTCCCAGGGGTCACCCAGTCCGGCCCCATGGGGAGGCTGGGGCCCAGGGGGCGCCTGCGGCCTCTCTGTGCTGTTGGAGGGTGCCCAGCGCTACTGCCCACGGGTGGCTGGGAGGAGGGCTCTGCTCGCTGCCCCTTCAGTGATGTCTGCAGGCGTCTGCGTCGAGAGGGCCAGGCTGCTGTTTTCTTGCCACTCGCCACGTGCATTTCTGAGTGGCTTTTCCGCTGGGAAGCCCTTCCCCACTTCCCCTTCCCATGTTTGTCATCTCTTCCTGCGTGCCCACTGCGGTTGGAGTTGGGAAGTGGGTGCAGCCGTCCTCTTGTGTGGAGCAAGGGTCTGTGCGTCGCCCGTTGCCAGGGTCGTAGATGTAGCCCTCCTCCGGCCCATCTGCTTCCACCGTCTACCTTGCGTGGAACCAGCCTTTCTCGAAGTGCCTGAGGTCAGCGGTCACCACCCCGTGAGACCGTGGAGGTGGGAGGCCGCCCTCAGCACCTGGTGCACAGAGGCTCTGCGAGGCCAAGCGCTCAGTCAGCCAGGCCTGAGTTTGAGCCCCAGCTGTGCGCTCCCTACACCACCCGCGTCGAAGCTGCAGGGTCTCGAGTGCCAGGCTGAGCCCGGCCGTCCTGCGGGAGCCACGCTCCATCCCTGCTCCCTGGTGCTGTTCCGTCCTTCTCCGTCTTGTCCCCCTTCCCATGGCATCCTGAGCGCGTCATGGTCCCAGGACCCTCGGCCCAGTGTCCTCTGTGAGATAGGGGGATCGTGCACCGTCGTGGCTTCAGCTGTGACCCCACGGTGCAGAATCAGTGCAGTTTGCCATCTTCCACCTGAACTCTGCGCCTCTTGGTTTTACAGGATTGCAGCTGCCCTTCAGTTGCTCTCCCGAGGTCGCGTGCTGGGCTTATGGACGGTGAGCACAGACGTGTCGTGTGAAGTGCACGCCCTCCTGCGGACACGCACGCGCATGCCCGTTCACACCTTGCGCCGGCCTCTCCCATCTTGTCTTCAGAGGGGGCGGTGGCCTCTGTGCAGGGCTGGCTCTGTGGATCAGAGCATCCAGACACGACCAGGACAAGAAACGTGCAGAGGCGTGCCCAGGACAGAGCTCTCTCCCTCCCGCAGGTCGGAGCAGAGACGGTTACTGCCGCAGCGCGAGGTCCCCAGAGCTCAGGACCCCCTCGTGCCCCCCTTGAGGTGCTGCTTTGCTCTCCTGGCCTTTCAGCTGGCGCTCCTACACAAACTCCTCACTTTGCACTTTTCATCGGCAGCAGCCAGACGGAGAGGGTCCTGGCATCCCGGCCTGGAAAGCATAGGCCTTCCGTTCCTGGGGCAGAAACAGAGCCCCCCATGCCGCTCGGACTGGCGGTGTCGGCTGCCCAGGTGCCCCCGTGGCCGTTCTGCGGCCAAACCCCGGCTCAGCCGCAAAGACTGCCGTGGGGGTGGGGGGTGGGGGCGGGTGGCCGGCATCCCGCCCTCCCCGGTGAAAGCCAGGAGAGGCCTCTTACAGGGTCCTCAGCAAGTGGGCGGCCAAGCTGTGGTTTGCAGGCCCGCATTACTGGTTCTCCCCGTGTTCCTTCCAGCCACGGCTCCAGCACCTCTTCTCGAGCGGCCTGTGTGTCCTTGACAAATTCACAAGCTGAAAATGCAGACGCGGGCACCTCGAGGTGGCTCTTTACTCTCTGAAAGGACTCGTACCGTCTAACGCGACAGATCATTTACCCAGTGAGGTCTGTCACTCCTTCCGACCAGTGGCTCTGTGCTCAGCTCTGGGGACACAGCTGCTCAGAGCCTCACAAGGGCGCCGTGACACGTGCCCACAAACGCTGTGGGCTTCCAGGCAGAGACGGCCAGTCGGACCGTCCTCCTTGAGGCCCCACAGCAAGAGGGACAACGGCGAACCTTTGGGATCCGGACAGTCGGTGGGCGGGTGGTCTAATGGTGAGCAAGCTCAGGAAGACGGAATCTAAGCAGCTGTGCGCTGACTTACGCCACAAACCTCCCCAAAGGCCCAGGGCAGCGAGGGGTGCTGGGGGAGGGGCGTGGCCGGCTAAGCTTGCTTGGGGGTGTGATCAAGGGGCAGGAAGGTTCCCAGACCTTCACCCAACTCTGCGTGGTGGGCCGTGGCCTCTCTCCCAGCAGAAGTGAGAAATGGAAGTCGGCACAGCGGTTTCTTCTCCTGGAGCAGCCGTTCCCAAGGGGTGGTTCCCAGGCGGGCAACAGGCGCCCCAGGAACATGTGGGCCATGCAGGTCCTCGGGTGCCGTCTCAGGCCTGCGGGGTGAGAACTCGCGGGGTTCCGGGGCAGCCCACGTCCTCCCCCATGTCTGTGAGCTGCGGCTCCGGAGACGGTGTGGACAGGGCCCATCCAGGACGAGAGCCGGCAGTGGAGCCGAGGGATGAGGCTGGTGGATGCCCAGACGCCCCCGCCCACCCCTTTCGCCCTGTGGAGCCTAACCAGCTCCGGAGGAGACCCGAAAGCACTGACCCCGGAGGCAGCCGGCCGGACCCTGGGCTGAGCTGATAGGCCAGGAGGACCCACTGCTGGTTGTGACCAGGGAGCCAGAGCAACAAGTAGAAAAACGCACCTGGAGGGCGCAGGCCGCCAGAGTGCAGGGAACCTCCAAAACACTGTGTCCTCAGAGAGACGAGGACGGACTTCCAACAGCAAAGCACAAGCAAGAGACTGCAAATTTTTTCAAAATGAAAACCAACAAACTTCTGGAAGAGTTAAATGAAAATCTAAACAGCAGATTTATGAGATAAAATTTAGAAGGTTTATCTGAAAAGTAGAAGAACAAGGCGACGAGCTGGAAAGCAGGAGAAAAAAGCTGAGGAAACGCGAGGAGCCGCCCGGTCCGCGAGGTCCGCCGAGTCGCAGGGCTGCAGGAGCGGCGGGGTCGCAGGTCGCACTGGCACCGTGTGGCGATGAGGCCGTTTCCGTGTGGGTGGATGAAAGGGCCCCCCCAGGGGAAAAGCGGGTCACTTGTCAAAGGCCAGGGATCAGAAGAGCTTCCTTCTCAGCAGCAGCCCTGGTGCTGGAAAGCCGTGGGCACTGCTCCAGATTCCCAGAGAAGCCCGGCGGCAGCCCCGGCCCGGCGCCCGCGCTCCAGCAAGCCTGGAAAAGCTCACCGTGCGCCCCATCTCAGGAGGCTGTCAGAGGACGCGCCCAGCAGAGCGAGCAGACCAGCAGTGGAGACGAAGCGCAGAGAGCCCGAGACGCCAGCCTGGGACACACGTGGGGGAGGAGCAAGCCCTGGCTGGAGCGGGTCAGAGGCTCTGGGCCTCTTTCAGGCCAAGGGGTCGTCAGGACGTAACTGGCCCGTGTCTCAGGGGGCATTGTGGCCCAGGCCTTGCCATGCCGCGTGCCCCGTGCCCCTGGGCCCGCTGCCCTGGCTGCACGGAGCCGCCGCCCTGCCCGGGGCACCCATCTCACATCTCCTGTTTACATCTGCTGCCACCACGGGGTTAGGAAGCTCCCACGTGGGTCAGCAAAGAGGTTCGGCTGCATTAGCGATGGGTGCACAGCAAAGTCAGCGAACGGAAGACAGGACAGCGTCAGCTCCGAGGAGGACAGGACGCTGTGCAGGAACCAGCAAGGAATCCTCGTCTGCTACAGCCCAGCTCCAGCAGCACCTACCATCCTAACAGTCCTGGGTCCTGGGAGGATGATGACGGGAGGAGGGGCACGTGTGAGCCGTCAGGGGCTCAGCCACTTAACACCAAGGTAATCGGAGTCGTTGGCCGGAGGAGGAGAGGACCTACTGGGCGTGACTGGGCTCTAAACCACACACGTGGGAATAAAATTAAAGCGTAAAGCTTAAAACAAAGCCCAGGGCAGTCGTGTGACGGCCTGGCGAGTGCCAGCTCCACAGAGGCTTGGGCTGGTCCTGTGACGGAGATGGGGCAGCAGAGCTGAGAACGGCAGCCTGAGCCTCGTTTAGGAGCTGCGTGGACCCAGTGGGGCCAGGGCGGCAGAGTGGAGGGTGCCCTGTGCTGACACGTCCTGGGCTGGACCCAGCGGGCTGGCGGCCCACCAGAGTGTGGGCGGGAAAGGAGGAGTCATTCGGTCACCCCACTTCCCTCCTCATGGGACCAAGAGGAGGGTGGCCAGGTCAGCTCTCGGGATCCTCGGGGGAGCGTCCCCGCTGAAGCCACGTGGGCAAGGGAGCCCCACCACCGTGTTCGTAGCCTGCAGTCACCCACGGCCTCGCTCCAGGGGGTGTCCAGCTCTTGCAGACACCCTGTGGCCCTCCGTCCGCGCTCTCAGGCCAGCCGCACGCTCCTTCTGTCGGCCAGTGGAGCAGCTGAGGCTCAGGGCGCTGGCCACTCCTCACAGCCCAGGGTCAGCCCCGCCCCCGGGGAGCCATGAGAGCGGGCAGGTGCCTCGCTGGTGTCTCTTAAGCGCCCAGGAGACAGATGCCGGTGGCGCTGCCATAGCCGAATGGGTGGCTGGCCTGTGGACTGAGCACGGTGATTAGGTGCTGGCCTCTGTGGAGGCGAGGCCACATGTGTCTATTTCTGCCTTGCCAGGCAGAGGCACAGTTTGGCAAACTCCCTCCCCGGGCCCCCCGCATCTGCCTCGGTACCCAGGGCTCCAGCAGCGGGGCCAGGCTGCCGGGCTCTGAGCCGTGACCTGCCTCCAACCGTAGAAAGAAATGTCAGCACGTGGAGGCCCTGGCCTCCAAAGCGCGTCCTGCGGAGTAGGGCACCAGCCAAGGCCCCGCCCCACATGCACCGCCCGCTTTCCCCTGTGGGCCTCATGGGCCAGCCTGCCCCACCTCTGGACGGGTCCTGTCTGCTGTGCACACAGCGTGGCCTTCGAGCTGGGCCTGCAGCAGGCCCCCGGGGCTCGTGTGGGTGGGGCGTGCTCTCTGCAGTGGCGCAAGCACGGAGCTGGGTGGCCGGGACGGAGCGGACCAGCAACACAGGGTGCCCCCGTCTCCTAAGGACTTCCGGGCTCGCCGTCACCACACCAGGAGCTGCTCCGGGCGCTGGGGATGGAGGGTGCCCAGCCTCAGGTGACTGCGTTCCGACACGCAGGGGATGCTTGTCTCTGGGCGTTCCTGGACCTTTGACAAAGGAGTCGCTGAAGAACCCCTACCAAGGCCCCGCCCTTGGCTGGCAGGAGCCTGAAACCCCATCCCCCAGCATTGGCTGTGCTCCTTGCATGACCCCACACCTTACCCAGCCTGGGCCGGAGAGATTGTTCATTGCAGTTTAATTAGGTAAAGAATTAACATTAAAATAATCTAATCTTGGGCTTCCCTGGTGGCGCAGTGGTTGGGAGTCCGCCTGCCGATGTGGGGGACGCGGGTTCGTGCCCTGGTCCGGGAGGATCCCACGTGCCGTGGAGCGGCTGGGCCCGTGGGCTACGGCCGCTGGGCCTGCGCATCCGGAGCCTGTGCTCCGCAGCGGGAGAGGCCACAGCAGTGAGAGGTCCGCGTACCGCAAAAAAAAAAAAAAAAAAAAACTTGTCAGAGCAACACACGGGAGGCGTTCAGAATTGTCTCTGCCTGACTGTGCGGCGCAGCTGATCCCGAGAGGTCCCTGGAGGAGGGACGCCGAGGCCCCTCCCTGGAGCCCGTCCGTTCTGCCCAGTGGGGAGGGCGCCCCTGCAGCAGCTGCACTGCCTGGGCTTCATCTTGGTTCTGCTGCTCTCTCCAGACGGGGGCTCACCCCCTTCCCGCTTCAGCCGGCGCGAGGGCCAGCTGGGCTCTCCAGGTGTGGGGCGTGGCGGGCGGACTTCTCTGAGTCGCTGCTGTCCCCCGGGCCTCCGTGAGTGCAGGTGTGATGGCAGCTGGGGAGATAGCGCAGACTCGCTGAGGCTCTGGAAGCCGTAGCACCTGCTTCCCAAGCCGGAAGCCATGCAGGGGCCAGCTGGACATCAGCAAGGGAAGAGCCACGGGAACGAGGCGGCCTCAGAGCAGGCCCTGGGTGTGGGGATTGTGTTTGCAGGGAGGCACGGGGGGGAGGGGGGCACCTGGCGGGAGCAGGCCATACTGGATTGACACTCGCTCGGGAAGGCGTCACGGGGAGCAAGGAGGTCCAGACAGCTGCGGGTCACTGGTGAGGGCGCTGAGGCTCCACGTGGCTCGGCGCCCGACACGAGGTGATGGACTCGGGGTTTGCTGTGGCCCCCGGTCTGGCTGCCCGAGGCTTAGAGGTGGCTGTACCGTAGATCCGAGAGCTGTGGTGCTGGCCTCTGGCCACTTCGAGCCTTTGGGGAGCAGCTGAGAGCCCCCAGCCCGCAGCGAGAGGAGTCCTGCCCTGTGCTTTCCCCAGCTCGTCGTCCTCCGCTGGAGGGACCGCCGCTGAACAGGCGGGAAGACCGGGAAAGTAGGAGGCAGAGGCGAGAATCGGGAATCGAGCCCCGGCCCGTTCCCGGGTGGGTTACCGGGAGCAGCAGGCGTGCCTGGGTCTCAGGTTTCCTCCCTTCCCTGCTCGCCCCAGCAGAACAGCGTTGCCGTCCGCACCCGTCACCTCCTGGCCTTGCAGCAGGTGGTGGGGAGGCCTGCTGGGGTCCTTGAGGCACCGTTGTCTGGCCAGCCCGAGCCGCACGTGCCGGGTGGATCTTAAAAGCACCGCAGAGGCTTCCCACCGAGCTGATGTCGGAACCTGAGCCCACAAGAGCATGGGTCAGATGCAGCCAGACACCGTTAGCAAACCTGAAAACCAAAGACAGGAAGTAACTGTGCGTGTTCCTGTGAGCACTAGCGCGTTTCTTCAGGGCGGGCACCGGGGTGGGGCTCCGCGGCGGCACCAGCCCGGGGCCCTTCGTCGTCCTGAGGTGTGTGCAGTGGAGTCCACCCCGTTGTAACTGGCGTTTCCCTGACGGGTGAGATGTGGGGCATCTTTTGTCGCGTGTTAGCCACTCCTGTATCCCCCTGGGTGGGTGGAGTCTCTTCAGGTTTTTGCCCATTTTTTGTTGGATTGTTGTCTTTGGCTCGAGTTTGGGGAGTTTCATTTCCTAACAGTGTCTTTATCAGAGCAAACGTTTTTTAAATTATTTATTTATTTTTGGCTGCGTTGGGTCTTTGTTGCTACACCCAGGCTACTCTTCGTTGTGGTGTGTGGGCTTCTCGTTGCTGTGGCTTCTCTTGTTGTGGAGCATGGGCTCTAGGCACAAGGGCTTCAGTAGTTGTGGCCCAATGGCTCAGTAGCTGTGGCTCACGGGCTCTAGAGCGCAGGCTCAGTAGTTGTGGCGTACGGGCTTAGTTGCTCCGCGGCATGTGGGATCTTCCCAGACCGGGGATCAAACCTGTGTCCCCTGCCTTGGCAGGCAGATTCGTAGCCACTGCGCCACCAGGGAAGTCCCTCGAATTTTTTTTTAATTTAAGATTTGTTTGGTGGCCAAGACTTGTGAACCACCAGATGTCCCATGTGGACCTGGTAGGGATGTGTATTCTGTCTTTTGATAAGTACGTTTAGACAGTTTACATTTAATATAATTTCTGCATACGTTTGGATTTAGGCCTACCATTTTACGATTAGTTCTGTTTGCCTTCTCTGTATTTTATTCCCATTTCCTCATTTCTACCTATTTTAAGATTATTTGAATATTTTTTAGTACTACATTTTGATTTATCTTAGTTTTTTAATTATGTTTCTAGATGCCTTTTTTTGCAGTACGCGGGCCTCTCACTGTCGTGGCCTCTCCCACTGCGGAGCACAGGCTCCGGACATGCAGGCCCAGCGGCCATGGCTCACGGGCCCAGCCGCTCCGCGGCATGTGGGATCCTCCCGGACGGGGGCACGAGCCCTGCCTGCATCGGCAAGCGGACCCCCAACCACTGTGCCACCAGGGGAGCCCTAGAGGCCTTTGGAAGTGACTTCTCTAGGGGTTACAATACGCGTGCCTAACTTTCCACAGTGCACTTATAATTAACATTTTTCCACTTGCGGATGGTAAGATCCTGGAATGTCAGGGTCTTATCACAACACAGGTCTCCCACGCCCCCTCCCCCTTGTAGTAATGCTCGTTTGTATGTACCCACTGTAAAATGTTATAATTATTGATTTTAATTGTCATTCATATTTTAAAGAACACATGGGGAAAGAAACAGTTCATGATTTTTATCTAGTCATTCAGAATTGCTGTCGCTCTTTCTTCATTCCTGAAATAACAAGTTTTCCTCTGGTATCATTTCCTTTTGCTGGAAGAGCTTCCCTGGCATTTCTTATAGGGCAAGTGTTCTGGAAACATACTCTCGTGGTTCCCCTTTGTGTGACAGCGTCTTCATCTTGCCCTTCCTCCTGGAGGGTATCTGCTGTGTATGGAGTTCTGGGTCAGCGGTTTTCTCTTTTCTCTGCCTCTGGCCTCCATGGTTTTTGATGAGAATCTGTAATCGTTCAGATCACTTCCTTTCTGTGTGAAAAAGAGAGCTTGACGGAAGCATGCATCAAGTCGGACAGTAGGTGTGGGTGATGGTGACACACGGGCCCCCAGCTGGGGGTCAGTGTGTGGTGTGACGGACGCGACGGACATCACGGGTCGGGGTTGGACAGGATTCTGCAGCCCAGTGTCGGGCAGTGCCACTTCCGGGGAGACCGAGGACGTCTCGTAGCCGCTCTCCCCACCCTGCCCCAGGCGCCTGAGGGTCCCAGCGTCTCTGTCACCTGGGGTCGGTGCCCGTTGGCTGGGTTCTTCCCAGCAGGTCTGCGTTCTCCTGGTTTTTCATATGCTGCTTGGTTTTGAATTGTGTCCTGGACATTTTGAACATTTTCAGGTCTTTGTGAAGTTCTGGAGAACGTACATCCTGTGGGTCTGGGTTTCAGCAGGCATCTGCCGGGTGGGCCAGTCAGCAGCTCCCGCCGCCTTCCAAGGGCTGTGCTTCTACTGTCAGTTCAGTTTCAGAGCCGTTGCTGTGCTCCTCTCAGCCGTTGGGTCCTGGGCAGTGGTCTGGCCCACGGTCCAGGCCTCACGGCCCTTCAGGGTCAGACCCCCACACGCCCAGCTCAGAGGTGCCTTTTGGGGTCCGCGTGGCACAGTGGAACGTGGAATTCCCTCTCCCTCAGCTCCAACGTTCCCCGGTTCCCTAGGGTCCCCTTCACAGGCCCCTGGCCAGACGTTCAGGCCTTCACGTCCCTGCCCCGCCAGGCCCTTCCCACGGCCGCAGCAGTGTCCACGGCCACCGCCGGTGGGGGACAGAGAGGAGGGCAGTGGGGACTCCCCCCTCTCCTGGGGCCACAGCCCTGCGCATAGAGAGAGGGTCCTCCCTCGGGGGTCTTGGCACCTGTCCGGCCACAGCTGCGCCTCCGCAAGATGACCTGGTGCCGGGGCAGGACAGGATGAGCAGAGCCAGGAGAGCAGCCTCCTCCCACTTCCCTCTCGGGCCAGAAAGCAGGGCTTCTCCCCACTCTCTCTGCATCCAGACCAAGTGGAACCAGGGTCCAAACAACGACCGCCACCACCTCAGGACCCTCAAAACTATAAAACTCACCCAATATGCAGTAGATATTCTGAATGGTCCTGTAACTATTGAGCAAATCGAATCCATAATCACAAAGCTTTCAAAAAACCAGCCTTCACTGGTGAACTCTACCTAACAGTTAAAGAAGAATTAACACCAGTTTATACAGTCTCTTCCAGAAAATTGAATAGAGAGCACTTTTCAGCTCCTTTTATGAAGCCAATATTACTCTAATTTCAAAATCAATGACAAGACAAAGAGCAAAACCTACAGGGATTTATTTGTTTGTTCCAGGAATGCAGGGCTGATTCAGCCTTCAAATGTCAGTTGATATAATCCACCAGATCAGCAGGATCAGATCACTTGGTGGAGTGAAAGCATTTGACAAAATTCAATACTGATAAAAACCCAGCAAACTGGGAAAAGAGGGGAAGTTCCTCAACCAGATGCAGCTCGTCCACAAACCCTCCATCTGACATCACACTTACGGTCAGAGTCAGAGCTTTTCTCCTAAGGTCGGAAATAAGGCAGAGATGTCCACTCTCACCACCCTGATTAGATGTACCGCAAGTCCCAGACAGAGCAGTAAGGAAAGGAAGGGCCTGCAAAACTTTTCCTCTTTGCAGATGCCATGTTTGTCTACGTAGAAAATCCCAAGAAGTTAACAAAACAAAACAAAACTAACGAAGTGAGTTCAGCATTGATTTTTGTGTATTGATCTTGTGTCCTGCAACCTTGCTGAATTCACTTTATATATGATATGTGTGTGTATAATATGTATATGATATATACTAGCAGTGAACATGTGGAAACTGAAATCTAAGACATCGTACCATTCCTGTTCACTCTCCCCAAAACGAAATTCCTAGGTATAATTCTAACAAAACACGTAAAAGAGCTATAGACTGAAAACGACAGAGCATTGACTAAGAAGTCAAAGGATTTCTAAATAAATGGAGAGACACACCACGTTCACGGGTGAGGGATGCGCCATCATGAAGCCGTCCTTTCTGCCCAAGCTGGTCAGCACTGCAGTTAATACAGGAAAGTCGGCTCTGTGTCGACCGTGCTCGGGATTCTGCTGCTTCTTCAGTCTGCCTGTACTTCTGTGTCTCTGGGTCAGCGATCGGCTGTCCCCTGCTTCCCTCCAGGTGGATCAGTGCCTTTGTGAAAGGCCGGGTGGATTTCCTTTCTTCATCCTTCCCAGACCTGGAGCCTGTGGCTCTGTAGCAGGATCACTCATAGTCACCAAAAGCTGTAAAGCACGCAGATGTGCTTTAACCGGTGAACAGATCACCCGCCTGGTGCAGCCGCCCACCCCGCTGCTCAGCATTGAAATAGCCAATGACCAACGTGCTGGTCTCCGTAAACGGTCTGCGAGAAGCCCCGAGGTCCCAGGGTGCGGGGCTCTGCGGGCAGACTGCTGGACGGGGAAGGGAGAAAGTCAGAGACAGACCACTGGGCCGGGGTGCTGGGCTGGGGGGTGCCAGTGGCAGAGAAATGCTCGGGGGGCTGGGCTGTCACACACGTCGGCGCCTGGGTTAAACCTTGCAGAATGTCCACCCCAAGTGTCAGGGTTATGCATGTTTAAAATCTTTTAATATAAAGGGCACCTCACTTAATTACTAATAAGGAAAAATATTTTATTTCCTCTTTCCTGAAAGGTCTCGTCATGATCAGAGCTCCTTTACCTCCTTTTTTATGCAGTTTGCAGAGAAGCTTAACTTCTCTTTCTTCTTGGTGATGATTTTGTATAGAAACTTTTAACTTATTTTGGAATCTCATCTATTCCATTTAAGCTTAGAAAGTTCTTTAGTGATTTGATAAATAGTTCTATTTTCTTCTGTGATTTTTATTTTTGGCTATGTTTTACATTTAAAAATCTAATCTACTTGGAACTTATTTTGGTACGTGGTGTATGGTCAAGATTTAAATTGATTTTGTCCCCAGGTCAGTAAACAGTTGCTGTAGTGCCATTTATCAGATAATCGTTCCTTGCCCTGTAGGTTTGTAATGTGTCCCTCTCTGTTTCCATGGTTTCTGTTTTTTTATTCCATTTTTCTGTTCCATATTTTTAGTAATTATAAGTGAAATTATGTTTGAGTATGTGGTGTAGAACATGGCATTTCCCCTATTTTCCCCTCATTTAGATTTTCTTACCTGTTTGTTATTCTAAATGAATTTCAGAAGTGCTTTGTCGAGTTCAAGAAAAAGCTGTGAGGATTTGGTTTTTCTTGACATTGCATTAAAGGTATAAATTACTTTGGTAGGCGAATTTTCAGCTTCGTCGCATTCTGTGTCTCTGGGTAGGTGAGGGGAGCGTCAGGCCTGTGGAACAAAGAGGGGCCCGAGGCAGGGCCTCCTTCTTGGCCAGGGGTCGGGGTGCTCCGAGCCCCTCTGCTGGCACCAGTCCCACTCCGGCCACCGTCCGCTGCTGAGCTGGGTCTGGAAACATGGGATCCAGGCCTCCCTCCTCCACCAGGTGGGCCTGTGAGTCTCCCTGGTGCTCTGGGTGCTGTTCTCCCCGCCCCGGGTCCCAAGCCCCTCCACCCTCCTCCCGCTCTCAGGGTTCTCCCGTGGTCGCCTCTGCGTTGCTTCCCGTACACAGCCGTGTGCGGCAGGGGGAGTGGGGAAAGAGCCTTCGCCATCTGCCTGGTGTAGACAGAACCCCTCATGTCTCCTTTGAACAAGGTCCCCGTGACCCTGCCCTTCAGCCCAGACTCGGGGCCCTGGGTCCAGATCTCCCCCGACTCCTGCATCCAAGATCGCTCTGCCCCAACCCTGCTTCCCACCTGCCAGACGGCTCACGACCCCGTGTCCCCGTGGGGAGGTTGGCCACCTGTCAGCAGCAGGGGGGGCCTCGGTGCCAGGGTGAGGAAAGAGCAGTGCGGGGGCCTCGGGTGCACACCCCTCTGACGCTGGGCGCTGCTCTGCGGGGCTGTGGTCCAGCTGTATACCCGCCTCACCCAGCGCCGGCCCTAAGGTATTGATGGGCGGACAGACAGACAGATAGATGGACACAATGTGAGGGAGGCTCCCAGCCCCTGGGGTAGTTGGAACCCTTAGCTTCATGAATTTCTTTTTGTTCATTCAAGTGAATTTTTAGTCCCAGAGGAAAGGACCTCTTGAGCCGGTGAGGGAGGAGCTGCCGTCCTGGCAGCTGTCCTGGCTTCGCAGGTCCCGAGTCTCGGCTGGTGAGAGGCAGAACCGGCCACGCTCGCTCCCAGAACACCCGCTGCAGGCCCCGCTGTGTGACCGGGGCCAGCGTCTGCCCCCACTCAGCCCCCTCGGCTCTGAGCTGAGGCTGGTCACCCTTCCAGGCCATCGTGACTGCATCCCCGGAGCACAGAGCCCACAGGGAGCAGTGACGATGGTGACAGCTGCCATCCTCCAGCCCCATCGGCCCGGCCGCGCAGGAGCCTGTCAGGCAGAATCTCCTCTGTCTGGAGAGACAGGAATGGCCCGAGAGTCCTTGGCCTGGCAGCTGCCCCGACTCAGTCACAGAAGGTGACTGGCGGCTCAGGCTAAAGCGTCCACTTCGGAGACGGGACCTGAGCCCCAGAGAAGACCGTGGAAGCCGAGGATGGACGTCGCCAGGTGGCCCGGGCGGCGGAGGTCTTGGACCGCCTGGGCAGGGCACGTCCCTCCTCAGTGCCACGGGCCCGCGAGCCAGAGGGGAGAGAGGGTCTGCACAGACTCCCCTGAGCGTGGCCAGGGGCAGGGCGCTGTCCCCACTGGCTGGGTCAGAGCGGGGGCGTGTCGGCCTGAGGGAGTGCCACCGCGGCTTCGAGTGCCTGGAGCTGCTGCGCGGTTGGCACCGTCCGCGCCGTGTCTCCTGCAGAGCCCGAGACGCCCCAGGGCAGGTGGGGGGCCGTGTTCGGGACCAGCCTCGAGGCCACGCCGATGTCCTCAGAGCCCCTGTAGCCCCAGAGAGGAAATGAGAGGGGAAGGTGAGCCCGGGTCAGCCCGCTGGTGTGGGTGTGAGGCCGGGGCGCCAGGGCGAGCCCCCTCCTCGGCTGCTTCCAGACAGTGCGCTTTGTTGCAAGCCGGTTGGCATTTTAATCACTGTGTCCCTGGCCATTCCCTCTTCACACTGTTTGTTTATTCTCTGGTGTCAGGTAATAAAGGGCAGCACCATCAATTAGGCGTTTAATTGGAGTTGTAAAGAAGCCGTGTAATTTAATCTCCGGGTTTGCAGGCAGTCAGCAGAGGAAGGGGCGGGGGCGGGGGCGGGGGCGGGCCCCACCGGGGGCGGGCCCCACCCAGCCCTCCTCTCCACCGCTTCGGGGACAGAGACAGCGGCCGGGGCAAGGCCGCCCGCTCAGGAGACCGGCGGGTGGGAGCGTCCCCGGCAGAAGCGGCCCCACTGGGCCTCCGTCTAGAGAAGAGCTGTGTCTGCAGCGTCAGTGGGGTCCCCGTGCGTCCCTGTCGGGCTCCCAGCTCTCAGCGTGACACCCCCCGCTTGGTGTCCCTTGGGCATCGCAGAATTAGCGCGTTGGGAACTGAACTCCCCAGACTACAGTGAGATCCCGCACACACACCAGTCAGAACGGCCCAGATCCAGACGGTGACAACAGCAAAGGCTGGCGAGGGTGTGGAGTGCCAGGGACCCTCATCCGTGGCTGGTGGGGATGCAGAATGGCACCGCCACTTTGGGCGCCAGCTTGGTGGTTTCTTACCAAACTACCATATGATCCAGCAGTCACTCTCCATAGCATTTACCCAAAGGAGCGGAAAACTTAGGTGTCCACACGAAAACCTGGAAGCAACCGAGGTGGCCTTCAGTAGGTGACCAGCTAAATAAACTGCGGCCCATCCAGGCAGTAGAATGTTATTCTCGCTAAAAAGAAAGGAGCTGTCAAGCTATGAAGAAGATGGAGGAAACTTACACGCACGTCACTAAGCGAAAGAAGCCGATCTGGTATGATTGCAGCTATGTGACGGTCTGGAGGGGGCAGAGCTGTGGAGGCAGGAGGGAGGTGAGTGGTGGCCCGGGGCTGGGGGAGGGGTGGGCAGGTGGAGCGCAGGGGCATTCTAGGGCAGTGCAGCTGTTCTGTGTGACGTGGTGGTGAGTACATGCGTTACACGTCTGTCCAAACCCATAGGCGGTACAACACCCAGGGTGAGCAGTAATGTCAGCTGTGGACCGGGGTGATTTGTGCTGAGTCAGGGTAGGTTCATCCGCTGTGACAAATGCACCCCTTCTGCTGGGAGGCCTGTGTGTTGGTTTGGGGGAAATCTTTGTAGCTTCTGCTCAGTTTTGCTGTGAACCTAACACTCCTCTAATAGTCTCTAAAAGAAAAAAGAAAAAGAAAGAAAGAAAACCTAAACTCCCAATCTTCACCTGTTTTACGTGTACGGTTACTTTTAGTAAGTGGACCGTGTTGTGCAGCCGTCCCTGCAATCTAACTTTGGAACATTTCTGTCAGCCCAGAAGGACCCCTTTTCCCGTTCGCAGTCGGTGTCTGCTCCCCCTGCAGCCGTATCAGCCGCTGACCCGCCTTCTGTCTGTGGGTGGGTCCTTTCTGGACACGTCACAGAAAGGGGGTCCCGCAGCACACGGCGTCTGTGTCTGGCCCCACCGCCTGGTCCTCCCTGTCGCTTCATTCCTGCGTGTCATGGGCAGCGCTCCTCTGCATACGTGCGCCGTGCTGTGTGTCCCTAGTCAGCTGGTGCCCACGTTGGTTGTTCCCACTCCTGGGCTGCTGTGAACATTGGGATCCGAGTCTGTGTGTGGTCGTAGGTTTACTTTCCTCTTGGGTGGCGCGGAGTTGCTGGATTCTGTGGTAGATTTGGGTTTAACTCTGAGAAACTGTCGAGTGGTCTTCCAAGGTGGCTGTGCCGTTTTGCGTGCCCCACGTGTGTGTCCTGAGTGCTCTGTCCTTCCTAACGTCCGTTCCTCCCCGACTCTGATTAGAGCGTTGTCACGGGTGTGAAGTGGCATCTCGGTGTGGCCGCGTTTCCCTAGAGACTGGTGACGCCCCGCACGTTTTCACCCGCTCACCAGCCATCTGTGCGTCTTCCCTGGTGAAATGTCTGTGTGAATCTTTGGCCCATTTTCCAAGTAGATTGTTTTCTTCTCATCATTTTCTTAATGCTGCCTTTCGATACGCACAGGTTTTTTATTTTGATGAAGCCTGATCTGTCCGTTTTTTCTTCTGTGCTTAGTGCTTTGTTTGCCCTGAGAGATCTTTGCTTCCCGTGAGGCTGTCATCTCTTGCCTTCTCCTAGAGGCTCTTACGTGAAGACCTACGGTCCCGTCAGTGAGTTCGCGCACGTGTTGTGAGGGGAAGGGCTCATCTTCCCACCCGGGTGTCCGGTGGTCGCTTTGAGAATCAGTCGCCGGGCTCAGCTTCGGTCTAGAGTCTCTGCCACGCGGCCCATCTGCTGCGTCTATGCCAATACCTGCCGCCTTGACGGCGTGAGGCCCCCAACCTCACTGTTGTTTTTGGAGACTGTTTGCATCTCCAGGTACGGTTCTGGGTCGGGGGCCTCCCTTGCTTTTCTTGGACGGTCCAAGCACAGTCCCGCCTCAGGACCTTTGCACTCGCTGTTCCTCTCCTGGGCAGCCCCGCGTGCACTCCCTGGCTCCCCTTGGTGAGGTGCCCCTGGCTTGTCCGCATGGCTGCCCCTCTGCTGGCTTTCTTGTTCTCCATGGTGCTTACCGCCTTTGGATTACCGCCTGTCTTACTTCTTTACATTGTTTTTATCTGTGTCCCTGGTTGGAATGTAATTTCCATCAGGGCTAGGTTTTTACCTGTTTGTCCAGACTGTGTCCTCTGAGGCTAGAGTGCTGCCCAGTACCCGGGACACCCTGGGGTGACTGGCCGAGCACTGCCGGGTACACAGTGCGCCATGGGGTGACCGGCAGCTGTTCCTAAAGTTCCGGTGCCGGGGCTGCTCCCATCATTTGTTGCTGCTGGCTGGGAAAGCACGGCCCCAGAATCTCAGAGGTCTGGCTGTCCCAAGCCTCCCAGGTCAGCAGCACCCTACGGCCACCATGACAAGTCACCACACACTGCGTGGCTTGAAGCAACACAGACGTGTCATCTGACGGTTCTGGGGTCTGAAGTCTCACTGGGCTAAAACCGACAGGGCTGTGGCCCTCCCAGAGGCTCTGGGGAGAGCCCGTTTCCTGCTGATTCTGGCCCGGGGGGGGATCTACAGGGGGGCCCTGCTGGCCTTGGGGGGGCCCCCGGCAGGATCTCCCTCCCCCCTCACCTTGCTGTGCTGGATGTTTGTGGGTGCTGGTGAGGCCGTGGCTCTTCGTGGTCGGGGGTGGCCTCTATAGAGGTGGGAACTGGGCAAAGGTGGAAGGAGAAGACGGGGGGTGGGCGGGGTGGCTGCACTGGCGGCATCTTCTGAATGCCGGTGGGGGAGCCACGGGCTGTCACAGGGTTAGTTGTCGGGCAAAGCCCCACGCCCTACCCCAGGAGCGGAATTCACACAACCTGGCTTCTGGTCCTGGCTCCGCCAGCAAGAGCTGTGTGTCCTCAGGCAAGCCACTTGATGTCTCTGAGCCTCGGCTTCCTCCTCGGGCAGAGGCTGCCCCTGAGCCTGCACCGCCTGCTACGCTGGGCAGTTGTGAATTATGAAATGGGGCCCTGTGTGCTGGGACACCAGGGCCGCTGTCAGGCCGGAGAGCGGCAGGAGGGCCCCCCTGTCCTTGATGGTGAAGTGTGAACCACCCCGGGAACCTCCTTCTGCGCCCTCCAGGCCGGGCGTGTGCGTCTGGCACGTTACTTCTTACGGGCAGAGCCCAGGCACTTTTCGTTGATTCACTCCCCATCCCGGACCCTGTCTTCCTGGGAGACGTTCCAGGCCTGGCTCTGCCGGGAAGCCTGCATCCTTGCCCCTCCGGATCCCTCGGGGCCGCCTGCCCTGTCCCCGCGCTCCCCGGCCTCCCCTCCTTCCAGATCCCACGGCCGAGCGGCTCCTGAGGTCCTCTTCCTTTATCTCCTGCCATCCGAGGAAGTCATCCCAGTTCGGATCTGAGGCCTAGCTGCACACGTTAGCAGGTTTTAATAGACTGCCACATCTCCAAAGGAGGGAAAGAGAAGATGTAAAACTCTTGTCTTGCCGAAAGCAGACAGATTGACTCGAAAATGACTCAGTCAATAAAAGATGAGCTCTGAAAAGGCTCCCTCTCTGAGAGGGAGCTCGCCTTCCAGGGAATTAGTTTTGCGTGAGCCCACTGTCAGGAATTAATAATCCATGCGGCGCGCAGAGTGGAGAGAGCGCCAGAGCCTCCCGCAGACATGCGTCCCTGTGCTCCATCCCCGCCCCGAGCCAGCAGGCCGGGGCCCACATAGCTTCCTGCTCACCAGAAGCCTCCGCCTCTGCCCAGGTAGCCCCTGGCAGCCCCCCTGCAGGGGCACGTGGAAGTTGTCGGCCACGTGTTCAACAGCAGGGTTCTCTGGTTCCATCTCGGGGTCTGTGATGAACCGTAGCTGTCGTGTGCCTCTCCTCTGGGTGGTTTCTGGCTCCGGCATGTGTGTGAACATGTGTGGATGCGTGTGCGTGCGCACGTGTGCATGTGTGAGTACACACGTGTGAGCGTATGAGCGCAGCTTCAGGTGGTTTGCCTTTGACGGCCTGAGCCTCAGTTTCCCCATCCGTGAAGTGGGGACACACGTGGTGATAATTTCATAGGGTCATCCCAAAGCCTAAGACCAGCAAGTGCATGCAGAGTGAGTCACGTCCGCACTGGATGAGCGTCTCCCATTCCTGCCGCCCAGGCAGCCATAAGCCATGCAGCCCAGGTCACCGCCCTTGTCGGGGTGCTTCAGTCGGGAGAAATGTGTGGTCAGCACCCAAGCAGGTGCATAAGTAACGTCAGAGGGTAGTGAATTCCATGAAGATACCAAACACGGGGCTCCCCGGGGCCCTGCTGGTGGCCTGGGCAGGAGGCCAGCCTTTGTGACCGAGGTGGTGCCCAGTGTTCAGGGCGGTTTCTCACAGCAGTGCTGGCGCTGCCCGGGGGCCTTTGGGGGCCGGTCCCAACCTGAAGGCCCGGCTTGAAATCCAGCTTGTCTCTGCCCTCTGGCTGGGTGGCATCAAGCCGGGCACTGGCCTCCTCTGGACCTTTCCCCACGTCTGTGCCCCACTCGGGGATGTTCTGAGTCCAGGTGGGCACCAGGCTGTGACCTTGCATCCAGGCCCAGCTGGTCCTCCACTCCCGAAAGAGCCAGCGAGGCGGGGGGAGGGGCCGTCCTCTGGGGCCTCAACTGCTGTGTCTCAGCGGTGGGGGAGGGAGTCTTCTGAGAACGTGGTGTCACATCGGCGCCCGCCTGTCACTGCGGGACTCTCCCACCCCATAATCTGGTGGGCCGTAATTGCTGGTGTCTTTTCAGATCGTTTCTGTGCAAGGTGACAAGCTGCTTGCGCGAGTGAGCAGTTAATCACACAGAGATCTCCGTCTGAAAGCCGGCACCGTGCTTTCCAGGGCGGCCGTCTGCCAGGAGGCCTGGCGGTGGGCACGCGCGGCTCATCTGCATGTAATTCCAGGGCTAGCGTCTCCTCTCTCGTGTGAAACGTGCAATTTCCGGCCCAGCGGGAACACGGGCTCACGATGGAGAGACTCTTCTGGGCCGTCTGGCTGCAGGCAGTTCAAACACAGCCGTCCCCCCTGGCGGCAGGAGGCTCTGGCCAGCGGATGTCAGGGTCCTGGGCCCCTGTCACTGAAGCTGGCTGCGGGGGACGGTGGTGCCCCGCTGTGCCCTTTCTTGGAAAGGCCTCCTTGCTGAGCGCTGTGCGGGGAGGGGAGCCGGGGACCACGGAGCTGCCCGGCCGGCTGGCCCTGGGCCCCTCGGCGCCTGCCAACCACACAGGCTCCTCTCCTCCCCCCCTCCTCTCCCGGAATATGGATCTGGGACGGGAGGCGGCATCCAGGAGGATGGGCAGGAGGCTCGTGCCACGTCGGGCGGCAGCCCAGCTCTGCTGTGAAGGTGGCCCACCATCTCCTCCCTCTAGGTGGCCAGCCGGGCCAGGGCCCTCACCCAGTCACAGTCCCACAGTGCCGGCTCCCACGGTGGCTAATAAAATTGCATCAGTATTTGATGCCTAATTATTAAGTACTTAAAAATGTAAAAATGAAATAGTTTAGAAGTTACCAGGCGTGGATAATTCGGCCCCGGCAGCGTGGCCCCGCTCTGGGCCTCAGCAGAACCAGCACTGGTCAGTGCTTGCTGCCTGCCGGGAGGCCTGCCGGGGGGCCTGCCGGGGGGCCGGGGCTGCCTCCCGAGGGGCCTGCCGGGGGGCCGGCTCCTCCCCGGGGAAGCGAGTGGCCAAGGGCGCCCGAGGCAGCACCAGTGGACAGGCCGCGTGGCTCAGCACAGCGCCTCTTTCATCCAGGTCAGCCTGGGCTCCGTGAGAGGGGTCTGCGTCGCCCCGACACTAGTGGGGGTGCTCCCCTCCTGGGGCAGGGCCCCTCCCTGGCCTGTTTGCCTGCAGGGACTGACTCCCAAGCACCCCGCTGCTACGTGGGGACACGTTTTGCCCGCCCCCCCCCGCAGCCTTCTCCCACCCCAGCACCCCACGTCCAGCAGCTGTGGGGTCCCGCGCGGCCTCGCTGTCCAGCCCCTGGCTCTGCTCCGCCTGCATGCCCGTGGTCGCCGCTCTTTCCCCCTCAGCGCCAGCGCCAGCAGCTTGAGGCCCAACTCGGGACCTGGTCCCACACCCACCATCCTCCAGGGCCCGGAGCTCACCCAGGAACCTGGCCGCACCCCTGCCTTCTCAGTATTCCCACAGCCAGTCTCCAGTTGGGACCCAGCGTTGACCTCAGGAAGACCCGAGGCCCATGGGCCCAGAGTCACCAGCTGGCTCACCTTTGGCGAGGTTGTTGATGAGCTGTTGGCTGCCAGGGTCCCAGGAGAGCAGCAGGGCCGTGGCCTCGGCGCCAAGGTCCAGCAGAGGCAGCAGGAAGCACTGGTCCCAGGGGCGGGCCAGCCTCGGTGTCCCTGTCACGGGAGCAGTCACTCATCCAGCTTCCTCGTGGACGTGCTGAGGAAACAGGGGCCGCGGAGAATGAGCTTGGTGAGCGTCCGGGAGATGGGCTGCCATCACTCCCACCGCGGCTGCCCCTGCCATGCACCGAAGACCCCTTCAGGCTGCGGGGACGGGGTGTGCGTGAACACAGGAGCCAGGGTGCCCGGAGACCAGAGAGCAGAGGGCGGGGGGTCAGAGGCACCCCGACCGCCTTCGTGGCCTGGAGCAGAGCCGGGAGCTGGTGATCCTGGCTCTTGGACGAGCGGACAGCACGCCCCCCGCCAGGCGCCCTGGCCCGCCCCGCAGCCTTCCCGCCGGCCGGTCCCAGAGTCCTTCCTCTTGTCCTCAGGCTGGTGTCCTGGGAGCGGACCCGCGTGCACCACGTTGAGAAGCAGCCGCCGGCTCAGCCTGGGCTCAGAGGGCTGCTCTTCCTAACGGGGATGCGTTCGTCCTTTTGTCGTTTTCTTTAAAAGAACCTGAAAATCTCAGCATTGCCTAAGTGTTTTTTATTCACTTTTCAGAAAGATAAACGACTCTGTCCCGAGTCCCCAGAGGACAACTTCAGAAGCTCCTATAGCCCCTGATTTCCAGCCTCCTACACAGCATCACTGCAAGAGCCCAGCCTAGACGGGCAGCATGCAGGGCCTGGTCCTCAGCCAGCACAAGGCTCAGTTCCCTGTGCCCGTGGCCTGGGCTGGTCCCAGCTCCCCCGCTGTGGCATCTGCCCACCACTGGGGGTCCATTTATGGACTCATCCGGGGAGGCCGGAGGGGGGGGCGGTCCAGTCTCAGCACCAGCCACTCTTGGTGACGTTGGGGCCCCCCGGCTGCCTTGGGCTTTCATCACTCATCTCAGGGACGAAAGCCCTTTTGGGGCCCTTGTGGTCACCACGTGCCTTTGTCATGACCATGGTCAGCCGCGGCGAGAACAGGCGTGGGCGGGAGGGGCGGAGGGAGGATACCTGCCTTCCGCCTTGCTGCTGAGGATTTTCCTCCCTGGGTCGCGAGGAAGCTGACACTGCGGTGGCCTTTCCTCCCTGGCCACCGAGGGGCTGGGAAGGTCCCTTTCATGGTAGTAAAAAGCCAGGTGCTGACGGTGGACTTGGAGTGGGGCAGACGCGGCCCCGCCTGCTCCCCCAGGCCTCGTACCCTGTGTCTGAACGCTGTGTGCACGTGACTCTCGGGTCCTCAGGCGGGCGAGGCGCTAGCTCTCCTGTGCACATGAGCGTGCACGGCCATACACGTGGACGCGCACACACGCGTGTCCCTGCCTCACTGCACCGTGTGGCTGTCTCCCCTTTGGTTAAATCACTGTTCAGCACTTGGGATCCTCTGACCTTGTATGTGTTTCTTACGGCTGGAACGTGTGACGTCTCGTTCCATGGGCCACATCTCCCGTCCAGGGCGGGTGTCGTTTTGTCGTTCTATCCACGACTTGCTGTCCACCTCATTCTTTCGGTCCTGGTTCTCCCTTTGACGTGTCTGATGCCTCTGGAGCCCCCAGCCGAGCCACTCGCTTCCTGGTGCTCAGAACACAGCGGTCCGCCCGTCAGCTGTAGGCTTGCGTTCTCGTCCTGGGTTAGGGCTCATTAGCGTGCTCTGAGCCATCGTCACGCTCTGTCTCTTGAGCCCGGGGAGACGCGGCCTTGGCCTCTGGAGGCTCTTGTGTGGTTTCCTTGATGTTTTCTCTGTCCCGCCTTCTGTAATCTCTTCATGTAAGACCCCTATTAGTTGGATGTTGGAGCTCCCAGAATCTCGTTTCTTTTCTTCTTTGCTGTCTTCCACCTCTGTTTCTATGTTTGTCTCTGGGAGGCATCTTCTGCTCTGTGTCTGAGCCCCTCCGCGGACGCCCACGTGATCCCGACCCCAGCGTGGGGCGGCTCTTCTCTCTTCCGACCAGGTTCGTAATGTTCTGTTTGTCCGGGCTGTTTGATTGTTTACATTAGGAGCTTCCCGCTGCGTCTGGTGACCCCTGGTCTGTTTCTGTGGAGGACGGAGGCCACTCTCAGGGGCTCATCCGCGGAACACAGAGGTGCGGCTCCAACCCCCTTCCCAGAAGGGCTGCCGCCCAGCTGTGGCGGGGGGGCGGGGGGCGGGGAGGGGGATGCTCGGCAGGGAGCTCAGCCGCCAGACCTCCCTATTCCTCCACCCCCGCCAGGCGCAGAGAGATACCCGGCGAGGTCACTCCCTCTGGGCCAGCCCAGCCGTGGCGACTGAGGGCAGGGCGGGGGTGTGGGTCAGTGGGGTGTAGGAGGGCGGCCGCAGGTGGCTCCGGGCAGTGTCTTGCAGGTTGGCTTCTCAGGAAGCGAGCGTCTGAAAAGGACCTGTGTGTGTGGGGTTGGACTCCCTGCTGGGGGTTGGGGGGACCTGCCCTGGGACAGGAGGAGCCGGGGGTGACCCCTCGCACAGACCCTCAGACCCCCGGTTCCTCGGCTGCTCCCACTGCTGTGCTCCGGCCGCCCCCCAGGGCCACTGACCCGTCTGCCTGCGTCCCCGTCCGCTTCTCATCCTCGGAACGCGTGTCTCCCCTTGTGCACCGCTGTCTCCCCTCCCTCTCACGGTCTTTGCAGGAGGGAGAGCAAGGATGGACACGTGCGTTCCACTTGCGAGTCGGGGGCAGGGGCTTGCTCGTGTTTAAACTCCCTCAGGGTCGTCTTCTGGGGTGTGGTGGAGAGTTTGTGGAGAAGCGGTGCCTTCCACACCGCAGGCTCCTTGAGATGCCTGGGGACACAGTCATGGCCAGAGGACCTGGTCCTCCCTGCCGAGCTCGTAGCTGCGGGAGGAGGCGGACGTAGAGCAAAGCGTGTCTTAAAATGCTCTGTTGTGCTACGATGACCACCAAGGTGAGGCCCACTGGGAACAAGGTGGGAGGCCACACTCCTCCAGGGGCGATGGATGGGGGTTAGTGCCCAGGTGGGAGAGGCCACCCAGGTGCCCGCCGAGGCCCTGAGGCGAGAGCAGGGCGGCGCCTTTGGGGCACAGCAGCCAGTGCGGGTGGACGTGGAGGGGCAGAGGCCAGGGGCCACGGGGGGGCTATTAGGCCGCAGCTTCCCTCAGGAGCTCAGAGTCTTGTCCAGATGACTTGGGCCTCACGCAGGACAGGCTGGCCCTGGATCCTGGGCAGAGGGCGGAGTGTGAGCCCCGAGAACAGAGTGGCTGGCCTGGGCTGAGACCCCTCAGAGCTCGGTGGCCGCGGCAGGAGGCCTCGGGCCTGGAATCTGGCGACCCCAGGTTCCCATCCCAGCTCTACGCTCTCCCACGCCAGCTGCCTTCCCCACGGGGGGCTGGGCCTGCTGCAGCGGCGGGAGGGCGGGGGGCGGTACTTGCTGAACTGTCAGAAAGCTCTGGACTCGGACGTGGGTCAGGCCAGCCCGCCAGCAGGGAGCCACGGCCTTGAGGGGTCCCAGAACGGAAGCGCTTGGAGCAGGCGGTGCTGCTGGAGGTCTGTCTGTCCACAGGGCACGGGAGCAGGATGGGCTGGCCAGACTGGCACAGGCTGCCCTGTGGGCACGGCTCAGGCCCCCTGGCGAGGGAGGACTCGGATGAGAGGACCGCTGGGCCTGCCCCTGAGAGCCTCGCCCACCTTTCAGAGCATCTCTGCGGCCGTCTTGTCTGCGTGTGCATCTCGGCCCCTCCCGGGAACAAAGCGGGTGCAGTGGGCAGTGCTGACGTTGGCTTCGACCCCCTCTGAAGGGTCTCCATCCCAGAGTGTGGGCCAGCGAGCCGGAGTCTGACCGAGCGCAGGGGGAGCTGCTGCCGGGGCCGGGCCGCCCTCGGGACGCGAGAGCGAGAGCAGAGACCTTTCCGCCGCTGCCGCCTCCGCGCCCTGCCCTCAGCCTGCAAACTCATAAGAAGGAAATTGAATGGCTGCGAGGCAGGTGCACTTCCAGTAAAACAGAGGCACAGCCGGGCTCTGCAGAGGCCTGGCCGGCCGGCTGCCTGCCCCTCGTTGGCTGTGCCCAAGCCCTCGGGTAAACCAGGCTCCAGATTCGGGGCCAGGACCTGGATCTCCGGAGCCGCGAGCCCGTGAACGTGTCTTCCTCCTGGCAGCTCTGCTTTCGGGTGAGGCGCTCTCTCTTACGTAACAGAGTGCAGTTTAGTTTTGAGCTTTCACAGCTGCCTCCTGCAATTCCAGGAGGGTTGGGGTTGATGACGAGGAGGCGTGGGGGTCAGAGCCATGCCAGGGCCTCTCGGGCGCGGCTGGAGGAGGCCAGGGGCCTGGGCCAGAGAGCGGACGGCGCTGCCCCTTGACCTCCGATCTGCCCCCCCCTGCACCCCGGGGCCTGTCCTCCACACCTGGGCTCCGGGTGATCGAGTCCGCTCTCCCTGACGCCCACTTGTCCACCAGGACTTGCAGAGAGCCCCGAGAGGGGCCTGGGAGGGAGAGGGGCCTGTGGGCGGGGGGGGGGGGTAGGAGGAGGTTCGGCTCAGAGGAGAGACAGCCAGTGGGCTGGAGGGCAAGATTCAAAGGGCAGGAGAGGCAAGACAGGGCCCGGCCGAGACTGGGCCAGTCATGGGGGCCTCAGGAACATCTCAGTGCAGACCGGCTCCCTGGGCTGGCGGGGAGGGCAGGGGAGAGGAGGGGAGGGGCCCTTGGCTGGGCCCAGGCGTGAGGCCGTTGGGCCTGAGTGTCTGGTGACCCCGTCCCCGACACAGCCGAACGGGCTGGGACGTGCACGCGGCGGTGAGGTCTGGGATGGGTGGCCCGGGAGCTCAGCGGAGCCCTGGCAGCCACTTGTCTGTGGCGCCGGCTCTGTCTGCCCGCGTGTGGCCCTGCCAGGTCAGGTCCAAGGTTGGCCGCCAGCCCTTGATGTGACAGTTGTGACTGTGCCTGCCGGTGGGCACAGATTGGGGTCACTGCAGGCTCCGGGAGCCTCTGGCCTCTGGGACCGCAGAGGAGCATCTTGGGGGTGCCCCGCGCAGGCCCCCGTCCCACCAGGGGAAGCCTCATCTCGCTCTGGGAGAGGCTGAATCAGAGCAATGCCACTTCCAAGGATGAAGTCCTGTCTTACTTAATCCAAACCATTTTGTGAGTCATTCATTCACATGTATGTAAGCGACTGAGCTACGAGGATTGCAGGAGGGCAAGATGCTGACTGTACCCCAAGTCAAAGTGGCGCTCGTGGTCCCTTCCCTGGACTTGCCTCTGGGCGGGCTTTGCTGGAAGCAGCACCCCTCCTGCCCCACGTGGACCAGGCCACCGGGGCCAGATGCCCTCGGCCTCTGGCAGCCCCTGTGACCTGGAGGAAGCCCCCGCAAGCCCCACATTCTGGCCCCGCCTCGTGGGCTGTGAGGGCCGCGCTGTGCTGGCACGCGGCAGGTGTGCAGAGCATGGTCCCCGAGAGCGGCAGGGGGCACGTCTCCCCCGAGCGGGGAGGCCCCGTCTCTGTAGGAGTCTGTGAGCTGCGGAACAGACGGCCTTTTATGCCTGAGGGCAGAGGGGACGCTCCCTTCTCCAAAATCGGGCTGCATTTACGACCAAACTTTAATTTTTCCCATTGGGCCCCTGAGAGGTACTCAAGGCAGCACCGTCTGACACGGGGACACGTCACCGCACGCGCTCGGTCAGTGAGTTTTTCCTCCTGCTGACGCGTCCATCCTAGGTGGTCTGGCTGAGAGACAAGGGAAGAACCTGGGGTCAGAGCTGCCCGTTACCCTTTTGATCTCATAGTCTGATTACTCGATCGATCAAAGGCTCCACGCCCACGTCCCCGATGGAGAGGCCCTCAGCTCCGGAACGAGAGTGTCCGCAGGGCCGCTGGGCCGGGTGATGGATGGGGGCAGTCCGGGCAGGGCAGGCGGCAGGCGGCCGGCCAGCCAGAAACACAGGTGCCGTGAAGAGGCTGCAGGCCGCAGTGCTAGCATCAGAGCTGGGGGGTGGCCGATACCAGGCTGCCCACAGAGCTGTAGGCTATGGAGACAGGACCTGGGATGTGTGTGCAAAACCCTGGCACGTTACAGAGTGTGTGAGAGGTTAGGGTAGTAATGTTGTCGGGAGTTTGGTCCTGGGGGCAGACAGCCCTACCTCCGCCGTGGATCGGCGGCCAAGCCGTCAGTCGCTTGTGTCCACGCTTGTGAGGCGGGAGAGACCCTGCACCCGCCTTGCAGCCGCGTGGCGGCAGCAGGGCCTGTCGGGTCCTCAGCCTCCGGCCCTGTGGCGTCTAGCTTGATTGTCTAGAACGGGGCGGGGGGCTCTCCTGGAACGCAGGCTCCCTGCAAGTGACCCTGACTGCATCTGCTCGTCTTAAACCAGCACGAGACACACTGGGTCCTGCGGGTCAGCGTGAGGACGGAGGACGGTTGTCCCCACCACAGGGCGGGAAGGGCAGGACTCACACCAGGCTGACGGCTCGAGGCCTGGGGTTTTCCACACCCCCTGGGCGGCTCCAGATGGGACCCAGGAAGCACCTGGCCTCGGAGGCAACTCGTGTGCGCTGAGTGGAGCCGCCTCGCTAATTAACGGGGGAATGAATCAGGGTTTAATTACTGGGAAGGCACCTTGGGTGGAGGATTTGTGGGAATCGCTACGTGCCTTCCCGATGGCTTCACACAGCTGGTTTCTCCTCACGCGGCTGTACACCTGGCAGGGGCAGCAAATGGGCCTGAGGGTCTCTGTCCTGAGCCACCCAGTTAGAACACGGCTGGGGGGTAAAGGATGGTGGGCCCAGGGGTGCCCTCGCAGACCCCACCACCCAGGGAGCCTGTCTTCTCCCAGCGGTCTGGTCTCTGGGTGGGCAGTGGGGAACCCCAGGCAGCGTGGTCCACGCCTCCAGATGACCTCCGCTCTCTCGGCCCCCCTGCCCCGCTGCCTCTCAAGTGGTTGGACATCCAGCCCTGGCAAGATTCGGCTGCAGACGGGGAAGCGTTTGTCGACTCGTCTGGTTGGTGCGGGCAGACCCAGGGCTGCAGTCTCGGATTGAGGGTCCCCATCTGTGCCCCTGCCTGGAGGACAGGGGTGAGCCCAGGCTGCTTCCCGGCTTGTCCTCCCCATCAGGAGCCGCGTGCGGCTTCCTCGCCCCTCAGCCGGCGCCCTCTGCCCTTCTGTGTCTGTCCTTCCGAGACTGGCTGGGGAGCTGACTGCCTGTCTCTTCCCCCTCAGAGCTGAAGAAGCAGGTGGAGAGCGCGGAGCTGAAGAACCAGAGGCTGAAGGAGGTCTTCCAGACCAAGATCCAGGAGTTCCGGAAGGTGTGCTACACACTGACGGGCTACCAGGTGGACATCACCACAGAGAACCAGTACCGGCTGACCTCCATGTACGCCGAGCACAAGACCGACTGCCTCATCTTCAAGGTAGGATACACTACACACAGCCGTGCGCACAGGACGTCGACCATCCCCCCGACGGGCAGCCGGCCTCCCCGAGCTTGGCACCGCAGCCCTGACCCCCGCAGGAAGCGTCCGCCCCCAGGCCCCTCATGGCCCTCCTCCTCGGCGTTGGCCCCATCCCTTGGGGGCAGCAGGGTGGGGGCTCCAGTGTCAGCAGTGCCCGCGGGAGGGCTGAGTAACGGGGTGAAAGTCAGGATCGGGCCAGGGAGGTGACCCCGGCGCTGCCAGGCGTGCAGCTGGACGGCGGCGGACAGGCCGAGGGAGAAGAGCTGCCAGACCTGTGCCGCTCCCGCGGCCGAGGGCCATCAGGCTGGAGGGTCCCCGGGGGAGCTTGCTGGCGCCGAGAGGATGGGTTTGGAGCCGTTGCACCTGCTGGCGGGAACTCTCAGCAGATCACTGGCATCTCTACTTGCTGGTCCCCGAGGGCACTGAGTCCCAGACGGGAAGCACCCTGCCCACGGCTGCTGCCCGCCCGCCGGCTCAGGGCAGGTGCAGAGTGTGAGCTGAGGACGGGGAGCAGCCGGAGAGAAGGTCCACAGCGCGGACTGGCCTCGCTGTGCAGGTGCCGGCGGCCCGCGGGGGAGGGGAGGTGCGCTGAGCCGCCTCCGCCTGCGGCAGCTGTGACCCCCTTGGCCAGCTCACTGGACTCTGGGAGACTCTGGGCCCTTCCCACCCTGGCCCTGGGGCTCAGAAGGGCTTCCCTGGAGAGCCGAGACTCTGTGGAAGGGTCTCGGGTGAGCTGGTGGGAGCAGAGGCCGGCCCCGTGCTGCATCCCAGCCCTGCCACCTGAGGCTGGCGCACAGGTTCCCGTGGCCGCGGATCGGGCTGGGGAAGGATCTCAGGTCACGGTGGTTGACTTTATTTTCCCAAAGGTGCTTTTTCAGGCAGGAGGAGGTTGAAGGCAGAGTTAGAAATAGCTGCGTGCTGTTGCAGGTGAGGGCCCGCAGGTGTATGCCGGGGTGATGGAGGGCTTGGGCTCAGCCCCCGGGCTCTGTTCGGGGAGCTGCAGCCCGGCCCCTGCTGCTGCGTGGGTGGGAGCTGCCTGCCGGTGCCGTTCCATTCAAGGCAAGGCAGGAGCTCAGCTCCAACTTCTTCCCGCAGGGCCCGGCCCCCTTCCTACCTGCTGCCCCGAGGAGTGGGGCTGGAGCCTTCAGAGCGTTTCTGGAAGGATTGTCCCGCGTGGGCTGGCAGCCAGGACGCCTGTTGAGCTGAGCAGGTGGTTGGGAGCTCCCAGAAGCTCCACGTGTGGGCAGGCCGTGTTCACGGCCTTGCTTCTCCTCCCTGCCGTCCTGTCTGCTGTGGTTCACAGGAATTTTCCTCCCCTCCCCTCTAAAGCCCCGGGGACGGAGAGCGCCCCATGGCCAGAAGGAGGAGACTGACCGTAAGAACGGCCACAGGGCACAGCTCTGAGCCTGCAGTGCCCGGCGGGCAGTCGGGTTTGCCGGCCGCCCCTCTCCTCCCTGCCTGGCCTTCGTCGGGGCCCGGCCCAACCCAGGGCCTTGCAGGATTGGACTCGGGCGACAGGCAAGATGCCGGACACAGATTCTAAAATGTGTCACACCGAGCTCGTGGCCGGCGTGGCCACTGTGCCTGTCTCAACTGCTGAGCCGGAGCTTCCAGATCTGTAAACCGGGGATGCGGTGACGTCCTCCTGTGGGGGCACACAGAAACCCGTAACCCTGTGAATGCACGGTGTGGCCGGGCCACCACCCGGCTCCTCGCCAGTCCTAGATTTACTCACCCCAGTCTCCTGAGGCCCGAGCCTGGCTCGGCTCCTGCCGCAGTGAGGGCTGCGGGCACGGAGGCCGGGCTTCGGCACGTGGCTGCCCCCGACTTGGTGTCCCCCTCGGGGAATGGGCACATGCCTTCCCCACGGGGCTGGTCCTGTGGGTCGTGGCCCCAGCGAGGTCTGGCTCGTGTGAGGGCGCCAGTGCCCCTGGGGCCCTGCTGTGCCTTACGCTGACCTGCGGCTCTGAGCCACTGTCCGGGCCCTGCCGACCGCTGGTGTTCAGGGACGGGCACTCTCTCCGCTCACCGCCCAGAGCCGTAACCGGTGCAGACGTGGCACCGAGTCAGGAGGTCCCCGAGGCTGGAGCTCCTTCCCGCGGGCACCGTCACCCAGAGTCAGGGCCGTGAGTCCAGAGAGGCCCAGGCGGGGCCCTGCTCTCTGGGACACCGACGGGACCGGGGCCTTGGGACCCGGGGGGGAGGTGACCCCTTCCCCGTGCGCGTGCACCCGCCCGTGTGGAGGGGAGGTGGGGAGTGGAGCTGGGTCCCTGGGCCCTCCACGAGGGGGCGTGCCTTTGTTAGAAGTAATGAACCAGTACTCGTGTGTTATGACCGTAGAGTCCGTGGTTCACCTCATGTGTCGTACGGTTCTGTGGCTTTTGACAAATGCGAACTGTCAACTTCCCACGGAACACTTGCACGCCCTGAACACCCCAGCACCGTGGTCTCTTGCTGTCTCCGTGGTTTTGCCTTTTCCAGGATGTAGTGGAGGCACAGTCTGTGGCCTGCTCAGACCGGCTTCTTTACTTAGTGATTCGCACTTGAGGCGCCTCCAAGGTCTTCTCTTGACTCGCTGACTGACTTCGTTTTCGCTCTGAGTAGTCTTCCGCTGTCTGCGTGGACCGCAGTTCATCTGTATCTCGCCTGCTGAAGGACACCTTGGTCGTTTCCAGGTGTTTCTGCGTGGACCGCAGTTCATCTGTACCTCACCTGCTGAAGGACACCTTGGTCGTTTCCAGGTGTTTCTGCGTGGACCGCAGTTCACCTGTACCTCGCCTGCTGAAGGACACCTTGGTCGTTCCCAGGTGTTATTAGCACTTACGGGTAAAGCTGCCGCAAACAGCTTTAGAAACTTTTCCGGCCACTTAAACACGCAAGCTCGTTCTTAGCTCACAGGCGGTGCAGAGGCAGGCCGGGAGCTGGATTCGGCCCGCCGCCTGGGCGTTCCCGCCCCGGACACGCTGCTTCTCCACTCAGTGCCCCTTCCCTCCGACCCTCACAGCCCAGCTTGGGCGCGGCCTCCCGGAGAAGAAGCTGCCCTGGGTCCCTTCGTCCTCCCAGCCTGGCCCCAATGAGAGCCCATCCTCGGGGCCAGGCCACTCCCAACACCTGCCAGGGAGCTGGTCTTGTTCGGGGCCTGGCCCCAGGTCCGGATTGGGCAGCAGGTTCACAAGGGCCCAGGAGCAGGGCGCAGGGTGAGCGTGAGGCTGGAGAGCCTGCCCCGGTGGCCCCTCGTCACATTTTGCTGTGGGTCATCCTGGGCGGTGCGTCTGCTCCTCCGTGCGGCTGCCTCAAGGCCTGGCGCTCAGCCCCCTCCGCATCTGGTGTGGCCCAGGACTGGCAGTGGTCAGTGTCTGCCGGATGGAGGTGACTTTGGGGCATGGCTGTGAGGACGCCCCGTCAGGTCGTGGGACGGCGCTGGACTCTGGGCCAGAGCCACGGAGCTGTGGCACCTTCGCGTGGCTTCGTCCGTGTGCCGCCAGGGCGTGTGGATGTGTGTGTAGGGGAGCCGGCGCTCAGACACGTACGCCTTCCCCATCTGCCTCTGTACGGTTGTGCCCGGGTCAGTGCGCCCCCTGGGGGGCCCCACGGGCACCTGCTCCTGAGAAATCAGAATCCAGGTTGGGGAGCGCCGAGGGGCGGAGTCCCCAAGCGGCTTTCCGAGGCTGCGAACTACAGGTGGTAGGGAGGCGGCTGGGGGGGTCCCGGCCCCCCAGGAGCCGGGCAGCCGCCAGGCCATGTGTCAGCCCCACCCATCTCGCACCCAGAGCTTTCCCCTCACGGCCAGACTGGCAGGGATCCTGATCCTGCCGTCTGGGATCTTTGCCTGCCCCCCGGGGCCCCGCGAGGTGCTGGCCTGAGGCGGAGGGGACTGGGGCCCACACAGACCCGAGGCCCTGCCCCTCACAACATCCTCCAGCACATCCCTGCTTGCTGGGCCCTGAGGATGGGCAGAGCCGGCTCCGTCCCAAAGTCGTCCAGTTGTCAAGGGATAGAGGCTCAGGCTGAGCCCCCCTGTGGCCCTGCTGCCCGCCCTGGAAGGGGCCAGGTATGGAGGCTCCCTTGAGCGTCCCCGCCTCCCCTTATTCAGGCGGGCCTTGCCGGGGCAAGTGGACACAGGCCACTTCTGCTGCCTCTGGACGTGGGCGTGAGCCTCCAGCCGCCTGCCCCTTCCTTTTGAAGCGGTTGGGAAGGAGCAGAGCACGTGTTTGCGGGCCTGCCCTCACCACGCAGGGAGCAGACCCCTTCCGCCATCCTGGCTTACGGGGCCCCGCACCCCGTGGGCCCTGCCCTGGCACCGGGCCCTGGGACAAAGCCGGGCCCTCAGCATCCTGCCTGCTGGACACGGGCCACCAGCCTCCTGAGCTCCCGGGACAGGGTGGGAGGGCCGAGAGGGGCAGCCCCATGGAGGTGACGTCAGGAGGAAGGGAAACTGGGGGGTGGCGGAGGTGACAGGGGCCTCCCGGGTGTCTTCGGCCCTGACCCGTGCCTCCCTGGAGAGGGTCGCCTGGTCCCCGGGGGCAGGGCGGGAGAACGGCACAGCCGAGGCCAGACCAGGCAGAAGCTGGAGCCGTGGGGCTGGCGACCACGCGGCCTGGCCCAGGTGCCCGGTGCAGGGCTGGGGCCGGAGCAGGTCAGCGGGAGGGGCGCCTCGGAGCTGCTGTGGCGACAGCTCTTGGCTAGAGGTGGGAGGTCGCAGGGGCTCAGAGGAGCAGGGACGCCTCACGGCCCCCGGGCTCCCCTAGGCAGGTGCTGACCTGGACCCCGCCCCCCATGCGAGGCCTCTGGACACCGTCGCGGCCGCGCGTCGCTGGGGCTCCTCCTTGTCCGGGGACATCTGGCCTCCGCCCAGCGCTCACAGCCACAGGCTGGGACTTGGAGGCTGGCGTTATGCTTTCTTCCTCGTTCTGCACGGTAGAGAGTTGGGACAGCGGCTCACCGGGGCGAGCTGAGAGCAGAGGGCCTATGACGGGGCACCGTGGCCCCGGCCTCTCAGTGGCTGAGCGGGGCCGACCAGCCGGGTCCGGGCGGCAAGCAGGTGGCGGGCAGCCCCTCGTGGAGCTGGCGCAGGGACTGGCCCCTGGGGCCGGTTCCCTGGCAGGTGGCCTCCTGGAGGCTTCATCCACAGGCTGGGGCCTTCATATCGGGAGAGGGGCTGGTCCGAAGCCGGGACCCCACCTCGCTGAGGCTGGGCAGGGAGGTCCTTCCCTCTCTCCGTTCTGCCGTCTGTCCCAAGACCCGGGCGTGGAGTCCGTGGTTTGACGGAGGTCAGGCACCGGGAGCAGTGACTGATGCAGTGACCCCCCACCCACCCACCGTCTGTGCACGAGTGCCGAGATGACCCCGGGAAGGAGGTGGGAGGAGGCTGGCTCTGCAGGCACCGTTGTCCCCACAAGGACTTCGGCCCCAGCGGCTCAGACCTGTTGGACCCCAAGCCGGCGGGGGGCCTGGCCCTGGCCACTCCAGCCCCCAGGCCACTCCCTGGGGCTCTAGGATCTGGTGGCATCTTGTAACTGAATACAGCTCACCTGTGATGGGGTCGAGGCGCAGGCAGGTGAGATGCAGGTGTGGGTGACTTCCGGGCCGCCCGGGGCTGGGTGCTGGCTGGGCTCCCAGCCCCACGCTGCCCCTGGTGGGCGCCGAGGCAGAGGCTCGGGTCTGGGGGTGGGTGGGCTCCAGCCAGCAGGCAGGCGAGCGGGGCAGGTGGCCCTCCCGTGCCCGGCGGCTGCTGGCAGGTCTGTTCGCTGAGCAGAGCCGTGTCCCTCAGCTCTCCCCCCCGGCCCACCAGCCCCACCCCAGGGTGGAGACGGCCAGCAGAGTCAAGCCAACCCTGGGCTTAAATCCCAGCAGTGCCTCGGCCGAGGGCCCTGGTCTCCCCGGAGGTGCCCGTGAGGAGCCAGGCTTGCAGTGCCGGTGGCCGGCGGCCTCGGGCCAGCTCCTGGGCCGGGAGGCGGCGGGTGTTTGGCTGTAGCCCTGCCCACGTCAGGCCTGGGGTGCGGTCTCGCCCAGCCTCCCCACCCTCCGTGGTTCACCTCCGTGTTCAGAGAACAATCAGGCCTCCAGGTGCTCAGACTACCTGGTCTCCCCTTCACCTTACGGACGAGGAGGCAGACCTCCTGGGAGGGCAGTGGCCCCAGTCACTCCACGCCGAGCGTCTAGGAACTCGAGTTGGAGTGTATGTTCCGAGTTGGCTGAGGGACAGGGAAAGCGGGGTTTGCTTCGTCGTCTTTTGTCTTTGAAGCGGAAGCGCTGGCCGTCGGAGCCCTCGGCCACTGTCTCCTCATCCGCGCGTAGACCCGACCTGACTGTGACCCGGGTTGTGCAGGGGCCCTTCCCACCCAGCTCAGCCCGGGGGCCGGCCTGGGTGCCGTCCCCTCCTGGGCTGCAGTGAGCAGGCGCAGTTAGCCTCCTGGCCCCCGGCCGCTGAGGAGCTGGACGGCGGCCCCCAGGCTCAGACAGCCCTGGGGCTCCCGGGAAGGAGGGCCGATAACCCGCTGGTCTTGATGTGGTTTTCCCACTGCCCACGTGGCATGGTTCGGACCAAACCTCTGCTCCGACCTGGGGCCCATCACGGGCTGCTTGGGGACCGTGTCCCCTTCGACAGGCCTGGTAGGAGGACGCAGGGCCTTGCAGCGGCCCAGCTCTGGTCTCCGCGCCGCCGGCCAGTGCCGCTGTGCAGTCAGCCGGGGCCTGGCTCAGAGAGGACGGCGAGCCGGCCCCGCCAGGAAGTGGGGGGCTGAGAGCTTGCGCCGGGGGGCCGGCTGGGCAGACGGCGTCCTTTCTCCTTGGCTTTCTACCCTGACAGGCGGTTGGGACCGTTCACGGGCTCCTGTCTGAAGGAGCCGACTTGTGGGGCCTCCAGGCTCGTGCTGTAACAATGAGCTCCAAGTAGATGCTGTAATTTGAACTTGCCTGTCTTGGCTCCGCTGAATTTCAAGTGCGTTGCTCAGAACACATGCTGACTTGAGAACCTCGCGAATCTGGCTGGGCAGGCGTTGCAGTGTCTCAGGAGGGGCCACACAGCGTGCTCTGGCCGCGGCCCATCTGCCCGGACACACCTGCCTCCTGGGAGGAGGGTGAGCCAGGGCTCGGCTTTATCCGGAGGGCCCCCCAGCAGAGCTGCCGCTGCCCGTGTTTGCCGGGCCCTTCTGTGGAGGGGGGTGGGCTTGTGGGGGGGCCTGGAGTTAGGTTTGGGAGCCGTGGGGATCCCAGGGCACAGCCCTCAGCACAGGGCAAGGAGATGCTGGCGACGTCGGGATGAAAGTTGACAAAGACGGATAAAGAACCGGCCGACGGGCTTCCCTGGTGGCGCAGTGGTTAAGGATCCACCTGCCAATGCAGAAGACACGGGTTCCAGCCCTGGTCCAGGAAGATCCCACATGCCACGGAGCAACTAAACCCGTGAGCCACAACTACTGAGCCTGCGCTCTAGAGCCCGCGAGCCACAACTACTGAAGCCTGCGCGCCTAGAGCCCGTGCTCCACAACAAGAGAAGCCACCTCAATGAGAAGCCCGTGCACCGCAACAAAGAGTAGCCCCCGCTCGCCGCAACTAGACAAAGCCTGCACGCAGCAATGAAGACCCAACGCAGCCAAAGATAAATAAATAAATTTATCAAAAAAAAAAGAATTGGCCACCTTGGCGTAGAGGGAGTGCTGCGTTCGGGCTCACTGGAGGCGGTCGGGAGGAGGCTGGCCTGGGTTGGACTGCGTGACAGCGTCTCCCCAGGAAAATGAGCCGTTTCCTTCCTGTGTCCCTGGGCCCCTGGCAGTGTGAGGTAGCACAGTGCAGTGGAGGAGCTGGTTTCAATTCCACCATCTTGTGCAAAGGCCCTGTGGTCCAGGAGGCCTGGGCAGCCTCAGGACTGAAGCCAGGCCATGGGCTGAGCCCCGGGGTTGCAGAGGAGCCTGGTCTAAGGGAAGGCGGGGGAGGGCCACGGCCTGGGAGTTTCGGCAGCGTTGGCCCTTTGTCCCAAGAGCGGTGCAAACTCATTCGGGAGTTTTTAAGAAAAGGGAGTCAAGGGCTTGATTTGACATTCAGAAGTGAATGTGGGGAGGTGGTGAGTGGAGCACGCAGTCCGTGGGCCTTGCCCTGGCCCTGCGGTTGCAGCAGCAAACCCTCTTCCAGACGGTCCTAGTGGGGGCGGGGAGGGTTGTGCGCATGGGGAGGGCGTCTAGCAAGCATGAGGAGCTATCAGACCCCAAGGGCCCTGAGCAGGCCTGGGGCCCACGTCGCCCTCCTCACTGCCCCCACTTACCTGTCAGCCAGACACAAGCTCACAGGTATGTGCAGCTTCCTAGTTATGAAAGCAGCTGTAGAAGATCTGTCAGGCTCAGGAGTGCAGGGAACGCCGTCGGTCTCATGCGTGGGTCCCGGGCAGAGGTCACAGCCCCTCGCCTTCTCGGAAGTGCCGTGGCTGCGGGGGAGGAAGATGTGGGCTTTTCCAAGGCAAGACCACGTGATGGGCACTGCTGTGTGGGTCAGCTTGGGCCACCGTAGACCACGCCACAGACCGGCAGCTCAGACGGCAGTCTGGAGCCTGGACATCCGAGCCCGGTGCCGTTGGGTCATTCCAGGCTCGCAGATGGCCACCTTCTCTGTGTGTCCTCACGTGGATTCCTTGTGCATGCGCTGGGAGGCAGCGGGGGTGGGGGCAGAGAGCCCTCTGTGTCTCCTCTTCTCGTAAGGACGCCAGTCCTCTTGGATCAGGGCCCCACCCTGATGGCCTCGTTTGACCTTCGTTACCTCATTAAGGGCCCTGTCCAGATACAGTCGCTTGGCTGGGGGGGCCCTCAACACATGAATTTGGAGGAATGCGGTCCAGCCCGTAACTGTCTGCAGCATCTCCCTTGTTTCGTCAGTGTGTATTCGATGGTCATGCAAGTCAGTACACGTCTGTAAAGCTGGTGACTTTGATTCTCTAGGGCTGCAGAGATCGGAGCCTGAAGGGGAGACCCACCGTCCCGTGGGCGGAGGGGTAGCAAAGGTCAGCCCGGTGTTTGCTGAGCCTGGGCCTCTCACTGGGCTTTAGTGACCCCCTCAAACTAGAAACCTCTCAGCAGCAGGGGGCCCCACCCAGGAACGCCCCCTAGCCCCGCCCCAGAGAGCCGGTTGCCTCCTCGTCCTCGAAGATGACCCCCAGGGGGCTTTGCCCGAATCCTTCACACGCACCAGACCCTCAGCCAGTTCCTGCACCCCCCCTTGCATCCCCCGTCAGCCCATCGCCCCGCCCATTCCCTCCAGACGCCAGGCCTCACCTCGTCCCCATCCACACCCCCGCCTCACCCAGAACTTGGCTCAAGAGACCCTCAGACCAACTCCTTCCCCAGGCCCAGGGCAGTCATCCTTCCCTAGTCACAGGGACACCTGATTCGGGACCATCAGCCTGGAGAGGGCCCACCAGCACCAGCTCACAGGCGCCTCTGCCAGCCCGTAAGGACCCCGGGGCTGGCGCCATCCGCTGCTAGACTGGACCCCGGTCCCGAGGCCCTAGAGGGTCACTGGGTGCCGTTATTCCAGCTCATGGAGCCACCAAGTCCCCAGCGCAGGACCACCTGCTCTTCCCTGGGGTTGGGCCTCTGCATCCGAGCCGAAGCCGAGGGCCGGGCCAGGCGCAGGCAGGAGCGCTGCCGTGAGACGGAGCCTTCGCTTGTCTCGCCGTGGCTGTCGGTGTGGATGCCGAGTCTCCAGGGCAGCCGGTCCTGATGAGCTGTGCAAACTTCATTAGTTCACGTCAGAGTTTGTGGAAGGTGTCTCTCCGGGAGCCTGTATGAACCGCCTCTGATTGCCAAGAGGACCGGCCTCCTCGGCAAGGTGACGATGTTGACATGGAACAGCCTTCTCCAGCCTCTCAGCTCCTCCTGTATCGTAAAGAGACTCCTCTTCCTGGCTGGTCCCTCCTCCGATGCGCCGCTGTTGTAAATAATATTAAAGCATTTTTTTCCAAGGAGACCGAAGGGAGCGTGGGGCTGGAGTGGGGGAGGTGTCCTGAGACAGGGCACGGTACGGGCACCATGGAGCTGGGGGCTGGGCCAGCCTCTGCTGTCCGTCTTGGGGGCACAGCTGTGGTACAGGGGACAGGACGCCGTGCGGGGCCCGTGGGGAGCCCCCTCGGGGAGCTAGGGTCTCAGAGGGCCTCCGGGGGGGCTGGGTGCGGGCTGCCCCCCTAGGGCAGCGTGCTCTGACCCTGACCCCTGATGGAGGTCTGGGCCCGCCAGCTCTGCAGTGGGAGAGTGTCCTGTTTGCTGTCGCGCTCGCTCACTGCCCCACGCGCAAGCCGGGATCAGGAGGCACGCGTGCCAGGTCCAGGGTGGGTGCCGAGGTGGAGTGGGCTCCCCTGGCCAGCCCTGCCCCTCAGGCCCGCCCAGTCACGGCTCTCCCCTCCGGCTTCACTGAGACACGGGGATGGCTCTGTCCCCCCAGCCACGTGGAGCCTCGGCCTTGGGCCCCAGGTTGGCGGATGGAAAGTGGTCCTGGCGTCGCTCATGGGAGGAGCAGCGACAGGACTCCTGGTCTGGGCTCTGGTGGCTTCTCTCTTCCACAAGGTCCCTCTTGTGATCCTTGGTGCGAGGCGCACAGAGCACCCACCGAAGGCGGGCGGAGACCCCCCGGCAGAGTGACCGTGGGGCTGAGCCTCGGCATGCACCTCCGTCCTACGGACCCGGCGGGGCCCCAAGGGAGAAGGGAGGTGACCAGGTGCGGCTGGTAACTCACCTGTGAACCGGAGCCCCGGGGTTCGGGGGGTGAGGCGCCTGGACCGGGTACCGGTCCCCCGGGCAGTGGGGCTGGCGCACACCCAGCTTCCCGAGGGACAGGGCCGTGTTGGGGGCTGGGCTTCCCCTTACGCTGGGGGAGGGGGTTTGGTTTCAGGGTCCGAAATTCTTAGATAAAGACAGATGTTTAAAATCCCCAGGGTCGGCACGGGTCTGGGACAGGTTTACAGCTGAGGGAAGAAGCTCTGAGGAGGGTTTGGGCGGGCGGGCGGGCGGGGGCTGATCTCCCGAGGAGAGTGTCCCAGGCCGGAGCTGACGAACTTTGTGTGTGAGGGACCAGCTTGTGAGTATTTCCAGCTCTGCAGGCCATGGCGCCTCTGTCGCAGCTGCTCCACTCTGCCCGGGTCACGCACGTGCAGCGGAGGGCGGCGTGGACCCGAGGATCGCGACCGTGTGCCCGTGATGCTTCCTTTACAGCACAGCCGGCGGGCTTGGCCTGCGAACCGCAGTTTCGCTGACCCTGTTCTAGGAGAGCGGGGTCTGCTTGCCAATGACCATGGCAGCTTCCCAAGTTAGGGAGTCATTTCGCGCATGTCTGTGACAGCTTCAGGTGCACCGGGCTGAGCCGTGCGGCCCCTGCAACCCCTGCCGCTCATCCTCTACTGGACGAGTGAGAAAAGCGGGTCCCCTGCTATGGTCTGACCCTCCAGAGCCCTTCCTGGGCCTCCAGCCCCTACGTCTGGCCTGTCCCCGCTCTGCAGCAGCCACGCGGAGGCCAGGGTCGGGACGGCTCAGCATGGCCTCCGGCTGGCCTCACCTTTCTTGCTCCCGGTGGGCTCTGTGGACCCGTGACTGGATTTTAACCCGCTCCCCAGCCCCTCTTCCTTCCTCCCTCCTCTGCTGACACCCACCTGGCGACGGGCCAGGCTGGCCAGGCTCTGGGTGCCTTAACTCCTGCCCCGCCACCCTTCCCCCACAGTGGGCTGGGGAGGGTAGAGCCCCTGGTCCTGCATCTGCCGGGGCTGGCGTGGCCGTGGTGTCTGGCTCTGGGTCCCCGCCCCTGCCAGCGGACGGGCCTCGGGCTCAGCCCACCCTACATGTGGACGAGGGCTCGGTGCCCCTGTTTTGTCTCTGTTGAATTCATTTTCATAGTTGCTCTATTTATAGCAAGGAGTGTTTGTTTTCACGTTACAGTGGTGACATAAAGCTTCTTTTCCAGCTAAGTCTATGTAAGTTGATAAAGATGGTTGATTTAAAGAAAAACATTAAGTAAATGACAGAGCTGGCAGGCAGCGTCCACAGATGCCTGCCACTTAGAAACCTGCCGTGGGCTCACTCGCTCGCTCCCCAGCAAGGCCTGCGACGTGGCACGACTCCTTTGTCACAGATGAGGTTTCCCACGTTTGGAAAGGCGAGCCAGCTCCCAGCTAGTGGCAGCCAAGCCAGGGTGGCTTCAAGGCCAGTCCCACGGCAGGTGCAGGGCCACAGGGGGTGAAACACACAGACCCTGACTCTAGGGCTGGGGGCCCCACCGAACTCCCCAAGACAGTGAGGCAGGCAGGAGCCGGGATGGAGCGGGGGGGGGGGTGGTCAGCCCGAGGCCGCCACGGCCTCTGGGACTGAAAAGAGGAAGCCCCTCTGCGTCATCTCTTTATACACAGTGCGAAGCCTGTGCTCGCTCTCGGGGCTGGGCCGAGTGGACCCCGTGGAGTGCAGGCTGGTCTCGGGAGGGCCGGGCAGGACACTCGCAAGCCAGGCACCGCCACATCCATCTCCTGCAGCCTCAGCTCCTCCCACACGCTCCCGTTCACTCCGCTCAAGGCTCACTGGCCACCAGGCTCCTCCTGGACTCGCCGAGTGCGCTGCCTCAGGACCCTTGTATGTGCCGTCGCCCTGCCCTGGTCCCTGAGTGCCTCGTCCAGGGCTCTGCTCAGAGGCTGCCTCGTGCACAGGCCTGTCGTGACTGCCCTTTCCAGAGGAGCCGTCGCTCTGTCCAGGGCCTCCCCGGCTTCGTTTTTTGGCTGTTGTATCACGTACCTGTTTATTTTCTGTCTACGCCACTGGAATACAGACGCTCGACAAGAGCAGTAACTGTCCAATTTGTTTCCAGTTGTGTCCTCAGCACCCAGGGCAGAGCCGTGCCTGACCCATAACAGGCACTCAGTCGGTCCTGGGTGGGTGGACAGTGGACAGATGGACGATGCAGAAGGAAGCGATGGGCTGTCTGCAGGCCCTGCGAAACTCACGGGATTAGCAGACGCTAGGGTGCGCCTTGAAGGCCGGGGAGCGTCTCGGGGGAGGAAGGCTCCACAGGCAGAGGACCCAGCACAGGGAGGTCTGAGCCGGGGAAGCACAACACTCGCAGCGGGTGCGGTGGCCACAATGCAGGCATGGCATTGCTGTCCGTGTCTCTGGCCTGTGTCCAAGGCAGGTGGAACTGCAGAGAGGGCGGGGGGTGGGTCTCGCCTACTGCGATGGACCCGCTGTCAGGTGCGCGCCTGGCTGGCCGAGTGCTAGGCTCTCTGCGTGCGTTTCTCGTCTGTCCACCCAGCAAGCTCTGAGGTGGACCGTCCCTGTTCCACACGAGGGGACAGAGACTCAGAAGCATTGGCTGCCCAAGGGGGCTTGGGGCCAGGCTGCCGGCCTCAGAGAACATGTCACGCTCCGTCCCCGCTCACACAGCAGTGCCCTGATCTCGTGCATCACCTCCCAGAGGTGACACCTGGGCCGGCAGCCATTGGCACGCACTAGCCTGCATCTTCTGAATCGCAGTACATGGGTCGTGAGGAGTTTCTAGAACCTGAGAATGCCGGCGCTCAGACCCGCCCAGAGCCGCTCTAAGCCAGCAGGTGGGTGAACCCACGCCCCCTTGAGGCTGGTGCCCGTACAGCTCCAGAGCGGCGGGAAGGGGTGTGTGGCTGTGGCCAGGGATGTAGCCACCTGCCCTGCTGTGTGGGCATCCAGCCTCCCGCACCCTCAGGAGCCTGGGATCTGGGAGGGAGACCGTGGAGACAGGTCCCTGTGGCCACTCCCGCCCCCTCCCCACTCAGCGTGAGGTGCCGCAGCCCCGATGCCAGCCTGCCAGCTCTGACACCCAGGGGCCTGGTGCGTGTGCTCTGGGACCCCCGCCCTTAATGATGGGAGCTCCGGCAATGATTTCCCCAGCCCTCAGCCTAACCCCATGGTGAGGAAACTCAAGTTGAAATTATATTTCAAATGTTAAACCAACCAAATAAAAAAAACCCAATCACATAGAAACATGCATTTTCAAAACACCATTGTTTGTTCTGTCATGATTAATGTAAGCAGGGAAGGAGGTGTGGGCTCTGCAGGGCAGCCGGGTCCAGCGCCGACACTGCGCCCATGACTCGCCCCAGCGTCTGGCAGGTGCAGGGCAGGAGGAGGAGCCCAGCCTCAGAGCCTTCCTCTGAGCCCATACCTGCAGGTCCCGGACCCCACCTGTGTTTCTGACCGGGAGCCTGAGAGGGTGCCGAGCTAGCACTCCTGACCGGGTGCCAGTGTCCTGGGACAGGCGTCCCCTAACCCAACCCAGCCCCAAGGCGAGGCCCGGCCTGGTTGTCCCCCTGGATGCACCCTCTCTCTCCAGTGCTTCCTTCCCACTCCTGGTTCAGCCTCCCTCTCCTTTCTCTCCCTGGCAGCCTGACCTGTCTGCACTTTAGGTCAGCACAGGAGCCCACCTGGGGAGCCTGGTTAAGAGGCCATGTTTGTGCAGGATGGGCTGTGTCTACTGGTCATGGGCCAGTGAGGAATAAGAGTGGTTCAGCCAGTACTACCCAAAGCCATCCACAGATTCAGTGAGATTCCTATCCGATTACCCATGGTATTTTTCACAGAGCTAGAACAAAAAAACCCTAAAAATTATATGAAACCATAAAAAGCCCAGAATTGCCAAAGCAGTCCTGAGGGAAAAGAACAAAGCTGGAGACATAACCCCCCCAGACTTCTGGCAATACTACAAAGTTACAGTAATCAAAACAGCATGGTATTGGCACAAAAACAGACATATTGGATCAATGGAAAAGAAATAAACCCACTCACCTACGGTCAATTAATCTATGACAAAGGAGGCAAGAATATACAATGCACAAAAGACAGTTCCTTCAGCAAGTGGTGTTGGGAAAGTTGGACAACTGAATGTAAATCAATGAAATTAGAATACACCATACACAAAAATAAACTCAAAATGGCTTAAAGACTTAAATATAAGATACGACAACATAAAACTCCTAGAACACAGGCAAAACATTCTCTGGCGTAAATCGTATTAATCTTTTCTTAGATCAGTTTCCCAGGGCAGTAGAAATAAAACCAGAAATAAATAAATGGGATCTAATCAAACTTACAAGCTTTTGCACAGCAACGGAAACCATAAGCAAAATGAAAAGACGACATACAGACTGGGAGAAAATATTTGCAAATGATGTGACTGACAAGGGCTTACTTTCCAAAATATACAAACAGCTCATACAACTCAATAACAAAAAAAAAAAAAAATCGAAAAATGAACGGAAGATCTAAATAGACATTTCTCCAAAGAAGACATACAGATGGCCAACAGGTACAACAGGAAAAGATTTTCAGCATCACTAATTATTAGAGAAATGCAAACCAAAACTACAATGAAGTATCACCTCACACCGGTCAGAATGGCCATCATCGAAAAGTCGACAAATAATACACGCTGGAGAGGGTGTGGAGAGATGGGAGCCCTCCTACACTGTCGGTGGGAATGTAAGTTGGTATAGCCACTAAGGAAAACAGTATGGAGGTTCCTTAAAAAACTAAAAATAGAGCTACCATATGATCCAGCAGTCCCAACCCTTTACATATATCGGGACAAAACCATAATTCGAAAAGACACATGCACCCCAATGTTCACTGCAGCACTATTTACAATAGCCAGGACATGGAAGCAACCTAAATGTCCATGGACAGATGAATGGGTAAAGAAGGTGTGGTACCTACATACAATGGAATATTACGCAGTGGTTAAAAAGAATGAAATAACGCCATTTGCGGCAACATGGATGGACCTAGAGATTATCGTACTAAGTGAAACAAGTTAAAAAGAGAAAGACAAATAGTATATATCACTTATATGTGAAATCTAAAATATGATACAAATGAACTTATTCACAAAACAGAAACAGACTCACAGATGCACGGACAAAGAAAACAAACTTAAGGTTAGCAAAGGGGAAAGGGGGATAGGTGAGGGATAAGTAAGGAATTTGGGATTAGCAGATACAAACTACTGTACTTAAAATAAACAACAAGGTCCTACTGTAGAGCACAGGGAGCTATATTCAATATCCTGTGATAAACCGTAATGGAAAAGAATATGAAAAAGAATATATGTACACGTATAACTGAATCAGTTTGCTGTACACCAGAAACCAACACGTTGTAAATCGACTATACTTCAAAAAAAATTTTTTTAAATGAATGGTTCGTCCACCTCCAGAAGCATCGCCAGGCACTCAGGGCGTGGTGCCGCCTGCGAGGGCCGGGTAGCAAGCTGTCCTTCCCCCGTCACCTCGCCTGGGATGGAGACTCAGAGCCACGCAGACAGAGCCCCTGGCACAAGCTGATGCTGGAGAGGTCGTCCTTGTGGGGACCTTGTTGGAGAGAAGGGAGTCCTCAGGGCGTCCTGGAGTCTGGCCGCCCCGGCCCCCTTGCCCAGACAGGCACCCGGAGCTGTCTGCAGCGGGGGCTCCTACAGGCACTCGGGAGGTGCTTGTTGGAAACACTTGGGCCCCGTGGGGGTGACCGGCGGGTGTGAGGAGAGGCTAGAGGCAGGGGTCAGGACACCTGAGCGACTGGTCCGCTGGCTGCCCTGGGGGAGGATGCTGGGGGCGGGGCATGGCCCATCCCTGCCCAGACCGATCATCCTAGATGTCAGGCGCCAGGCCTGACGTGGCAGGAGGCACCACATCCTCCTGCCCACGGGGTGAGGGGGTGGCCCTCAGCCCGTCAGCCAAGCCCTGAAGGTGTCCTGCAGGCGCAGGGGGAGGCTGGGTCTCCCCCTCGTCCCCCGCTCCGACTGCCCCAGGCCCCCAGCCGTGGCAGGTGCACTAGCCCTTCTCTGACAGGTGGCTGGCGACGCTGCTCATGGGAGATTGATTCCCTTTGGTGAGTTCCATCCTGGTGGTGCCGACGGTCTCCTGGGAGAATGCCAGACCCTCCAGGGAGGGACTGCGGCGGGCAGGGGGTGGGCTGCAGCCAGAGGCCGCCGGGGCTCCCTCCAACCGTCCTGGTCCTGGGCTGCCTGTCTGGGACGTCTCAGGGTCACGGTGCACATGCAAACCCGACGGGTTTCGGGGCCTGCCCGGCGGCCGTGCCGTCAGGCAGCAGTCTGTGTCTCCATCCCCCGAACTCCTGCCGCACGCCCCCTGCTAATCCTCAGGGGGCCCCCACGCCCGGAATGGAAGACCTCAGTGAATGTTTGTCCGGTGGATCCCAACCACCGTCGTGCCCGTCACCAGGCCTCTCCCCACCCTCTGTCCCCTGAATCCGAGGGCTGCCCACGGGCGCACGCGTGAACCGTGAGGGGTCTGCCTGCCTCTGGGGGCACTACTTCCAGGCGGCTGGGACACGCGTGCTCAGAGCCCCAGCTCCGCTCCCACTGCCTCCGAGTCCCCCGAGGGCCTTGCGCAGGGGTCGGGCCGGGAGTGGCCCCGCCACAGACGCCGAGTGATTTAGCAACGTGATTACTTCCTAATGCAATACCTCACAGAGCTTTTTATTAGATTTTCTCCCTTTCCTTCCAAATGCTCTTTGGAAATAAACACCTGGGGCTGTTATCCTTTATATCACTCAGTTTAATTAGCTTTTAAATCACATAATGTCACCGGACTGCTCTCAGATGTCGGCTGTCTGGGCCAGGCTGAGGGACCTGGGTGTCGCCCCACGTGTCTGCCCCTGTGAGGCCCGCGCAGCCGTGACTGGGGCCCCGTGGGCCTGCACCTCTCAGACGGGACACGGGCTCCACGAGCAGCCTTCTCCATGTGGCCTGAGGTCCAGGCTCTGCTGCGATGACCACGTGCCCCGCCCCGGTTCCTGGCAGCAATGACAGTGGCCTGGAAATCCGAGGGGTGGGTCGGAGCCCCCAGGAGCCTTGGAACCGGGCGCGAGGCCCAGGAAGGCCACTCAGACGAGGCCAGCGGGAGTCGTGTTAGGACAGACCCTGTGCCAGGTCGCTTGGGAAATTAGATTCCCCCGTAAGGTCACTCACTCTGACGGAAAATTAGGCGGTATTTTCCTAACCGAGCGTGGCTGTTCCTTCTTGGAGGGGAGGTGGCCTCCTGTCCAGCATTTCATGGTGTATCGTGAAGTCAGCCGCTCCCCGTGTGCGCCTCGTAGGAAGCCCTGTGCATCCGAGGGCAGCCCAGGTCGCCTTCCCCACCAGGTGGGAGGCGGGAGCCCCCCGACCTACCCGTTCTCTCGAGTCTGTCCTCGGTCCCCCTTTAGGCCCAGGTCGGGGGTCTTCTCAGGGTCCTGCCCAAGGAGCTGCCCCCAGTTCTCAGCTGTGAGACCAGCTCAGCACGGCCCGCGCAGCCCCTCCCCTGGTGGCCGTCCAGGGCCCGGACGCACTTAGACGCATAAATACACGAGTCAGCGTGGCTTCCCCTCCTGTGCGGGGTCATGCCGCCAACTGCAGGGGCGTCTGAGCGGGGCAGCCGCGGGCCTGCCTGGCGTGTGAGCCTGCGTGTGTGCCCGGGTGCACAGGCATGGGTCTACTGCACACACGCACACACAGTTGTGACGGGGCGGAGGAGACGGCGTGTTGGCGTAATTGTGAGTGTTGGATGTCTCTGTCGCCATGTTTTCCTAGGGTGACGTGTCCGTACAGGTGAGGATTATTTTGTGCACCACGGTCAGTGTGAGCTGTTGGCTGTCCCCGAGGCCCGGGCCAGTGTCCTGCGGGTGGCCCGACTTGCACCACGGGGGCGTGGCATCCTCCGGGGACGTGGGCAGCAAGGTCACCACCAAGGCTCTGGCCTTGTCCTCGCTTGAGCCAGAATCACGTGGAATCCTGACCGTGTTCCCAAGTGGGCCCAGCCCTCATGCTGTCCTGCCTCCAGAGCTCGGGCCCAGCCTGTGATGTGCAGGAGGGCCGGCGACACCGCACGAACCTTCCCTCGCCTGGTCTCCCAGCCCCGGTGGGCCCGAGCCCAAGGAAACCTCTCTCCGCCGTGGGACGGGCCACGGCAGAAGTGCGGCGTGGGTGGTGACCCTCGGCCTCGGGGCGGGTGTCCTGCCGGTGGCAGCGGGGGACCTGTGGGCCCAGGGTTTCCGGGGTTCAAAGGAGCTGGAAACAACCAATATTTATGCTAAATTCCCTGAATTTGTAACAGTGGCTCACGTTTGTAAACAACGCCCTGCGTCAAGGAAAACACACGGGATGAGGCTCAGCCCACGAGCCACGTGCGGGCGTGCAGACCACCCAGGGTGCCTCCACCGCTGGCGGGCGGGGCTGACGGTCATGCGCCGACCACCCGCTCTCTGCACCAGGCTGGGCCAGACCCTGACCCCTGACACGCGCTGGGCCGCAGCCAGCGTGAGAAAGGTGTGTGCGGAGGGCACGACGGCAGCGTTCATCTGCTCACGCAGGCGAAGATGGCGGGTTGTGTGTGGGGCATCGGCAAAGGGCCGGCCGCAGAGCCCCTCCATCAGAGGCCCGTCACCGTCCGGGTCCCTCCAGCCCCACCCCACCCCTGCCAGCATTTCCTGACCCCTCCCTGCTCACGATGAGCAGCTGCCCCGGGGCTCCCCGCGGTTGACTGCAGCCCAGCGTTGTCCCGGGTGTGCTCAGAAAGCGCCGGTCGGTGTCTGGTTAAACTGTTACTCCCGGTGAGGCCGATCGGCCCGGCAGTTGGGAGACGGACGGCTACGTGGGAGATGGAAAGCGAGAGTCCCGGGGACCTCAGCCTGCCCCAGCAGGGCCCAGAGCCTGGCGCTGGCCCCAGGCGAGGGGCGGGAGCTGGGGATTCGCGCGTCTGAACGTTTATTGAGGACGCGCCACGTCAGGCCCCGGGCCCACAGCAGGGGTCCCGTGTGGCCCCCTTCTCCATCGCTGTCACACGATGTTCCCGGGGGTCTGTCCCGGGAGCAGATTCTGAGTCTGCGCCGTCCTGCCCTGGGCCGGGGACGGGCTCCACGCAGCCCAGGACTCGGCGTCAGAGTCCGCATCCCTCCAGTGTGCTTTGTGCGGGGCGGCCACTCGCCATGTTGGTCAGGGAGTCTGATGCCTGGGGCTCTCCGAACCTTCCTCAAGGACCAGCTCTGCAGGGTCCCCTAAACCGCCGCGCCCTCTGCTCGCTGCCACGCAGTCTCTGCTGTTGCCGCCCACCGACACCAGCACGTGAGGATGTGTCCTGTGTCCTGAGGGGGAGTTGGTGCTTACTCGACAGAAAAGGCCGGCGAAGCTGGGAAAGAAACGCGGTCTTCACACACTCCAAAGAGAGCAATTCCCCTTTCCCAGGTCAGAGATGAACGTTACAATCCTTTAAAAACTCATTTCCGAGATTAAATCACAGGAAGGTACCTGCAAGATCTGAGGAGATTATTTGTATTCTATTCCTGGGTCCAGGGAGCAAATCAACTGCAGGATATGTTTTGAAATTTCTTTTTTTGAATGAATGTGGTCAATGAAAATGCAGAGCTGTCAGCAGGACATAACTCTCCTATCGCAAGATGAAGGAAATCCCGTGATACAATTCAAGCCCGTGAAACAGGTCTGGAAGCGCAGAGCACCCTGGTGTGGGGTGAGGCGCTGATGGAACGGAAGACGCACCTCGCGCGTCCGCACACACAGATGGCGTCCGTTGGAGCGCTTTGTGCAGAGAATGAAGTGCTTCCTCCCTTTTGCTCTCCTTGTCTGCAGTGGGGGCGGGGCAGGGCATCCTCAGGTGAACGCAGGTGCGCGCACAGCATCTCCCGCCTGAGGCCCGAGGCCGGACGGGGCCTGGGGGAGCGCGAGCCCTTTGCTGCCGGCTGCTTCTCTGGGGGGAGCCCTCGGTTCAGACGACCCCCCAGATCCTGGCGGTCCCTTGCTGGTGCTCGTCCTGTGCCTGACACCCTGTGGGTCCCAGCCGTGGGTGGACGCCTGGGTGCCAGTGACTCGTCCGATGGGCGCCCTCGGGGGTGGGCCTCCCTTGGTGGCTTTGGCGTCGTCCATCCTGGCAGTGAGATGCCGTCTAGCCAGGGCAGAGGGTGCCCCCGCCCCTTCTGTGCTCTGACCTGCCTGGCCGTCGCGAGCCTCGTGGAGCTGGAGGGCAGGGCAGCGTGAGAAGCTGTCACCTGGGACTGCACGTGCCACCTGGCACGAGCACGGAGCCCCTGGGAGAGGACCCGCCCGACGCGACAGGGTGCAGGCACGGAGGTGGAGGGAGGTCTCGGGCCTTGGCGCGTGCTGGGGGGGAGACAGCTCAGCCCCCACATGGCTCACCAGGGCGGCGGCCTTTTCTCCGAGGAGGCCAGTCCTGACCAAACCCGCTGCCTCAGAAACGAGTCTGCGCCCCGAGTCTCCACACCTGCCTTTGGTTTTGATTCCATGTTAGCAAAAGAGCCCAGTAGGAGCCATGCACTTCAGCAATGAGATGTTTTAATTGCATCTTAAAATAGAATTGCAATAAAGAACATAAAACCGAGACTAACCAAATGTATTTAAGGGAGCCCCCAGCACGGTCAGAGGCGGGCGGGCTAATAAAGTCTGCCCACTCACTGAGCCACAGCCCTCACAAGAGCACTGGGGACCTCGGCCCGCCTGGCTGCCCTGGACCCTTTGGCACATCCAGCCGTGCCATGCAGGGCGAGCGCTGCCAGGGTCTTGAAAGCAAGGGGAGGGTGGGATCCTGTTGGGCTGATTTATTGTCCGTCAAAGAATCTCTGGGTTCTACCAGGAAGAGAGAGGAGACCACCTTCTTGTCGGGCTGGCTGTCCAGGGGTGTGGGCGGCTAGCGGGCAGCCGGGCCCTGGCTGCAGTGGATCTCAGGCTGTTACCAGAGGTTCCTGCACGGCCCTGATGGAACGACCAGGTCCACCCTTCCAGCCGCCCTGCCACCTGGGGGCTCCTGGGAGCCTGCGTTTGCTCCAGGAGCAGTGACTGCAAGCCCGGTGCCATCCAGGCACCCCTGCAGACCTGAGCCCAGCCTCCAGCTTAGGGTCCAAACAAACTCATTCTGGCGCTCAAGTCAGCTTCCATACTGAGAGGAGGACAGAGGTGGCCACGGCCTTTTAACCCTCACACACCGTGCCCCGCCCTCCAGGCTCGCGACTCTGCTCCCCTCTGCATGGCGAGCAGGGGAGGACGGGGGGTCAGAGGCCTGCGGCTGCTGTGGTGGATGCGCAGTAAGTGTCTGAGGACTGGCCGAGGGGCCGTGTGGACAAGGGAGCCCCGAGGAAGGGGGGCAGGGCTGCCCTGGGGCAGAGGCTGGGCACCCCACGAGTGCGGAGCCTCAGGATCCTTGTGGGGAAAGTCTACCTCTGGTTCCTGTCCTGCTTCGAGCACCAGTGTGATTTAGCTCCAGAGTGGAGAGCAGAGCCAGGCCCTGAGCGGGGAAGGCTGGGGCTGGAATCCCAGACGAATCCACCTCCAGCCTCCCGCGCTGGAGCCTCAGGGCCGCGGGGCCGCAGGACCGCAGCTACACGGAAGCCCAGGGCTCAGGTGGGAAGGGCTGAAATCTGTCGCCGCTTCCTCTTATTTAATCACCGGCGTGGCAGTTGCAGAGTTGAAATGGAGCTTAAAAAGCCTTTGTGAGTAATTAGTGTCAAAAACACAAGATCTACAAAGCCATAAACTCACAGCTTGGTGATGTTACCAAGTAGTAATTAAAAAGGAAAAAAGAAAATTCCGTTCCAAGATCAGATCTTCAGCCAAAGATGAAAAACAAGGCAGTGTGCACATGATCCGGTGCTGGGGGGCGAGGGACGGTTGACACAGACTAGCGGCACACCGCGGGCTGGGGCCCCTGGACGTCACTGGGCGCACCTGCGGCCCCCAGCAGGGACGGCGGACCTGACGCGGACCGAGCAGGCTCCCGCAGACCGTCACCTGCCCGAAACGAGGGGGCCGCAGCGGGTGTGCCCGAGACCGCCGCTCCTGACTGCCAGGCCTGGGTCCCGCCGTCCGTGTACCCATGTCCAGCAGTAGCAGCAAAGGGGGGCGACTTGGGTGAAAGAGGAGAGAACCCCACTCCCGCCCAAGCTGCTCCGTCGATGGAGGGAGACCCGTGGCTGCTGGGTCATCGTATTGGACGTTTGTGCTGCCGGCACTTGTGCAGCCCAGCGTGAAGACTGGAGAGCGTCGCCCAGGTGTCACGGTCGTGCAGAGGTGTCGGGGAGGCTCAAGCCGGGCTCGGGGGGCAGCACGGGTTCGTGGCTGGGAGAGGGGAGGCCACGTCCAGCAGCAGGACTGGAGGGGGGTGTCGGCGGAGGCCGGGCGGCGGGCGTCTCTGTGCCGCCCCTCCCTACACTGCCACCCTGAAGTCACAGTCTCGGCCTCCAGTTTTGTTCTTCAAGGTTTGGGGAGCTCTGGGTTCTCGGCACTTCCGTATTGATTTTAGACCCAGCTTGTCAAGTCCTACACTGGAAGCCTGCTAGGGTTTGATTAGGGCTACACTGAAGCTGTAGATCACGTGGGGAGAATTACCTTCTTGACAATATTGAGTCTTCCAACCTGTGAACAGTTTCTCTCTCCATGCTGTCTTCTCGTTTCCAGGGCACAGGTGTCTCACATCTTTTGTCCAGTTTATCCCTAAGTTTTTCATGTTTTTGATGCAATCATGAATTGTTTTTTAATTTCTTTTTGTTGCTGGCATATAAAAACAGTTCTTTTTTGTAAAATTGACCTTTTTTTTTTGGTGGTACGCGGGCCTCTCACCGTTGTGGCCTCTCCCGTTGCGGAGCACAGGCTCCGGACACGCAGGCTCAGCGGCCACGGCTCACGGGCCCAGCCGCTCTGCAGCACGTGGGATCCTCCCGGACCGGGGCACGAACCCGCGTCCCCCGCATCGGCAGGCGGACCCTCAACCACCGCGCCACCAGGGAAGCCCTGTAAAATTGCAACCTTGCTGACCTCACATGTTAGTTCTAGTAGCTTTTTAATGTATTCTATTGTATTTTCTACAGAGACAGTGATGTTATCTGTAACAACAGTTGTGCTTCTACCTATCCAAACTGGAGGGTTTTATTTCTTTTTCTTGCCTTATTTCCCTGGCCAGAACCTGCAGAACAGTGTTGAGTAGAAGTGGTGAGAGGGAACATTCTTGCCCCAAGTTCAACCTGAAGGGACTCTTTCAGTCTGAAGCCACTGAGTGTGCTGTCAGCTGTGGGCTGGTCAGAGACGTCCTTTATCAGGCTGAGGAAGTTCTGGTCTGATCTTTCATCTGCTGAGGAAGTTTTTGAGGTGTGCATGTTGGGTTTGGTCAAGTCCTTTCTCTGCATCTATTGAGATATTGTGGGGTTTCTTCTTTACTTTGTTTATATGTTGAATTACTTTTTCTAATGGTAAACCAGCCTTGCATTCCTGGGATAGAACCCACTTGTATTACCTTTTTTGTATGTTATTGGACATGCGTTTGCTTACCGTTCTGTTTAGAATTTTTGCATCTCTCCTCCTGAGGATTATTGGACTGTATTTGTTTTCCTTGTACTGTTATTGTCCGATCGTGGCATCATGGTGATGCTTGTCTCATAGAATGGGTTGGAGAGCATTCCTCCTCTTCCATTTTCCTAAACAATTTATGTAGAGTTGGTATTTATTTATTCCTTAAACGTTTGATAGAATTCACCAGGAAAGCCATCCAGCCTTGGAGATTCCTCTGTGAGAAGGTTTTCACTGCAAACTCAATTCCTTTAATAGACGTAGGACTATTCAGGTTATCTCTTTCCTTTGTAGTGAACTTTGGTAGTTTTGGTGTCTTTCAAAGAATTTTTCCATTTTATTTAAGTTGTCAAGTTTATTGGCAAAAAGTTGTTCATAATGTTCCCTTACTATCCTTTTAACATCCGTAGAATTCGTAGTGCTGTCACCTCTCTCATTCATGATACTAGTAATTTGTGTCTTCTTTTATTCCTGATTAATCTGACCAGTTTATCAATTGTATTAATCTTCTGAAAAAAATCACTTTTGGTTTCATTTTTTTCTAATGCTTTTCTATTTCAGTGATTTCTGCTTTGATCTTTATTTCCTTTCTTCTGCTTACTTTCGGTGTACTTTGCCCTTTTTATTTTAGTTTCTTATTTATGTATTTATTTGTTTAATTTTGGCCGCGGCACGTGTGATCTTAGTTCCCTGACCAGGGATTGAACCCGTGCCCCCTGCAGCAGAAGCGCGGAGCCCTAACCACTGGACCGCCTGGGAAGTCCTCAAGGTCGAAGCTGAAGTCTTGATTTGACTCCTGTCTTCTTTTCTAATGTAGACACTTTGTGCTATACATTCTCCCCCAAGCTCTGTTTTACCAGCATTCCACAAATTCTGACATTTTATTTTTATTGTCATTCGGTTTAAAAGTGTGAATTTCCCTTTTGATTTTTTCCTTGACCCATAGGTTACTTAGAAGTATATTATTAAGTTTCCATATATTTTGAAAATTTCCAGATAGCTTTCTATTATTACTTGATGATTTAATTTCATTGTGGTCAGATAACATAGTTTGTATGAAATAAGTCCTTTTAAATTTACTGAAATTTGTTTTTTTTTTTTTTAAACATCTTTATTGGGGTATAATTGCTTTACAATGGTGTGTTAGTTTCTGCTTTATAACAAAGTGAATCAGTTATACATATACATATGTTCCCATATGTCTTCCCTCTTGCGTCTCCCTCCCTCCCACTCTCCCTATCCCACCCCTCCAGGCTGTCACAAAGCACCGAGCTAATATCCCTGTGCCTTGCGGCTGCTTCCCCCTAGCTATCTACCTTACTACGTTTGTTAGTGTGTATATGTCCATGACTCTCTCTCGCCCTGTCAAAGCTCACCCTTCCCCCTCCCCATATCCTCAAGTCCGTTCTCCAGTAGGTCTGCGTCTTTATTCCTGTCTTACCCCTAGGTTCTTCATGACATTTTTTTTCCCCTTAAATTCCATATATATGTGTTATACTGAAATTTGTTTTAAGGTCCGGAATGTGGTCTATCTAAGTAAATATACTGGGAAATAATTTGTATTCTGGAGTATGCCATAAATGTGAGGTCAAGTTTTTTTATAGTATTGTCAAATCTTCTATATCTTTGCTCGTTTTCTATCTTCCTTTTCTCTCAGTAGACAGAGAGGTGTTGAGATCTCTGACTATAATTATAGATTTGTCTGTTCCTTCTTGCATTTCTGTTGGTCTTTATTTCGTGTATAGATTAATCCCTTTGTTGTTCTGAAATGGCCTTTTTCCCTGATGATGTTCTTTGCTCTGAATCTAAGTTGTTTGGTGTCAACATGGTCACTGCAGCGTTTGGCTTCCGTTAGTGTGGTTTATCTTTTTCATATTTTTACTTTTTGTTGTTGTTGTTTTGCGGTACGCGGGCCTCTCGCTGTTGTGGCCTCTCCCGTTGCGGAGCACAGGCTCCGGACGCGCAGGCTCAGCGGCCACAGCTCACGGGCCCAGCCGCTCCGCGGCATGTGGGATCTTCCCGGACCGGGGCACGAACCCGTGTCCCCTGCATCGGCAGGCGGACTCTCAACCACTGCGCCACCAGGGAAGCCCCATATTTTTACTTTTTTATGAGCCTCATATAATTGAGCCTTGCAAGTCTTTCCAGTCTGACAGTCTCTGCCTTTTTACTGGTGCCTTCAGGCCGTTTACATTTAAGTTGATTACTGCTCTGATTAGGTTTACGCCCACGTCTCATTATTTGTTTTCAGTGGGTCCTATGCTTTGTTCCCCTTTTTCTGCCTTCTCCTAGATTAACTGAATAATTTGTACAAATTCATATATCTCCTTTTTTGACTTAACTGTAACTTTATCTTGGTGTTTTACGGATTGCTTTAGGACTTACAGTGGACATCTTACCACAGTCAACTTCAAGCGACATAATATCGCTGCACGTAGACTCTAAGAACCTTGGAGTTCTCGTGCTACACGCATAAACCTTCCAGTTGTCTCCTTCCTGCCTTATTCAGCTCCTTGAAATACATTTTGCTTATACACATGTTGTAAACCTCACAATAAACTGCTACTGTTCTTGTTTAAATAGCCAATCACCTTTCAGAGATGTTTAGAAGATACTTTAAGTTTTTTCACGTACCTCATATGCAGCTTCCACTTCCTTGTGCGTTGAAGGAATGCGGTGTTCTTCATTCTTCTTATGTACACGCACATTTCCACCTTCATCTTCCTTCTCTGTGAAGGGCTTCCTTCAGCATTTCTTGTAGTGTCAGTCAGCTGGCGATAATAGGGTTTTTCCGGTCCCACGTGTCATTTTCACCGGGTACGATTCTGGGTTGACTGGGTTTCGTTTGTTGTTTCTGTGCTTTACAGACACTGTCCCACTGCCACCTGGCTTCCATGTTCCCCGTGAGAAATCTGCTTTCAGCCCCTCTTTGTTCTGTGGTCACGTGTCTGTTTTTCTCTGGCTGCTTTAAAAATGTTCATTATTGATTTGGGGTGGTTTCATTACCATGTACTTTGGTGTCATTTTCTTCATTTATTTTTCTGTGCTTGGGGTTCATTGGACTTGTTGGATCTGCCAGTTTAGTTTTCATCCCATTCAAATGTTTTGGGCTGTTCTTTTTTCCAAGTATTTTTTTCTGTCCTCCTGTACTGGTCATCCATCACTGAATAACAGATTATCCCCAAACTTAGTCGCTCAGTTTCCAGAGGCCAGGAGTGGAGTGCACTTAGCCCGGCCCCCTCCTCAGAGCCTCTCGCAGGCTGCAGTCACCTCACATCGCTACCAGGAGGGGATCAGCCCCTGAGTTCACTCACGTGGGTGTGGGCAGAACTCAGGTAGTTCCTCGTCACGTGGATGGGTCATGGCTTCTCTGGTTCGTGCTTCACCAGAGGCAAGAAGCAGAGAGTGGGAGCAGGTCAGTCACCGTCCACTGTGACACCCCTCACAAGTGACGCCCCATCATTTGTGCCGTACTTTTTACTCAGAGTCCATCAAACCCTAGGATAGCGGGTTGCGCGGGACGCCAGTGCCAGGAGGCAGGGTCACTGGGGACCGTCTCGGAAGCCGCCTGCACGCGCGTCTCGGCCTCTCCGGGGGCTCAGGTGCACGTGTGGCGTGTCCCTCGAGGGCCCCAAGGCTCGCTCTCGTGTGTGTGGTTCTTTCTCTTTCATTCTTTTCTCCTCTCTCTTTCATTGAACGGTTTCTGTTTCTGTTTTCAGGTTCACTAAACTTTTTTCCCCCACATCCGATCTGCCATTAATCCCACCCAGGACACTTTTCATCTCATACACTGTAGTCTTCACCTTTAGAAGTTCAATTGCGCTTTTTCTGTATCTTTTACGTCGTCAACTTTCTGAACACCTGGAATAAAGTTATAATAGCTGATTTAATGTCATCTGCTGGTTCTAGCATCAGTATCAGGTCTGGATCCGTTTCAGTCGATTGCTTTTTCTCTTCCCTGGGAATCATATTCCCCTGACGTTTGCACGCTCTTCATCGTTGATGGGTGCCAGGCGCGGTGAATTTCTTCCCGTTGGGGGCTGGGTGTTTTTGTCTTCCTGTGACAGCTCCCAAGCTTTGTTCAGGGGTGTTACTTGCTTGGAAGCAGATTCTTTCAGGTCTCAGTTTAAGAGTTGTGAGCCAGGGACTTCCCCGGCGGTCCAGTGGTTAAGACTGCGCTTTCCACTGCAGGGGGCGCAGCTTCGATCCCCGATTGGGGAACTAAGATCCCACATGCCGCCAGGTGTGGCAAAAAAAAAAAAAAAAATTGTGAGCGGGACCAGAGCAGCATGTAGTCGAGGGTGACTGTGCTCGTATGGAGGGAAGACCCTCCTTTGCCCTGTGGCGGTGGGGTTCCCGGGGGTGGCTGCTGAGGACGGGCGCTGCTCCAGCCGTGTGAGCTTCTCCTGCGGGGGTGGTGTTTGCTCTGATCCCCGTGGGTATTTTTTCCTGGTCTCAGGTGGTTTCTTCCTTGTGTGCTGACCAGTACCCTGCTGCGTGCTCGGGCACCCTCTGCTCAGTGCTTCCTCCAGGCGTGGCTCTCCTGTCGGGCACTCTGTCCTGCACCCTCTGGCCACCTGGGTCTCCCCAGACTCTCAGCTCAGAGAGTCCACCGGCTCTGCCTGGGCCTCTCCCTCACCGTGCCCAGAAAGTCTCTTGAGGGGTGAACGGGGCCGTCACAGGGCTTGCTTCCCATCTCCCGGGACCGTGCCCCTCATTCCCACGTGTCCCAGGACTTGAAAGCACTGCTGCATGTTTGTGTCTCATTTTTCCGGTTGTTTCAGGCAGGTGGGTAAATCTCCCCACCTCTCCCGGAGCCTGCCGAGCGTTTTGACATGTGTTATCATCTGGGCCCGCCAGCAGCCCTCTGGGGTGGGACACAGGCACGCGTCCCCCCTTAAATTGAGGAAAGTCCAGCCCAGAGAGGTGAAGTGATGTGGCCACAGTCACACAGCAGACAGGAGAGCAGCCGGCGGTGAGCCCAGCTCCTGACTCCGTCGCTGCCGGTCCTCCAGCCACATCGCTCTTCACATGATTCCGCGGCCCCCGTAGGCTCCACAAAATTACTCCGAGGCTGTGTGACTTGTCTCGATGGGAAGCGAGGAGGGGCAGGCTTCCTGGATGAGGGCTGGAGGGGACACGTGGCCCAGCCCACTTGACGGAGGAGGCGGGGGCCCAGGGGGGCGGCTGGCCCAGGATCGGGGGAGCCGGACCTTTGGGTCTTCTCTGGCCCCTGCCCCCTGAGAACGTGGGAAGGAGGCGGTTGGCTCTGTGGTGCCCACCCCCACTCGCACCTCCCGTGTCCACGGGCCTCTGCCCCCAGGAACCTCCTGGAAGGAGGCCTCGGGCGCCCACCTGTGAGGGGCAGCGTTCCTGGAAGTGACCGCTCGGGGCCTCGATGCCCCGCGTGCGCCCTCCCCCCTCGTGAGGCTGCAGGAACAGCTGCGTGTGGATCTAAAACGGAGCATCTAGGAAGATGGAGGGCTGTATAAATAGAATAATAATAATAATAATAATTGTGGGTTTGAGACGGATCTGCAACTGTTGGGGTGCCCGGCCTTGCCCCCCACAATCACTCTTGGGAAAGGTCACCCCTAGCTGGGGATGGTGAATTCCAGTAACGCTGGTATAATTAGAGCATGCAGTATTTAGATGCTTTTTCAGTACAATTAAGCGGGATAATTGGGTGAGCTATTTCGCTGGACATGCTTTTTTGCCAGCTTCCGTTCCCTGGAACTTCGTGCCGGGACAGCGCTCTCAGCTTCTGGCCAAGTTGTCCTGACCCACTTGCCACCGTGTCCCTTGCTTGTTCGCACGCATCAGCGTCTGCCTGGGCCTCCCGGGGCCGCCTGCCCTGGGCTCCAGGGACCCAGAGCGTAGCGGCCGCCCCCAGTCGCCCCTGGTCTGGGAGCCACGCCCAGCCGGCCTCGCGGGGGTACGGAGGCATCTGCTCTCGTGACCAGGCTTTGGAGGTGACAGGGATGCGGCGGCGGCGGGCCCACAGCGGCTGGGACAGGGGCCCCCGAGGCACCAGGCGGGGAGGGAGCAGCCCGAGTGGGCCGGGAGAGCTCGTCCTCGTGGCCGGCGAGAAGGGCTCCACGGGGCCGGGCTCTCAGGGAGCCAGGGGGGCTGTGCGCGCATCTCTCCGAGGAACACAGGTGGGCAGGCGGCGCAGAGACTTCCGCAGCGTCTGCAGGCCGCCGGCCGCCACGCTGGGTGTCACCCGCGGCCCAGGACACGGGGGGCGGGCGGGGGCACCCCCGGAGGTGCCCTCCCACGGGCAGGGAGGATCTGGGGAGGAAGCCAGCCAGGTGTCCACCCCCAATCCCCGCGAAGCTCACCCCAGCCCTGGAGGCCGACAGGTGGTGACGGCACCGTGGCAGGGCGTCCCACGAGCCCCAGTCCCAGACACCGTGTGTCCCCACCGCGGGCCCCGCTCGGGCCCCGGCCTGGGAGCCGGTGAAGCCACACGTCGGCACGTGCCTGTAGCAGGGACGCCGTGTGTATTTGCCCATTCTCAAAGCTGTCAGGCCTTGTGGATATAATTTAGATATTGTTTTTACTGATTACAAGTATGTGCCGTCATAGTAAAACCCCGGAGAATTCAGAAAACCGTAATGAACCACCTTTCATCTTAGCCCTGTGAGCTCCCCAAGCCGCACTCCTGTTCCGATGCCCCGGAGGGAGGCTGTGCTGCGCAGGGGACGGCGGGCGCCCGAGGGGCACCCCCAGTGCCGGCTCCAGGGCGTTCTCGAGCGCAGAAATTTCAAGAGGACGCTGGCCGGTCGGGGCAAGCTGCCCTCCCCAGATCAGCCCGTGAGCGCGTGAAAGCACTTGGGATGTGTTAGATTCCCGGCTTGAGAAGCCCTGAGTCTGTCCTGAAGGCGGGGGTGCTTCGATTTCCGCGTGGCTAATCCAGCCAGGACCCTCACCCTCCCCGGGCAGAGAGAAGCGTCTGCTGCATCCGGTCCCCTCGGAGGGCAGGCAGCGGGCTGGGCCTGAGGCCGGGCCACCCCCCGGACTGGGCTGACCTGGTCCCACGTGTCCCTCAAGCCAGCCGCTTTTATTGCACGCCTGACCCCTCCCGTCCAGCATGGTCAGCACATCTTACTGGGCAGTTTGCCTTTTTAAAAACCGCGCTCTGGTTTTAAGTGAACAGCTCCTAATTAGAGTGCCGTACAAGGTACCTGGGGACCAGGTAGCGTTGAACGCAGGCTGATGGGCACGTCCTGGGAACACGGCAGATCCACAGAACCGGGACCCGGCCCCGGGCACGTCAGGGGAGCAGCCGGGAGCCGTGGGGGGTTGCCTGGACGTGGGTCGAGATGAGAGAGAAGCACTGAGCCCTGCTTCTGGGTCTTGAGGGCGGCCGGGTGCCCAGAACTGCCCGGCAGCGGGGTGAGCACCGGGCGATGCCCGCGGGCAGACAAGGCGTCCCAGACAGCTCCCTGTTGGTCAGGGTTGAGCCAGGCCTGCTCGTCGGGAGTGGCAGCCCCGGTGCAGACACCGCGAGGCGCGTCTGACCCACATGCAGAGCCTGCAGGGGCCTGGGGAGGCGCCCAGAGGACCCCCAGTTTAAGTCGGAGCGGAAGGCCGCCTCTCGGGGGAGCAGGGGGCTGAGGGAGGGCCAGGTTGGGCGGAGGGGGACGGGCCGGGGTTGCCCCTAACCACTGCACAGCCAGGAGACTCGGCTGCCCTTTCGGGCCCCCGACTCCCTCCACCCCCTAACCCCCCACCCAGCCTGTGCTGAGCCGACAGCTGACAACCAGCCCCTCTGACATTTAGGGAAAAATACTCAGAATCAAGAGCAGAAGGCAGAAATTAAAGGATTTTCTTGGTAAAGGTCAGAGTGGTTTCTCTTATTTTTGTTTGAAAATGGTCTGTGTTGAACCATTATGACAAGGCTAAATGTGTTAACGGGCAACGGAGCAGGGCCGGCCACCCGCGGGGGGGCCGGGGCCAAGTGAGACGGCACACAGCCAAGATAGCCTCAGCACCGAGAGCTCCAAGGCCGCTCGGAAGGGTCGTGGGTCGGAGGGCAGGGGCAGGCCGATGCAGAGCTGGAGCCAGCTCCTTCCGAGATGCCCCCGCTCCTTCCCTGGGGTCTCGGAGGGCCCCGCTCCGTGGCACATCCAGGCCTGCACCTTGTCAGGCCTCCTGCTGCCCTGCTGGGCCTGCCGGGGGATCACCCTTGGGCTGCTGGGCAGAAGGGAGCCTTTAGTTGCAGACGGCCCTGCTGAGGTGTGATCCACACCTGACGCTGGAGGGTTTTCATCCGCCACAGAGAAGGCCCATGCCCACCGGCAGTCGCTCCCCTTTCTCCCTCCCCGACCCCCGTCCCAGCCCCCGTCTCGGTGGCTCTGCCTGCTGTGGCACTCGCCAGAGCGAGTGGAGTCACACCGACGGGCTCTGGCCTGGCGTGTGCTCTCGAGGGTCGTCCGTGGTGTCGTGTGTACAGAGCGTCGTTCCTTCCGTGGCTGCACTGCACTTACCTGTTCGCCTGTCGATGGTTGTTTCTGCGTTTCGACTTGCGTTGAATGTTGCTGCCGTGAACATTCCTGTACCAGTTCCTGTGTGGATGTGTTCTCACTTCTCCCGGGCACATACCCAGGAGTGGAATTGCCGGGTCACGTGGCTCACTCGTGAGGAGCCGCCAGACTGTTTGCGCAGCGCCCGCTGTGCCCGCCTTCCTACTTCCCCGCGTCCTTCCCAGCACCGTGTCGCCCGGGTTACAGCTGTCCTCACGGGCCTGAGGTGGGTCTCACCGTGGGCTCCATTTGCGCCTCCCTAAAGACAGGATGTGACCATTTGTCTGCGTCCTCGGGGAACCTAAAGACAGGGGGTGGTGTGACCATTTGTCTGCGTCCTCGGGGAACCTAAAG
>NW_021703769.1:84838626-84930999 GCF_005190385.1 Monodon monoceros
ACAGGGGGTGGTGTGACCATTTGTCTGCGTCCTCGGGGAACCTAAAGGCAGGGGGTGGTGTGACCATTTGTCTGCGTCCTCGGGGAACCTAAAGGCAGGGGGTGGTGTGACCATTTGTCTGCGTCCTCGGGGGGAAAGGTCCGTTCGGGTTGTTCGCCCGCTTTTTAACCGGGTCATTTGTCTTCCTGCTGTTGAGCGGTCAGAGCTGCTGGTGGGCCCTGCACACGAGTCGTTTATCAGGCGTGTGTCTTGGCGGGGGCCGTTTCTCAGGGTCTCCGTGGGCCGGGAGGAGGGTGTCCACCTTCCCCCGAGCCTGGGCCGCCGCGTGGGTGGGCCGCAGGCGGCGCTGCTCCACTTTCTGGTGGCCTTTAACAGGAATCTTGGTGCAGCGGGCGCCCGCCAAGGTGGAGCCAGGGTTCCGGCTGGCAGGCGAGTTTGGGGGTCGGCGGGAAGAAGCCTTTCCTGGTCGGCTGCCTGGGAAGGAGGGGGCTCTCCCATGGGGCGTGTGCGTGTCACCGGGTGTGTCCCTTCCAGCCTGGGATTCCCCAAGTGGAGTGGTGGCCTTCATCAGGGGTGGAGCTGACTGGGCCGGATGGGCAGGGTGGGCAGGTGGTCGTTCCGCAAGTGGGGGGCTGGCCCACGGTGGCCGCCACCCTGCTCGCCTCCTGACTCCCCTGAGCTGCCCCGTCAGCACCACTGCCTTGCTGGACAGGGTCGCAGGCCACAGGCTTCTGTCTGGTGTACGACAGCCTCTCCCCAGGCCTGCGCCCCCAGCAGGCAGACCCCGGGGGTCCTAACTCACCTGGGATGGGCTTGCTGGCAGGTGAGGCCCACGTCAGGGCGCCATCTAGGGTCTGAGAGCTGCCGCAGGCCTGCCCGAGGAAGGGAGGGGGCTTCCCCGTGAGCCCTGCCCAAGTGTTTGGGCACCTTCGGGCCTCTGTCCACCCCCCAGCTGCCCTGCACCCCCGGGAGCACCTGCCCTGGGCTCGGCCCTGCTCACACCTGCCTTGTGACCCAGGCCAGCCCTGAGCCATCTGGGCCTCGGTCTCCCCACTTGCACGTGAGGGCTTGACCAGCTAGTTTGGGGGTCCCACCGTGTGGCACACACGGTGTTTAAAGGCTGGTCTTCTGAATCACTGGGGGACAGGCCCGTCTTCCTTTGTGGCACCTCCCCAATCACAGGTGGCGCATTTACGTAAAGAAGTAGTGAAAGGAATTGGCTTCTCTCGGGTTCTCCAGGACTGCCTGGCCCCCCACCTGCCGCCCTTCAGCAAGCCCCACCAAGTGGGCTAGCTCCCAGCGGTGCCCTCAGCTGGGAGCCCCTCCGTTCCATGCCCGAGGCCTCACAGCCAGAAGGGGCTGGATTTGAACTCGTATTAGCGGACTCCAGAGGCAGCCCCGCCACCATGACAGAGAGCCCTGACGTGCAGCAGCGCCCGAGGGCAGTGGGTGAGAGGCCCTGACACAGCGGCCCCTCGGCCGTCCCCCTGGCACACGGGGCAGCGTGAGACCCGCCTCGGAGCGCCTGCAGCCTCATGGCTTGTCACAGGGCCCTCACGCCCGGCACGGAGCGTCCTCACAAGGGCTCGGGTCTGAGGGTGGACAGACCCGGAGGAGCTGGTGAGCTGGCGTGCACACCCCCGTCCTGGCTTCTAGGTTCCAGAAGCGTGGGTGAGACCCACCACCCAGGAGGCCCGAGAAACAGCCTCGCCTGGGGGGATGTGCCTGGACTTGGGCAGATGGCCCGTCCGCGTCTGGAGCCTGGGGCAACGGGGGATTGAGTGGGGCGACCCGCCCAGGGCCCACCTGCTAACGGCATCTCCTGTGTCTCCCGCCCACCCTGCAGGCCGCGGGACCCTCGGGCACGAAGATGCAACTGCTGGAGACAGAGTTCTCCCGGACGGTGCAGGAGCTCATCGAGCTGCACCTGCTGCGGCAGGACAGCATCCCCGCCTTCCTCAGCGCCCTCACCCTTGACCTCTTCAGCCGCCAGACCGTGGCCTAGCCTGCGGCCCCGCGCCCCGCGCCGGCCGCGCCCCCAACTTCCGAAGGCGGACGAGGGAGCCGGCGGCAGCCCGCTCAGGCCTGTCCCTTGGGGTCCCAGCCCCACCAGGCCAGCTACCCCATCCACAGGGCCCGGCCTCCTGCCCAGACGGCCGTGAGCGTCAGGGCCTGATGGGGACTCCTGCGTGCCCCCCAGCCACCTGTGCACAGCTCTGGCCGGCAGGGTTAAGAGGCTCAGGGGTGCCCCTCCCCGACCCCTGGGCTCACGGCCACTCTGCAGGGACAGGCCACCACTTCGTCACCCTCCGTCCTGGAGAGCAGGTAGGAGGCAGCGGTGGGGGACCTCAGGGGCAGTGCTCTGGACTGGCTTCCTGTCCCCTCCCCCAGGCGCCCCTACCACACCGTGCTCAAGCCTGGCCGTGACTGGAGCTGGTGGGTGAACCTGGGCTGCCGGCGAAGTTCCCGGCGCTTGTGAAATAAAGGCTCCCCTCAGCCCCCACCCGGCTCACTGTGTGTGTGTCTGAGCCCCTGGGCTGACAGGCTCCCTCCACGCACACAGCTCGGCACCCCTGCTGTCCTGACATCCCCGCCCTGTGTGCCTGTTGCAGGAGCGGCGGTGGGTACCCCTGGAGCCCGGCAGGGTGGGTGGGAGCGGCCTCGGGCGTAGCCTCATCTACGGTGCTGCCCCACGGCAGGTCTCCAGGCCATGGTCAGGGGAGGTGGGTGGGGAGGGCCAGCATGGGGTCCCTCTGCAGAGCCCAGAGCCCTGGGAGGTGTGGCCTGTGCGCCTGGGGCTGCCCCGACCCCCTGCCTTTCACACCCCACCCCCATCACAGTCACTCTGGAGCTTGGTCTGTGAATGGGTGCCCAGACAGACAAGGCCCAGCCAGGCCCAGGGTCACAGCAAGGTCAGCACAGGCCCGGAACCCAGAGCCCCCCGGCTGGTTTGACGGCCAATACGTCCCCACTTCACAGATGAGAAGACTGAGGCTTGGCGTGCAGACTGGCTTCCCAGGGCCAAGGCTGCTCGGAACTGGACTCTGGTTCGGCTGGGGGCGTCCTGCTCTCCTCACCCCCTCAGACGCTCTGGGCGCCCTCGGCGCCATGTCGCAGGGGAGGAGCGAGGCTCCTTGTTTCTTTGTCGTCACGAATCGGGGGGAAGGCAGCGACGCTCGCGCAAATCTCTGCCAAGCCAGGCGGTGGTCCCGGGGGTCCTGCGCTTAATGAAGACCCCCAGTTGGGGGTTTCCCAGCAGATGTCAGAGTGCACCTTCCTTCACCCCTCCTTCCACACTGGAGCGGCCCCCTTCCCGGTGCCGCGGACACACCAGCACAGAGTGAAGTCGCGTCTCGGGCTCTGAGCCCCTCCCTGCGAGGCTGGTGGGGAGGGGCCTCGTCCGTCTCCCTCCCTCTGTCGGGACCCCCAAACCCACAGTGGCGCTTCCCTGCTGCTTTGTGGGAGCAAAGGTCCCACAGATGATGTTGGGCCCCAGCCTGGGAGTGGGGGACCAGGCCCTTGTCTCGACTCTGCCCCCGTCCCCGGCGCCGTGGAGGGCTGGGGCTGGACCCCCGTATGGCAGAGGCTGTGTCCCTGTCACCCCAGGCCTGGCCCCGGCTTGCCTCCCGTGTGAAATCGCTGAATTCAGAGGCCAGTGATAAAAGGCTCAGGTCAGAACTTGACTCAAAATCGTTAGCCCACACAAACGCACTGCGAGGCCCTTGTGTGCGCCCGGCACGCAGACGGCACCTGCTAGAGGGCGGCTCCCAGATGGGGCAGACGTAGCCAGTCCCCGCTCAGGGCAGGCGGGAGCGGCCGGCTGCTGCTGAGATGGCCCGGCTGGTGGGGTCACCCTGGTCAGAAGGCGAGGCCGGAAGCTCGTGATCTCTGCCCAGGGGTCACCACAGGGCCCACGAGGGGGCGCGCGGGCCGGGCAGGTACCCCCGAGCGTGGTGGTCTCGGTTGCAAGGCCAGAACTGAACTCCAGGGTCCCCGGCGGGAGAGGCGCGTGCCGGAGGGTTGGGGGCGGAGGGCTTGCGCTCGTGCCACGGCCCTGACTCCCACTGGCGACGCGTGGCCCCAAGGCCAGGTCGGCCCTCCCCACTGCCCCTCTCATGCCATGGGTCCCTCAGGGCCACACGTCCCTGGCCTCATGTCACCTCCTGAGACTTAATCCCTGCCCGGGTCCTGCAGTAGCGGCGCTGGGCCCCCGCCCAGCACCCGGCCCCGTGTCTGTGGGAGGACAGGGTGGGCGGCCGGCAGCCAAGCCTCCCCAGGCCCAGCCTCCCGTGAGCACCCGGACCTGGTCTCACCCCCTGCCCTGGGCTCCTCACACCTCCTTCCTCGGCAGGGGGGTCCCTGAGGCCGCTTCCAGGTGGAAAGCCCACCCCCGGCCCGGACCACCCACCCAGCCCCAGGCTGACAGCGCTTGCACGGAATTTCAGGATTTCCCTCCCAGAAGAGGGGCAGGAGGCGCCGTCCCCCGACCCCCGGGGCCGCGTCTAGGTGGGATGGGGCGCAGCGGCCCCCTAGCATCCTCCCAGGTCCGCTCAGTCACATGCCGCTGAGTTTGCCAGCTGCCCGCCCCGCCGCCTGTGGGGGGCTCTGGGTGCACTCGGGTGGGGAGCCAGGCCCCGGAAGGTTCTGGCTCTGGCAGAGACCCCACCGCTGCCGGCTCGTCAGTGGGCACCAGCGCTACGTGGTTGTTAAGCCGCTAATGACTAATTTTAAGGGATTAGTGCTACGGCGATAAACCTTAATTGCCAGGATGGAGCGGGATTTGGCGTGCGACAGCCTCCTTCCGGCGTCCCCAAGGCTCCCAGGGAGGACAGCGCCGCCTGCCGGGGCCCCCGTGGGACCCCCGCCTCCCCCAGGGCCCGGCCCGCCTCTGCATCCGGAGGCGCCAGCTCAAGGATGTGAGCTGTTCATCGTCTCTCTCCCCTCCCTGTGCGCCTGGTTCGTGTTCTGGAAATGAGTAAACCTCCGGGCTTTCTTTAGCTCCTCATGACTCAGGTGTGGACCACGACACGCGGTGTCCCCCAGGAGCCGCCTAGAAATGCCGGGACCCACTGGGTCAGAATCTGCACTTGATGTGACCCCACGCGGTTCACAAGCCCCGTTCCCGTTTGCGAGGCTCCCCCACCCACCCGCCCCCGATTGAAACATCCCAGCTTACAAAGCTCCTTCCCATCCCGTGATGATCCCGCAAGTTGCGTCTTGTCCGAGAGGAGGCCGGGGATCGGAAAGGGCAGGACCTGCCTCAGGCCGCAGGCAAGTCCGTCAGGCCCGGACCTCCTGGCCGGGGTCAGCAGCCCTCACGACCCAGCTTCTGGGTCAGACCTGCCTGTTTTCCTCGTGGTTCAATGTCGTCAGGATGCCAGGACCAAGGAAGGGGCCGGGCCTCTGTCCCCAGGCAGCCTCAGAGGGGTGACTTAGAGGTCCAGGGCGTGGAGTCTAGGGCAGGACAGGAAAGGGTGTGTGCTGTGTGTGCGTGCAGGGCTGTGTCACGTGTGTGTACATACGTGTGCGCACAGTGAGGAGCGGTGGCTTTACCAAACTGCTTAAATTCCTGCTTCGGCCAAGAGAGGGGCAGGGCCTTGCCCACAGTCATACAGCACAGGGGGCAACGATGGCGCGCGTTCTGGTGCCTGTCTCGTTGTGGTTTCCATTTTCTTCTCATTCGTCTCTGTTTCTTCAGCTGCACAATTTTGATGCATTTTCAGTGTAAAAGGAAAAACCCTCAGCAGCAGAAATGTCAAGTGAAGGAAGAGCCCCCTTGGCCCTGCCCCAGCTCGTCCTGTGTGATGGCCATGTGCACCTGACACACGGGCAGACAGCGCAGGGTTTGGGCTCACTGGGCTCCTGTGTGGTTTGAAAATAACTGGCTTGTTCTGCAGCTTGGCTTTTTTCCTCACTTAACAGTTGTCTTGGAAATTTTCCACAAAAGTATCTACTGATGTATTTCATTGGGGTTTTGTTATTTCCAAAACACGTAAGTTTTATTGAAAACAATAACCTACAGAAACACCAGATTCTCAGTTTAAAGTAAAATTGACAGCATCTCTCAGAACTTTCATACTTCCGAACCATTTTGGTTATTACTTTAAAAACAAAACCAAAACAAAAACTCATTTCCAGGTGCAAATTAACAAGTCTTGCCTGCAAACCTTTCTCTTGTGGTTCTGTCCCCGCCCTCCTCGTGGCTCCAGATTTTCCAGAGTGAGCAGAAGGTTTGGGGTGATTTCCAGTCGGTTAATATTTCTGGGAACTGGACTCCATGGCGAGCCTCAGACACACCAGCCCTTGTCTACCCACCACGGGGACCTTCTCCCCAGAACCCCGCCGCCTCGTCCTCCCTTGTGGGCAGAGCTGTGTCCCCAGATTCATGTGAATTCCTGTGCCTCAGAGGTGATTAAGTTAAAATGAGGCCGTTAGGCTGGTCCCTAATCCCATAGGACTGGTGTCCTTGTAAGAGGAGGAGGTTGGGACACAGACACGGGGCCGACCGTGTGAGGACGCAGGGAGGAGACTGCCGTCTGCAGGCCCAGGAGGGAGGCCTCGGGAGGAGCCTGGATCTCGGATTCCAGCCTCCGGACCCTGAGAAAGTCACTGTCTGTTGTTTAAGCCGCCCTGGCTGTGGTTGCTCGTTATGGGGGCCGGGGGGAGGGGGGAGGCCCAAGCTGACGCACACCTGGGCCTGCTTGTCCTTCCACCTGGCATTTCTTTATGCATATTTTGCTTATAATATATCTGAGTTACATAGAGTATACATAAAATACACATTTTCCATCAGCTTTAGCGTCTTCTGTAGAACTGCCCTGATGACAGAAGTAGCATGCAAGTCGCATACGTAATTTGAAATATTTTAGCAGCCACGTTTAAGAAGCGGGTGAAATTAACTTTAATGAATATATTTAACCTAATACATCCAGCACTTTATTTTAACATGTAATCCATGTAAAAATTAGTTTTGCAATATATACAAATATTGAATCATCGTGCTGTATACCTGAAACTAATACGTCAATTATATCTTAACTTTTAAAAAACTAAGTTCTCTAAATTACATGTATATAAATTAGCGAGACATTCATTTACCGTCTCTCAGCGCTGAGCCTTGGAAACCCAGCATCTTGTTGTGTGCCTGCTGCCCATCTGGGTCTAGACCAGCCACATTTCAGGCGCTCAGTGGCGAGTGCGCACAGGCCACCGTATGGGACTGGACAGCCCTCGAGCGCCAGCACCACGGACGGGGGCCGAGGGTCCTGGGCCGGCTCGCGGTTGCTTGAGTATTGCTGGGAAGCCATCGTGCGTGTTAAATGTGCCGCCAGACTGTCTCCCTGCTTGACTGACGGAGAAGTGTCTGTCCTAGCAGGTCACCCGGGAGTTCGTGGAGGTGCTGGCAGAGCCGGGAAGTGCGGACGGAGGGGACACATGGGCCCGGGCTCCCTCCTGGGCTCCCTGCCCGGGGCCCCCACCTCCTTAGTGAGTCGGAGGGCCCAGGCTGCCCAGGCAGCCCACACGCAACGACCTGCGAGGGGCTCCTGGGGGCGTCTCCTCCCCTACCTGAGCCTCAGTCTCCGCATCTGGGAAAGGGCCTGACAGCAGGGCTGGCTGTGGGCCCCTGGGAGCCACCCCCAGGCCCTGCCCAGGGCCCCTCTGCCTGAGCCTGTGGGCTCTGCGTGTGGCCTCTGTAATGTGACACTATAATTAGCTCAATTAGCAACAGCCTTCATGCCGTTTTTTTCTTTTTTTTCAAACTTAAAATGGAAATTAAATTTTGCACCAGGTTTACAGGCTGTTAACGGAATTCACTTAATCAAATCCCAACACCTAGTCCTTGAAAATGAGAATTTAAAAAGGTCTGCATTTGCATATTCATGTTTTTAATAGGGTTCAGAAGGTATATTTGCAACTGATGAAAAGGATTAATTAAATCTAATTTGCATTGGTGGAGCATCTTAACCCCTTCTGAGCTGGCCAGAGGCTGGGATGGCCCAGACGGCCAGAGCGGCCAAACCCAGCCCGGACAGGTGGCCAGCGACACGCTGGCTCCTGAGCTGCTTCCTGCTGGCCACGTGTCCCTGAGACCCCACGGTCCGTGCAGCAGTCGAGCCAGGCCTGGGCCCACAGCAGCTCCTGCAGCGACCATGCTGGGGCCAGCATGTGGTTTTTACTTAGAAAAAGGCATGTCTGGGGATTTTCTTTTTCTTGTAACGTTCATGCCGTCATTGTAAAGTGTTTGGAAAATGTGGGAAAGTCTCAGGAAGAAAATGAAAAGTCATTTATTACCCATCACCCAGAGATGATCGCTGCACATGCTGGACGCCTGTCTTTTGGGCTCGCCCCCAAGAGCGTGTGTGTACGTGTGTGTGCGGTGTGTTGCGTGTGTCAGTGCTTGTGCACGACTGCCTCCTCACCAGGGCCAGCAGTTCGCACACACGTGTCTTGGAGCCAGCATCCCCATGTGCCGTTTAGTGGTATTTCTGTTTCCGCCAAGGACCCCAGTCTCTCTGTGACCTCACGTCTCCCGCACAGGACCGGCGGGTGCCAGAGACAAGCAGGAGCCCGGCCCCGCGGGCAGCAGTGGGTGTTGTCAGCGACCCCTCGGCAGGGGAGCCGTTAGTCACTGGGTGACTCCATTCCCCGTGGGTCTCACAGGTCCACGCGGGTGATTGCAGCGCGATGGGTCCTGGACCAGGAGGACGCGGCTGCCCGCGGGAGGAGTGCGCCTGAGAGAATCCAGGCCTGCGGGGAGGTTGTCGGAGGGTGCGTCCCTCTCTTTTGTCCGCAGCGACCGCGGGAAGGACTCGGGACGCGTTGAGAGTAACAGATGAGGAAGGACCACGTGCAGAGCCATGGAATTGCCTTGGCACCAGCTTCCGTGTAAGCAAGCTGTAAGGTTTTTCTTTCTTTCTCGTCGGGGCACATGTCACCTTTCAGCCCAGTTCTGCACATGTGGACAAAGGCGGACGATCGTGTGCTTCACCACCACGTCTCCCCCGGCTCCCAAATCCCCCCCCCCCCCCTTTTTTTTTTTTTTTTTGTGGTACGCGGGCCTCTCACTGCTGTGGCCTCTCCCGTTGCGGATCACAGGCTCCGGACGCACAGGCTCAGCGGCCATGGCTCACGGACCCAGCCGCTCTGCGGCATGTGGGATCCTCCCGGACCGGGACACGAACCCGTGCCCCCTGCATCGGCAGGCGGACTCTCAACCACTGCGCCACCAGGGAAGCCCAAGTCCCCCCTTTTTAAGTCCTTATGATAATTTGTGTGCTGTCCTAGCTGCTAAAACAAAATACCACAGACGGAGAGGCGCAAACGACAAACATTTCTTTCTCTCAGATCTGGTGCCAGCAGGCGTGGTTTCCAGCGAGGGCTGCCCAGCTCCTGGGTCCTCATCCGGCAGAGAGAGCTCTGGTGTCCCTTCCCCTTCTCACGAGGCCACCGTCCTGTTGGACCAGGCGCCACCCTCGTGACCTGTTTCACCTTAACCACCCCTAAAGGCCAAGTCTCCAAAGACAGTCATGGGGTGGGACGGAGGACGAGGACTTCAGCGTATGGGGGTGTCCTTCAGCCACGGCAGTAGGTCTTGCCTAATTATAAAGGCGTTTGAAGCAATTTAAGCAAATCTGATATATTTAGCTTGTGGTTTTAATTAAACGTTTGGAAGCATTTTTGTAATCAATATCTAAGTCTCTGCGAAGTTTTACTGGTTGAGTTTTTAGTTGGCATTCATGAAGTGAGCGAGCGTTTAAGCATTAGGGAAATGTGCTCTAGAGACGCGTAAGATTAGTGAATGCATCGCTGGATGACGCACGCAGCAGGGCAGTGAGATTCCGCTCCACACGTCGAGCCCTCGGAGACAGGAGGTGCCCAGCCAGACGGAGGGGGCCCGGGTTCACCCGACAGCGTGTCTGCCAGGGCCTCGGCCCAGATGTCAGGGAGGAGAGAAGGTTCTCACCCCAAGGGCGGAGGGAGGCGATGCCGACGCCCAAACAGGCCCCTCGATGGGTGACTCTCCGAGCTTGCCCACCACCACCCTCTCCTCCTCGGCCCAGCAAGGGGCTCCCGGGGGCACCTTTCTAGATTCACAACTCCCGTTCCGGGAAAAACTCCAGGTCACGGGCAGCTCGCCATTCAAAGGGGAGCAGGATGGGTGGAGAAGGGGCAGACGAGGGAGGGGTTTCAGGACCTGAAAGGGCAGGAGCAAAGCAGAGGCCGTGGGGCATCAGGTCAGAGACCCAGAGCGGGCAGCCGGCGCCCCGACAAGGCTGGTGAGGGGCCACACAGTGCTGGGTGTGACCGAGGAGAGGACGGAGCGTGGGCAGTGCCCCCGGGGGGAGAGGGCACGTCCCCAACTAAAGGAGACGGAGTTTCCAAAGGGCCAGCTCCCGGGAAGAACCCAAGCCCACAACCGGGAAGTGGACCCTGCGGGGGAAAACGTGATGCCGGGGGACGGCGGACCAAACCCAGCTTTTGATGGAAGGATGGTTCTGAGCTAGGATTTGACATTCAAGGAAGTTGCATTTCGTGGGTTAAAGCAAAGCAAACACACCCACAGGTACCGGGCGCTCAGAAAGCATGCCCACCTGTAGAGTCCTTCTCAGAGGCCTGTCCCAGTGGACCTAACAGTGGGGCAAAGCTTGAGCGTCCGGGGGGAAGGGTCTTTGGCGGTAAGCACCCAGGTCGGCTTAATTAGAACCACGTCTGTTTCTGTTAAGTCTGTTAAGCCGAATGAAACATTAATCGTTAACTCCTCGAAAGCGCACGCACCAGGCGTGAGTTGTTCATGATGCTTGGGCATGGGAAAGGTTCCACTTCTGTTTGTAATTAACTTAGCCACGTAGCACGTGACACAGTCCAGGGAAAAGGTCACGGGTGTGAGCGCCTCGGGGACCCCGCCCCTCCCCCATATCGTCATAGTGCTGCTGGGAAGCGCCCCGGCCCTGCTCCCCTGCACCCCGAGTTCCGAGCTCATGAATCCGCTCACTGTGTCCTCAGCTGTCACACACGTCACGCTACACGACGTGTGGTTTAGTGTTGCTTGCTTTCGTGCTTACTCTGTAATCAATGCAGCTCTTCCCCACTCAGCGCAGTGTTTCTAAGTTCATCTGCGTTGTCTGGGTAAAATTCCATCGCATAAATATACCCCAAAAATGTATTTTTCCACTCACCCGTCATACAGACGTCTGCGTCGTTCCCAGCGTTTTGCCTCGAAAAGCAACATGCTGTGAACATCACGGCGCGTCTCCTTGGGCTCAGGAGCAAACGTTTCTTTAGAATTTAACGAGACGTGGAGCTGCAGGACTGTGGCGTCTGGAAACTCTCAGCGTTACAGGACGAAGCCTAATTATTTTCCAAAGTGCCTGGAGCCGTTGGCGTTTCCACCAGCAGGAAACCCGCGTCCCCGGCGATGCTCGCTCGGGCCCAGCCAATCCGTGGGTGCAGTGTAGCGACTCTGGGGTCTTCACGTGCATCTCCTCCGGTTACCAAAGGAGTGAGCATCTTTGCACGTGTGTGTTTGTGAGAAGCTTGTTTGCATCTTTTAACCATTTTGCTGTGGGTTGTGGGTCTTTTTCTTCCTGATTTTTACACTCTGATACTATCCCTTTGCTGGTTTATGTGTGGAATCATCTCCTCCCACTTTGTGACCTGCTTTTACACCCTCTCTGTGTTATTTTTTGATAAACAAGTTCTCAGTGTCAACACATTTTTCAATCTCTTCGACGCCCAGCACGTGTGTCTTGTTTATTAAGTAGCCTTCCCTCCACGGTGAGGTCGTAAAGATAACCCCACATTGTCTTCCACAAGTGATTTTTATTTACGGCGTGAGGCAGAAATCCAATTTCACTTTTTCCACATGAATAACTAATTGTCTGAGTCGCATTTGTTAGATGGTCTCCTCTCTCCCGAGCGGTCTTCCCCAGCCTGCGCTGTCATAAATCAGGTTCCGTGAACCAGTAGGTCTGCTTCTGGGCTTTTACTCTTTTCCTTGGTCACTAAGTCTATCCCAGGATTAACGCCAAACTATCTTAATTACTGAACTGCTAACACTGCAAGGACAGGGCCTGGAAGGGGCCGTGAGGGGGCTTCTACGTTCTTGCAATGATCTTTGCTGTTTTCTAAAAGAATACTTCTAATGTCTCACGGTCATAGGTTGTAGGTGGATTACAGGTGGAAACTTTCTTCAGGGTAAGAAAGTTCCAGTGTGTCCCTGTTTCCCTAAGAGTTTTTGTAATGTGCGTTTTTATTGAAGCATAACAAATATGAATAAATATGCACAAATCGTAAGGCACAGCTCTGAATTTTCTCGTTTTCTGGCACCCAACACGCAACGTTCCCAGGACATCAGAAACCATCACGTGCTCCCTTCCAGTATGACCTGCCGCCTGCCGCCCGAAGGTGACCTTCACACCTGGAGCAGGTTTACCCGTTGCTGAACTTGACAGAAGTGAAATCAGACAGTAGGTGTTCTTCTGTGACTGACTTGTGACAGATCGGACCACGCTGCTGCCAGTGGTTTTTTCCCCAGCTTTTTATTATGGAAAATCATTTAGCGGAGCACCGCCTCGATTCTGCCATTAATATTTTACTACACTTGGTCTAGTACATCTCTATCCATCTATCATTCCATCCATCCTTATTTCTTAACGCATTTCAGAGTAAATGACAGACATCAGTACCCTTCTCAATAGACAGTTCAGCCTCTGTAAGATTAACTAGAGTTCACTCTGTTTACAGTTTCTTTCTTTTGAAGTCCAATTCACCAATGAAACGTAAAACCCTGCAGTGACAAATGCACACACGTGTGAAACCCAAACCCCCAGCAGCACACAGCACATCGGCATCGTTCCAGAAAGTTCCCTCGTTCCCCTTCCAGGTCAGCCTTCAGCTCGTCCCCCGAGAGGCAGCCGTTCTCTGGTTCCACCCAGCTTTGTGGAGGTACACTTGACGCCCCCAGGTCGAGGGCACCCAGACTCGGCTTTGGTCGAGCTCGCAGCGCCCCCGTGGAAGGCACGGGCTCTGGCTATTCCACGTGCCGCCGACACTGGGCGTCCCACCTCCTTTCACGCTTCCACCCTGACGAGCGCTGTCTGACCGTGGTTCCCATGTGTGTTTTGCCGGTAAGCGATGCGGCCGACGCCTCTCGGGTGTGTGTTGGCCCTTCGCGCGTTGTGCTCTTTTATTCCTTTGTATCTCTTTAAATCTTTTGCCCGCTTCTCCCCGGCGTCAGCTGGCTCTGTTGGCACCACGCGGGTTAGCCTCAGGTTAACTAGTTTCCCCTGCGCTAGAGCCTTGTTAAGGACTGGATGGCTCCCTTCCCTCCCCCTGCAGGAAGCAGGAGGGGCTCTTAGCAGACATTCACTCTGAGAAGCTGGCGGGGCTCGTGGAGGTCAAGCTCACACAAGCGTGGGGACCCTGGACGGGGTCCCCTGGAGTCACCACCGCACAGAAGGGTCCACGTGCGTCCCCAGCACTGTCAGTTACGGCACAGGCCTCCCTGCCCGGTGCTGGCGTCCTGGAGCTTTCTCTCCGGTAAGTCGTTGATTCTCTGTGTGGGTGGGCCGCCCGTCTCCAGCTCGGGGTCAGCGTCTGTCCTGTGGCCTCCCCCCGCTAGGACGGGTCTAAGAAGAGGTGTCGGTTTCAGGTTGTTCAGCCTTTTACCTGTCGTAGGACGGAGTGACGACTCCAAGCTCCTTCCGGGCAGGACCAGAAATCGAGAGTTATCTTTCTGCTTGTTTTTGAATCGGGTTGCTTTCCTTTTTCTTGTTTGTGGGATATTCTGGGTATAAATTCTTTGTCAGACATATGCGTTACAAATAACGTCTCCCAGGTTGTGGGCTTGCCTATTTATTTTCTTAATGATGTCTCCTGACGAACAAAAGTTTGCAGTTTTAATTATCTCATTTATCACTTTTTAATGGTTAGTGCCTTACACATTTAAGACAGCCTTGTCTAGCCCAAGGGTATGAGGATATTCTGTGTTCTAGAAACTTTATGGTTGAACTTTTATGTTTAGATATACGAGCCACCTCAAATTAGTTTCACGTATTGTGTGAGGGCAAGGCTCATTTCTTCTTATGAATATCCAGTTACTCTAGAACCCTTGACTGAAAAGTGCATCCTTCCCTTCTGAATTATAGTTGTTCCTGTGTCGTAAGTCAGGGGCTGTGTATATGCTGGTCTGTTTCTAGGCTCCACGTTCTGTTCCGTTGATCACTAATCCCACACTCTCTGAATGACTGTAGCGTTCTATTAAGCCTGGAAATAAGGTATCTAGTGAATTTTGCTAAATTTGGTATTAATTCTAATAGTTGGTAGAGTATCTTGGATTTGCTCTGCTCACAATCACGTGACAGTTCACTTCATCAAATCTGATTTCTACCATTTTTTTCTATCCCTTGCCTCACTGCGTTAGCCAGGATCTACTACACCGTGTTATGTAGAAATGCTGGTTGTGGGTGATCTTACTTTGTTTACAAAGGGGGCAACGGTTTACCGTTGATATGATGTTACCTGGAAGTTACTTTGGTACCGTTTGACTTAAGAAACTAGCATACTGTGCTGCTCATAATTTTCGGAGCCTTTATTGTGAAAAGCATATGCTTTTTCTGTGTCTACTGAGGTAACCGCATGGCTTTTCTCCTCTCCTCTGTTGATACAGTAAGCTACGTTGATTTTTTAAAGTGTTGAACCGACCTTTGATTCCTGGGATAAACCCCACTTGGTCATGGTATACTATCCTTGCTGCGTTCAGTTTGCTAGTTTTTTTAAAGAGGATTTTCGGGTTACGTTAATGAGGCATATTCTAAAGTTTTCTTGGAGCGTCTTTGTCTGGTTTTCTTATCAGAGCAATGACGGCCTCGTAAAATGGGTGTGAAGTGGTTCCTCCTCCTTCCGTTTCTGAAAGCGTGTAGACTTGGGTTATTTCTCCCTTGAATATTTGGTGGAATTCACCAGGGGAAGCCATCGAGGTTTGGACTCTTACTTCTGCTCTGTTTTTAAGTATGAATTTCATTTCTTTAGTAGATATGGAACTCTCCAGTTTATTTTCCCCTTGAGTGAGCCTTGGTGGTTTGTATCTTTCAAGGAATGGGGTCTTCTAGGTTACAGAGTTTGAGGACAGAGTTGTGCTCCTCCCCTCAGGAGTCTGGGGGCCGTAGCGATGTCCCTTTTCTCGTCTGTGATTTCGGCAATTGATTATTTCTCCTCTTCCTCTTCCTCCTTTGGCTAAAGATTCGTCAATTTTATTGACCTTTTCAAAGAACCAGGTTTGGGTTTCATTGATTTTTCTCTGCTGGTTTTCGCTTTTCACTTTCACTCAGTTTGGCTTTTTTTTTTTTTTAATATTTCCTTCCTGCTGCTTTGCTTTGGGGTTAATTTGCTCTTATTTTCCAAGTTTTGATGTGGATGCAATCAGACAGAAACCACACTGTGATTTAAGCAGGGGGAGTTCAATATAAAGGAAGTAAAGCCTTATCGGCTAGTGCAGGGGAGACTATAAAAATGGAAAGAGAACTCTAGGGGTCCCTAGGGCTCAGGAGAGCAGGACAGACCTGGGGCGCGGGGGGCAGGTGGTCAGACCTCCCTGAGCAAGGTGGGGTTCTCCACTGGGTGGCAGAGAGGTTTGCTGGTTTTCTGGGCAAGAGCTGGTCCACGCCCCTGGGAAAGCAGGGCTGAAGCTAGGCAGGCCTGGGACGCACGGCCTCTGCACGGGGAGGGTGTGGGGAAGTCAGGGACGTGCAGCAGGGAGTGGGGGGAGCAGAGTCCAGGCGGCCGCGCAGGCTCCGGGGAAACGGGGAGCAGCCTTGCGCCCTTCTGCGTCCGACTTTCCCCACCGACCGCCCGGCAGCCTCAGCCACCCTGCCTGCGTCACGGGCTGGACCCTCTTAAGGCAGAAAGCTGGGGACTCAGGACGCTCAAGGGGGCAGAAAGAAAAGAGAAAATCTGAGCACTGTGATGACTACGATTTACTGAGCAGGCAAATAAGTTCTATCACTTTTATTCAGGCAGAGAATATGCCTCTTTTTTTTCTTTTATACATTTATTTATGTATTTATTTTTGGCTGCATTGGATCTTCGTTGCTGCACGGGGGCTTTCTCTAGTTGCGGCGAGCGGGGGCCACTCTTCATTGCAGGGCGCGGGCTTCTCATTGCGGTGGCTTCTCTTGTTGCGGAGCACGGGCTCTAGAGCACAGGCTCAGTAGCTGTGGCGTCCAGGCTTAGCTGCTCCGCGGCATGTGGGATCTTCCCGGACCAGGGCTCAAACCCATGTCCCCTGCATTGGCAGGCGGATTCCTAACCACTGCGCCACCAGGGAAGTCCCGAGAATATACCTCTTGAGTCCTATGTAACATTTAGAAAGATTGACAATCTATTGAAACACAACAAAAAATATCAATATTTATATTTGGATTATATTCTCAAACTGCAGTGTGATATAACTTCTCATTAATAAGCATTTTATAATTAGACTTGAAATAGTCTCGTAAGTAAGTCTTGAGTCAAAGAGGAAATAAAAATACCGCACTTAAATTGTATAATGATGAGGGGAATGTCATATGTTTGATTATGGGATTCAGCTAAGACTTTGAGGAAAAAAACTTCAGGATTAAATGTTTCCATTAGTGAACAAAAAATAATAAAAGCCAAGAATTTAGGAAGACATGAAAACACAGCTAAAGGGAAAACGGGAAGAAGGAATAAATGAAAAGCAATTTATATTTTTTAAAAAACTGATTATTAGTGACTTGTGTAAACCCTAAAGCTGATTCTTGGAAACCGTATTAACACGTGAAGGCAGGTATAGTGTGTGGTTTAATAGGGCATCCAGGTGGTTCTGATCGTGCCGAAGTTTGTCAATCACTGTGATAGTAAATCACTGTGATGGTGTCTTTTAAGGTAGATGCCCTCCAGGCGTGGTCCATGCAGTAGCAGCAGCATTGGCGTCGCCTAAGATCTTGTCGGGAATGCAGGGTCCCTCCGCGCCCCCCCCCCCCCCCCCCCCCGCCCCGCAGATGCTCTGAGTCAGAGGCTCTGGAGGCGGCACCCAAGACTCTCCTTTAACAGGCTCCCCAGGAGATTCTGATTGAGATCCTGAGATTACTCCCCGCAAAGTACAGTAAGAAGCCAGGGCAAACCTGCAAATAGGGAGGGGAATTCTGGAAGCCTGCAGACAACACAGGAGCCTGTGTCTGAGAGGCTGCAGGTTCCCTGGGGCCGAACATGGCTCTGATACAGGTATTCTGTGCCCAGAGGGACAGGGCACCATGCCCAGGACACAGAGGGAAGTGGATCAGAGACCCCAGCCTAAGGCCAGCACACAGCAAGGGCTACACCCTCCACGAGCCTCAGCCAGGGAGGAAATCGTCTCAGCCTTGGTCCTGGGAAAGTCGGGGTTTTTTTTTAAATCCCCCGGGAATCTGTGGCACTGGCCAGCCACGCTGTGGGTTTGGAACATGAATGTTATACCCTGCATGTTCCCTAAGTGGCAAAGTAACGATTACCATTTGAAGTGCACCTGTAGTGCCCCAGGCATCTGCCTGAAGCCAACACAAATCTTCTCCGAAGGAACACACCCCAAGCCAGGCCTCATAGAATTTCCATGGTCAAGGTCAAACATATATTTATTTATATATTTATATAAAATACAAATATGGTTCTGTAAAATCACAAAACATACAAGAAAGAGATCACCCCAAATAACAAACAGAACTAGGTCCGTAAAGACTCAGCAAAAGCAGGAGATAAAAGAGACGTGTTTAGTATGTTTAAAGACACAAAATAGGAACATGAAGACATAATAAAGAATATAAAAATTAAGAAAACTATAAAATAGAACAAATATAATCATGAAAAACATTTTAGTCATTGGAAAGATTAAACAGATCAACACAGCTGAACAGAGAATTAGAAAATGATGAACTAAAAGTAGACCCAAAGAGCAACACACTGAGTGCAGAGCAGTGGAAGGGCTGAACGTAGGGGAACACAGCTTGGGAGAGAATCAGGGCGCTGGAAGGTGAGTCGGGGAAGCCCCAGGGATGTCGCACAGAGAAAGGGGTGAACAAACAGCTCAGGAGGCGCGGACGGTCAAGTGAGAAGCTCAGTCTGTCTAACTGTTGCTGCTAAAAGAAACACTGGGGAGAATGGGGAAGAGATGGCTGAGAACTTCCCAGAACTGATAGAAGATACCAATTCCAGAGCAGGGAAGCACAAGTGAACCCAGTGCAGGGCAAGGAGAAATCCACTCCTAGGTCCATCACAGTGAAACTGCAGTAAACACCAAGACAGACCTTAAAAGAAGGCCACCTACACACTCCAGTGAACAGACTGAAGTCTGACTTCCTAACAGAAAATAAAGGAGGAACAAAGAAAAGGAAAAGGAAAACCAGCTTCCAAGTTTACAGGGAAAATAACTGTTGTAGAAAAGGTGTGTAACGGTGTATCCAACAAAATTATCTTTCAAAATTGAGGAAGAAGAATGGTTCCAAGAGGAGGTAGGTATGAGGTGCAGGAGGAACGTTAAGAAAATTGTGGATCTATAGATGCCTCTATAATCAAATACAGATACATCTAAGTTATAGATGTAGAGGCACAGCTAAACCAACCATGATGACACTGTCTGCTTTGTAGAGTTAAAAAACTAAAACGACCTGACAGAGAGACAGCATGTGAGCTGGTGGGGCAGTGATTCCAGTCAAAGCAGTCGGGTTCTCAGATAGCTTCTGGAGAAGGGTAAAAACGTTGATTAATTTTCTGTGTTGCTAAATTAGGTGTGCATTTTCGAGAATAACCACCGAAAGAATACATATTAATAGGCAAACCAGTAGAGTTTTTTAGAAAAGGAGAGACAGGGAAACCTCTTAATTCAAAGAATGAAAAGAAAAGAAAAAACTACAGAAAAGAGTGACAAAAAGAAAGCATGGAATGAAATAAAATGGAACAAATCAGAATATTCACGATAAATGTAATCTTCCAATTAGAAGACCTTTTGGACTAGACACACACACACACAATCTAGTTATAGACTGTTGAAAAGAGACACACCTAAGCGGGGGTGGGGGAGGGACGGACTGGGAGTTTGGGGTTAGCAGATGTGCACTATTGTGTAGAGAACGGACCAACAACAAGGTCCTACTGTAGAGCACAGGGAACTATATTCAATATCCTGTGATAGACCATCATGGAAAAGAGTATGGGAAAATGCATATATATGTATAACTGAAAAACTTTGTTGTACAGCAGGAATCAACAACATTGTAAATCAACTATACTTCAATAAAAATAAATAAAAGATACACCTAAAACTTTACTGCAAAGGTAGGTTGAAATTAAAAGGAAGGAAATGAAGATTCTAATAAAAATGCAGAAAGCATTACCAGGGATAGAGAGTCAGTGTATAACAACAGAGGTTCCATGGAACAGAAGTGTAACCGGACGAGGCGAGTACCGAACCCGAGCTCGGCTGCTTGCTGCTTGAGAGGCCGAAGCTCGAGAGACACACGTTGGTGGAAAAGACACACGTTGGTTGCTTTATTTGGGAGGCCAGCAGCCTGGGACGTCGGTGGGTGGCTTCCGAGAGCATCTCCCAGCTGCGGGGTGGGGGAGGGGCCTCAGGGCACACGAGCAGCTCGCGCAGGATTCTCCGATTGCTTGGCATCCAGGTGAAGTTTCGAGAGTCGCCCATCTTCTGGTTTCAAGTGGTCTGGGGTCTCCATGCTTGTGGTCGGCAGTTTTCACGTGGTGGGGTCTGCTTTCTGTAAAAACAACTTAGGGGGGCTTCCTGGGGGCGCAGCGGTTAGGAGCCCGCCTGCCAGTGCAGGGGACACGGGCTCGCGCCCTGGCCGGGGAAGATCCCATGTGATGCGGGGCAACTAAGCCCACGAGCCACAGCTACTGAGCCTGCGCTCTAGAGCCCAAGAACCACAACTACTGAGCCCGCGTGCCACAAGTACTGAAGCCCGCGCGCCCCTAGAGCCCGTGCTCCGCAACAAGAGAAGCCACCGCAATGAGAAGCCCCCGCACCGCAGCGAAGACCCAACGCAGCCATAAGTAAATAAATAACTTTATATAAAAAATGAAATAGAAGCACCTTAGGGACGCAGGTCAGCCCTTTATCTGTACCTTTCAGGGAACTGGGAGCTCAGTGACCCTATGTCACTGGTTTATAGTCTAGACTGTTGCCGGTTTCCCGGCCCAGCAGCTAGTCTTTGTTTTTACATCTTCATGTTTCCTAATCATTACCTGTCGGGCCAGCCTTTTGAGACTCAGGGAGGCCTGGGAGAGGAAAGCTTTTCTACAAACAAGAGGCAGGCAGAGGACATGGTTGGGGGTCTCTCCCGGGAAGGCTGCATAGGGTCCTACTTGGTTTCAATCGCCCCTTCTTTTCTGATAACTCCTCAGGCCTGAGGGGAACAGGTACACAACAAGAAAGGGAGTAGTTTTGGAATGGAGAGCTTAATCAGAAACTCAGCAGAGGAGCTCAGCTTCAGGGGACTCGGTGTTAGAAGAACACAGTAGTTCTGAACTTGACTATACCTATTAGCATGACTTGTATTTTAGAAAGAAGACAAGTTATAGAACGACAAGAGGTAATTGACAAACCCACCAGCACGTTGTTGGGAGATTTTCATATGCCTCTCAGTAACGGACAGGACAAGCAGATAAAAGTCAGTAAGGATTTAGAACGTTGGAACAACAAAAGTAACAAATTTGACCTACAAGATTTTGATAGAACTCTTCATGCAATAATTGGAGAATATACTTTCTTTTTAAGTGCACACGGAACATTATAAAATTGACTGTGTTAGGTCATAAATCGAATCTCAGCAGACAGGACTGAAGCACAGAAGGAACGTTCTCTGATCGTAGCAGAAGCAGAGGGGAAATCAAAGCAGGGAAACTCTCATCCCTGAAAATCTTCATCTGGAAATTTAAAAACATAGTTCTAATTACTCATGGCTAAAAAACAGTCTCATAATGGAAATTTAAAAATACTTAGGGCTAAATAATAACAAAAATTATCAAAAGACAATAATAAATTTAATACTGTCTCTAATACTCTAATGTGGTACTTAAAGGGTGATTTATAATCATAAGTGCACATATTGGAAGAAAAAAACCCTAAAAATCAGTGAATTAAGTATCTAAAAGTTAGCAAGCAATGTGAATTCCCTGGTGGTACAGTGGTTAGGACTCTGCGCTTTCACTGCCCCAGGCCGCCGCGTTCAGTCGCTGGTTGGGGAACTAAGATCCCGCAAGTTGCGTGGCCAGAAAAAAAAAAGTTCCAAAGAGAATGGAAGAGAAATTTAAGAAAAAAATAAAAATTTAGTAAACTAGAAAATAAAGATGGAAAGGGGAGAAATGATAAAGATAAAGTTGTTTTTTTTAAAGACTAAATACAGCTGATAACGGTGTGCAAAACTGATCAACTTTTAAGAAGATGGAAAACGCCAATAAAGCTATTAGGACTGGGAAAGGGATGTCACTGCAGGTGACAGGAAAGATTTAAAAGTTAATAGGGGAATATTAGGAACATCTTTTTGCCAATAAATTTTAAAATATAGATGAAACAGACAAGTTTCCAGGAAAATACAAATTACCAAAACAGATTCAAAAGCTTCCACCTGAACTGTGCTATAATAACAACAAAAATTGAATCAGTATTTCAGAAATCTTTCCATAATATGAAAACTGCGCTCAGCCTTTTTATGGGGAAGTTCTAGCAAAACATTCAAGGCACAAATGATTCCAGTCTTTGATTCAAAGTGTTCTGGAAAAGAGAGCAAAAGTGATCACTCCCTGGCTAGTTCGATGAGGATTAGAAAATCTTTATGCCCAAATAGATAAGACAATAAGAAAAAGGAAACTTGATGACAATCTCTAATAAATATATATGCAAGATTCTAAAAAGAATCTTAGCAAACCATCTAGTAGCATTAAAAAATATACCACATTTTATCGTCAAATTTGGTTTTTCCCTGTAATGAAAGGGAGCTTTAACTTTGGCAGATGTATTTATGCCTTTCTCCATGGTGATAAAATAAAAGAGAAAAATCTTTGCCCATCTCAGTAGGTGAAGGAAAAGCATTTAAAAGAGATGGGGCTTCCCATCTGGTGGCGCAGTGGTTGAGAGTCCGCCTGCCGATGCAGGGGACACGGGTTCGTGCCCCGGTCCGGGAGGATCCCACGTGCCGCAGAGCGACTGGGCCCGTGAGCCATGGCCGCTGAGCCTACGCGTCCGGAGCCTGTGCTCCTCAACGGGAGAGGCCGCAACAGTGAGAGGCCCGCGTACCGCAAAAAAAAAAAAAAGAAAAAAAAGAAAAAGAAAGTAACATCCATCCCTGACTAAAATCCCTAGAAACATGAAACACGATTTCCTTCACCCAAAACCTCAGCAGCACTAGTGGCGGCAGATCGTTGGAAGCACACGCAGTATTCTCATGGAACTTGAGAAACTGGTTCTAGAAATTGTGCGAAAGAGCAAAGGGTCAGGAACAGCCACACGGCCTTGAAGGAGGAGCGGCTGGTGGGCGTCGGGACAGCGCTGTGGGTCAGTGGTGAAGTTCTGCTGTGGGTTAGATGGCGGCCCAGGGCCCAGGCAGTGAGGGCGGTAGACTCACGCCTGTGCATACCTGACATGGGGCAAAGGTGGCTCTACAAATCAGCCGGAGAAAGGGACTATTGAGCCGGTGGTGCTGGGACAACTGGTTACCCTATGGGGTGGGGGGCGGGAAAGGGATAGTCCTTAGACAGAGGGAAAGGTGCAGCACGACACGAAGGGCACACGTCCCAGAGGAGTAAACTAGTCCCTCCGACTATAACAGCAGTAAGAACGCCGGATCATCCGAAGACAGCACAGAGAACGTGGACACAGAGGTCACACGTAAAGACATGTGCAGCACACATAACCAGCGAAGGGAGGGGATCCAGAGGGAAGAATTTCTAAAGTCCAGAAAAAATGACAACCCAGTGGAGAAGTGGGCAAAAGGCATGAACAGGCTTTCACGGGAAAGAAAACACGAGTGACCCGGTGATGCTCTATCCCGTTAGCATTCAGGAGATGCAAAAACCTCCGTGGGTACCATTTGTACACAGTAGATCGACAAAAGTGATGAAGGCTGACACGACCAAGTGTTGGCAGGGATGCAGGTCTGCAGAAACGTGTGCACTTAAAGGAGTATAAATTGGTATGGCTGCTCTGAAAAATAATTTCAAATTCTCTAGCCATGTTGATGATGTGATACCTTTGGCCAGCAATGCCACGCCTCGGTACAGACCTGAAAGGAACTCTTGCACCTGCTCCAGGAAGCATGGACTGGGGTGGGGTAGGGGTGCAGCATCACCGTCCACAAGAGGAAAGGCACTAGAAATACCTCAATTTCCATTAACAGCAGTGAATAAGCGCACTGTTGTATATTCACACGGTGGACCACAACACAGAAGTCAGGGTAAATGAAGTGCGGCCACACGTGTCAATACATGAACCTGTTTTTCTTAAGTTTGTCTGTTTTATCTCCAGTCCAGTACCACACATACGCACACGCACACACATACTGCATCCACTTGAACTTGCCCGACACACTGCTTCCTTTTGAATGGCAGGGACAGAGCCATACGCGGCAGTCCCCAAGCTGCTGGTTACATTAGTTAGATTTGGTCTTTCAGAAAGAAGACAGCTGAACTTCTAAGAAGCCGAGCCCTTAGCCAGAGAAGTAAGAGCCCTAGAGCTACTAGCCCTGAAAACCTGAAGTACATGCAGACGCCCCACCCCCTTTCCAGGGACCACTCTTGAGACCCTCTCCCTCTGGGAGTGGAATTCCAAGAAATGATGAAGGAGCTGGTGGAGTTTCCCAGGACACTCCCCATCCAATGAGAGAACGCTTTCCTGCCCTTTCTAGAAGCTGGGACACACCCACTTGCTCTCCTCCCTTAAGGAGGTTTCCTGCAGTCCTATAAAGTGTGTAACCCGCTGAAATAAGCCTGGTTGGTTCCGTCCTCCTGTCTGAGTGAGGTACAGATACACTGACTATGGTGGGTAGTCAAGGAAGGCATTACCTTGCACAAAGCTCTCAGCCTGTCCCAGAAAGGAGAGGCAGTGGGAAGGGGTGGAGACAGGCAGCTGCTCATCTCAGGATCTCAGGGGAAAAAGCAAAAACTCAGGGGAGGGAGTGGGGGTGAGATTTTACATTTACAGGGCGGAATGTTTTGCTGGGGTTTAAACTTCAACTAGGCTTATGCATCTGGAGCACCTTCTTAGGCCGAAGGTCAGCCTGTCGTGGCCAAATCGTCTTGTCCCTGAACTGGTCGAGACCAGTGGGTTGACCCCCCTCTGGCCGTTTCCCCATCCCCTACCTGCTCCACTCCCTGCAGCTGCTGTAAAGTCAGCTCCTTGGCCTTGATTACGGGTCAGAGGAGCCACAGGGAGATCCCAGGGGCTCCAGCGCCCCCACAGCTCTCCCCTTCAGGTTTGCGAAGGCTTCTCCAAGACCCTTGCCCAGTGTTGGGCCCAGCTAGGCCCCCAGGATTGCCCGGCAGTCACCTCGTATCGTCCTCTTTCCCAACATTCATCGCCCGGGTCCGACTTCCACTAGACTCTAAATTCCATGAGTCTGTCCATTTCACTACTGGGTCCTTAGCTCTTGGCCCATAACAGGTGGTTAATAAACTTGTTCAGTGGATGAGTGCATCTAAGTCCTGAGTGGGCAGCGGAAGGGAGTCCAGAATACAGGTGGGATCAAGGCTGGGGTCCCTGCTGACGCTGCCTCGGAGGCACTGGGAAGGGTGAATCCTGGCCCAGGGCCTTGCCCAAGGGTTGACCTAGGAGACTGCCCCTCTCCGCCCCTTCCCTTGTTTTCATCACTGACTGAGGCATGGGCAGGGCATCTGAACACCTGGGCCCCGGTCCGGGTCTTCCATCTCCAGATTGACCCCTGCCCTTGGGCAAGGCACTTAATCCCTGTGGGTCACCACAGTTTTCTCACCTGTGAACTGAGAGGCCTGGCCCAGCTAACCTACAGGGTGCCTCAGGGCTCTAAAACCCTAGTCCATAATAAAAACCACAGGTGACCCCAGTCTAATCCCCAAGCTCAAGGTTTTGAATGATTTGGAAACAGAATGATGAATTAGACACGACATGGCACATGTCAGGACAAAGTAGGGGGACTTAAAGCTTATAATAGGTTGTAAATAAATACCTGTTGAATGACGGAGTGTGTGAATGAGTGAATGAATGAATGGTGTGAGGAAGGTGTGAAGGCAAATGGGAAAGCAGAGTCAGGTTCCAGGCAGGTTGAGATCAGAGAGGCAACCTGTTTCTCAGCTCGCAGCCTAACAGTGGTGCTGCCTCTCTGCCATGAGCATTTAAGTCCTCATCCTCCCATCCTGTTGCCCTCAACATCCTCCCTAAAAGGTGGGACTAAACTGAGCTGAATCCCCTCCTCCAAGGCTCCTGGACCCCCCTCTGCCTCTGAAGCCCCAGCAAGGGTCAGGGGGAGCTGCACCCTTCCTCTGAGCTGCCTGTAAAGGTGTGGCCAGGGGGCAAGGCTAGAGGATTCCTCTGGAACCTTCTTGAAGGGTTCAACTTGCAAGTCCCTCTCCTTTTCTCCTTCTGTCACCTCACTGAGGATAAGACGAAGCGTAGACTGAGAGGGGACCAGCTGGGGAGGTGGGATGCTGCGTGGCCACATCCTGGCCCACCCAAAGCAGTGGAACCACAGAGCTGTCCGAGGATACCCTAGCGAGGCCCTGCAGCCTTATCCCGACTCCAGGGTCTCCTGAAAGGGGCTGAGGGTCTTGCCAGGGCCAGGCCAGGGTCCCACGACTTAGCTCAAAGACCTGGAAGGACGAACAGTGCCAGCTTCAAGTGCAGGAATCACAGGCTTCTGGTTTCCCTGTCCTGGCCCTGCCCCCTCTGGTTTTTGGTTTAATGTCAGCCCTTCTGCAGAGGGAGGGGAGACGCAGGGAAAAAAAAGAAGGAGGCGATCGGGACTTCCCAACCCAGAGCCCCTTTAAGGCAGTAATTTATGCTATACAAAGAGATCACTGACTCTGCTGATGAAAAAACAAATGCAATGACCAAATAAGACACATCGCAGTGCGTCAAGAAGGGCAGTGAGATCAGGAGGGAGGAAGACGAGTGGGGAGAGCGGGGCAGGCCCAGGCGGGGGTCCTCCGGGCAGGCTGGCAACGCCTCTCTGGAGGGGGCCAGCTGGCTTGGGGCTGCTCTCGTTGGGTTTTCCTTCAAACATCATGACTAGCTTGAGGACCGCCGACCGTTTCCCCAGCGCCATGTTCACAAAGTCTCAGTAGGAGATGGTGTCGCTGACACCGCCCGCCACCTCTGAGATCATCTTCATCTCCGGGTGGGTCTTGGGGACCCCACGCTTCTCCATCACCCTCTTTAGAGACATCAGATCAATCTCGCCCTCACTGTTCAGGTCAAACTCCAGATACTTCTCTTTAAAGGCTGCAAGTTTTTCCGGCAGGTTCTCTTCATCACTGTACTTCTGGTCACAGAGGAGCTCCCGGTTGATCTCGGCCGGCCTCCTCTCCTGCCGGGCTTTGAGCAAACAGAGCGCTTTCCCTCCTTGGAACCTGTTGCTGAGCGCGACCGACGTGGTGAGCCCCGGGCTTCCGCCGGCTCGGGGCTTCGCGACGGCGGCAAAGGGACGAGGGGGAGGGGCGGGCGCCTGGTCCAAGCTGCGCGGCGTGTGGCGGCGGGATCAGTACATGAATCTCAAAATTGGGTTTAAAACATCAAGTTGCAGGGCTTCCCTGGGGGTACAGTGGTTAAGAATCGGCCTGCAATGCAGGGGACATGGGTTCGAGCCCTGGTCCAGGAAGATCCCACATGCCGCGGAGCAACTAAGCCCGTATGCGACTACTACTGAACCCACGCTCTAGAGCCCATGAGCCACAACTACTGAGCCCGCACACCTAGAGCCCGTGCTCCGCAACAAGAGAAGCCACCGCGATGAGAAGCCCGCACACCACAACAAAGACCCAACACAGCCAAAAGTAAACAAATAATTAATTTCAAAAAAACTTAAGTTGTAAAAGTATAGATGTACTGTGACATCATTTTTATGTCTAAAAATAATTTTAAAATAACTACTGTATTTATGGATACACACATAAGTAGCACAACCATAAGGAGAGACAATTGTAATGATAGTAAAGATTAATTCAGACTCTAGTCACCTCTGGTGGCCAGCGGATGGGAGGAGGGAGTGGTTGCAGGAGCATCATAGATTCTCAGGTGTTCGTCCTGTTATTAAACGTCATGGTTTACATACACACTTTTATGTTATTGTGTGTGTATCAAATACTTTTCATTGAAAAAGGAAAAAGATATTGGAACTCGTCAGATCCCAGTGAGGTGGCCGATTAAAAAATGTGTATCTTAATTCTGGTTCCAGAATTCCAACCGTGGAGTAAATAGTCACAGTAACTGTTTATCCAACTATGGTTTATCTCTCACATTGACTACAATGAACAATTCCAGAGAGGGCATCACATGCAGCCGTCTGAGGTCGGTGTCGAGTAGCAGGGCAGGCCGGTTAGGATCTGAAGTCAAGCCTGAGTCACGACCTGAAACAAGGGCGAGTCGGGGGCTGACTTTTCCTCCTTTGATTCCCATTTTGACCCCCGGGTGGGCCCGTCCCTGCACTTCGTGGCAGCACTGACGGTAAACCCCAGGGGAGATAGAGAGCCTGAAGACAAGGGGAAGGGGCCCCACAGAGCTGGAGAGGGTGGGAGAAATCCCAGAGGCGAGCGGGTTTCAGGGGGACACGCCCAGCGCCGTGTGTGACCGAGGCTCCCACGGAAGCGCATCAAAGACTTCAAGCCCCGAACCATCTCCCCAGTCCCAGCCCATGTGCCGGATGGAGCCCAGCGATGTGGGAAAGGCGTTGGAGTGGAACCCGTAACGGACCACTGCCTGCAGAAGGAGAGCTGGACCGCGCTGTCTGAGCCTAACCAGGTCGGTCTGCTGGAGCCACAGCGGCAGTGACAAGGCAACACCCTCCGGAGTGTTAGCCAGGACCCAGGGTCTCCCAGCACAGTATGCAAGCGTCCAGCACGCAATCCCAAATTCCTCGACTCACAGAAGCAGCAGAACGAGGAAAGAGACAACCAACAGATGCCAAGCCCAAGACGACCCAGAAGGTAAGGGTCAGTTAAAGGTTTTAAAGCAGCTCTTCTAACCGTCCATCGTGAGGATAAGGTGTATAATCTTGAGATGCCTGGAGACGTAGAAGTTCTCTGCAGAGAAGTAGAAACTAGAAAATATAACCAGAGGGAACGTTTATAACTGAAAGAATGCCATATCTGAAATTTAAAAAAAAAATCATGGGACGGGCTCAGTAGTAGAATGGAGATGAAGGGGGAAGGGTTCAGGAAACCTGAGGTGGGTCAACAGAAATCATCGCTGTGCAGAACGGAAAACAGAAGTTTGGGGAGAAAGCATGATCTCGAGGATGAATGGGCAACACCACAGGGTCCAACGTTCCTCTCACGGAAGTCCCAAGAGGAGAGAGAAATTGGCATAGAAAATAATACTTGAGGAAATCATGGCCCAAACTTCCTAAATTTGGTGAAAAACTTACATTTAAAGAGCCTTGATCTATTCTTCCATTCTCTAATAGACCCAGATGTCAAGCCTAAAACTATAAAACCTTTAGAAGAAAAGATAGGAGGGAATCTTTGTGACCTCAGAGTTAGGCAGAGTTTTTTGAGAAATTGATGAATTGGACTGAATCAAAGTTAAAAACATTTGCTCTGTTCAGAGAATGAAAAGATAACTCACAGACGGGGAGAAAACATTTGGAAATCACATCTCTTAACAGCTTGTGTCCAGAATATATAAAGAACTCTCGAAACTCAACAATAAGAAAATAAACCAAATTTTAAAATGGGTAAGCTATCACAACATACGTGTTTCCAAACAGGATATGCGGACAGCAAATAAAATGCGCGCGCAGTGAGCAAGTTAGCCCTCAGGGAGATGCAGGTTAAAATGACAGTGAGATGGCCCTACATGCTTATCAAATGGTGACAGTAAAGCTGGCAGAACCAGCTGCCAGTGGGTGCTTAGAGCCGGGCAGCTCTTTGTCGCCAGAGGGAATGGAAAATGGCACCACCAACCGTTCTTAAACAGTTTCTTAAGCACACGATGGCCTTAAAAGCTAGTCATCCCAGGGCTTCCCTGGTGGCGCAGTGGTTGAGAGTCCGCCTGCCGACGCAGGGGACGCGGGTTCGTGCCCCGGTCCGGGAAGATCCCACATGCCGTGGAGCGGCTGGGCCCGTGAGCCATGGCCACTGAGCCTGCGCGTCTGGACCCTGTGCTCCGTAACGGGAGAGGCCACAACAGTGAGAGGCCCGCATACCGCCAAAAAAAAAAAAAAAAAAAAAGGCTAGTCATCCCATCAGAAATATCTACCCTAGAAAACCGAAAACTGGTGGTCACACAAAAATATGTACCTGAAATGTTAGGCTTCATTGTTAATTTTAATTTATCAAAGTATAGTTGATTTACAATGTTGTGCTTATTTCTGCTGTATAGCCAAGCAATTCAGTTATACACACACACACACACATACATATATATGTATTCTTTTTCATATGCTTTTCCATTATGGTTTATCCCAGAGTATTGAATACGGTTTCCTGTGCTATATAGTAGGACCTTGTTGTTTATCCATTCTATATATAATGGTTTGCATCTGCTCATCCCAAACTCCCACTCCATCCCTCCCCCACCTCCCCTCCCCCTTGGCAGCCACAAGTCTGTTCTCTGTGAGTCCGTTTTTGTTTCATAGATAAGTTCGTTTGTGTCGTAGTTTAGAGCCCACTTATAAGTGATGTCATGGTATTTGTCTTTCTGTGTCTGGCTCACTTCACTTAGGTATGATCTTCTCTAGGTGCATCCATGTTGCTGCACGTGGCCTTATTCCGTTCTTTTTTATGGCTGACACTCCATCGTGTATATGCACCACATCTTCTTTATCCGTTCCCCTGTGGAGAGGGTTCATTCTTAATTGCCCAAACCAGAAGACCACCCACATGTCTGTCCTTCAGCTGGTGCACAGGTGAGCGAGCCGGGGTACGTCCACACAGTGGAGAGCGTCCTGAGCACCAGAGAGGACACACCGACGCCATGGGCCCATCCCAGGCGCCTCGTGCTCCCTGGGGAAGCCTCCCCTGCCCTCCCCCAGCCTCCCTGGGCAGCGGTCGGCCCTCCTGCGGACGCTGGCTGCTCTGTGCGTCCACCACTGTGCTGGGAAGTGGGACGCCAGGTGCAGCATGGGTTGGGGGAGGGGAGGCGTGCTCTGTGGAGGATTTAAAATCAATAACAAAGCTGATTAGGGTCCATCTGCCTTATCACCAGGCGCTGGCGATTCCAGCAGCACCCCTGACACCCACTCCTTCCCGGGAGAAGTTTTCTCGTTGGCCTAAGTTCTCAACAATTCTGCCATCACGGCTGAATTTCAATACTTATGTGTATGTTATGGGTTGAGTTGCTTCCCCCAAAAGACGTCGAAGTCCTACCCCACCGCCTGTGAACGTGCCGCATTGAGAAGTAGGGTCTTTGTAGATGCCACGAGTTAGGCTGAGGTCATTGGGGCGGCCCTAATCCTGTACGACCTGTGTCCTTATAAGAAGGGGACACTGACGGGGGAAGAAAGCCGTGGGCAGATGGTGGCAGAGACGGGGTGACGCACCTACCAGCCCAGGAGCCCCCGGGGTCGCCAGCAAACCACCAGCAGCACGGGGAGAGGCCCAGAGCAGACCCTCCCTCACGGCCTGGGGGCAAGCAGCCCTGCCGACACCTCCATCTCAGACATGACGCCTCCAGGAGAGAGCAGGGATGCGTTTCTGCTGCTTCAGGCCCCGGCGTGAGGTCCCCTGTTGCAGCAAACTCGCAGTCGGCACGGCCTCCTTCCTTAGTCTTTAATAGAAGCCGTCTTCTGCCCGAAGTCGATTCGGAAACTAGCTCCCTGGTCGCCCTTGGCCCCAGCACCCCAAAGGCCGAATTCACAGTGAGGTCGCGCCGGTTTGGATCCGTGGGGTCACAGTTCACGTCCTCCCCTGCGGGGTTATCTTTTCTCTGTTTAAACAGCAGGTTCAAAATAAACTCTAGAAGCACAGAGCTGCTTTTCCATTGCCGCTGTAACCAATTACCACAAAACTAGTGGCTCAAAATAACAAATTTATCACAGGTCCCGTTGGAAGTCCGGACTGCGTCTCATTGGGCTGAGATCAAGGGGTCGGCCGGGGTGTGCTTCCCACCACCGGGGGGCTGCAGGAGAGAACCCGTTTCCCGGCCTTTCTGGCTTCTAGAGGCGCCCACGTTCTTGGCTGGTGGCCCCGGCCTCCACCTTGACGGCCAGCAGCGCGGCTGGGAGGGGCGTGGGTGTGCAACAGACCTCGGCGGGGTCTTCACAGGAGAGCCAGCATCCCCTTCCCCCAAAGGCAGGGGACGCCCCAGAGTGGCCCAGTAGTGACAAGGGACAGTTCCCCCAACCTTCCCCCCACAATGAGGACAGCTGTCCTCCCAGTCGGGCAGGGGCTCGGGCTCATCACCCCTGTGTACCCTGCCGCCCCTCGGGCTGGTCCGCCTTAAGGCCTGTCCTTCGTGATGCCCGACTCACTGCTTTTCACGTGTAGGAGGAAAGCCTGGTCCCGCCGCCGACCAGCTGTGGCAGCGCCGTGCGCGCGTGCAGGAAAGGGCGTGTTGACTCCGGCCTTCTGAGCTGAGGCCGGCTTGGACACGCCAGTCGGGAGGCCCGTTTTGACCGGTCAGCGCCGGCGTCCTAGGTTACTAAATGCCTTGGATTTCTCCTCCGCCCGTCGCACAGGTTCTTGTGGAGTTTACCTGAGCCAATTCTTGTCACACTTGGAGAACAGCGCCTGGCACGTGGAAAGGGCTCAGTAAACGTTAGCTCTTTTGTTGTCGGGTTTCTCGTGCAGGCAGCTGTCCCCAGACCCAATTCATCCTCACAGCTGGGGATTCCCTTTTCCCAGCGTCCAGATGTCACTTCTCGTGGAGGGACCAACAGGTCTTCCCTGTGCCGCGTGAACCCATCACCGCGGCCGCGAGCTGGAGGCTTCTAACTGGCTGGTACTAGTTCCCATCGTCCATGCCTTTGGTGGGGACGATATCCGCAGGATCTCGCTCCAAGGAAAGGGGGGCTCTCAGACCAGAGGGAGGGCATGGAAATGATTGCTGGGCAGACCTCCCTCTCACCCTCCCTCTCTCTCTCTGTCTCTCTCTCTGTCTCTGTCTCTGTCTCTCTGTCTCTCTCTGTCTCTCCGTCTCTCTGTCTCTCCTCTCATTCTCTCTCTCTCTCTCTCTCTCTCTCCTTGCTCCTCTCTCTCCTCTCTCTCTCTCTCTCTCACACACACGCACACACACACACACACACACACACACACGTCTTTGACACCGGGGCATATAAAAAAGACTCTGCATAAAAGGAGAACGTTATGATGTTGCCACATCAGAAGACCTGATATTGTAGAGACGTAATTTTCCTCCGAGTTAGTCTATAAGTTCAAAGCAAATCCATACAAAAGCCCAGCACGACGTCTGGAGTATGATGTGGCAGTTCTGTCGTTCATCTGGAAGAGTGTATATGTGAGAACAGCCAAGGAAAACGTGAAAACATGAAAGGATAATGAGGGGGCCCTGCCCTATGTGGATGACCGTGCGCCCCCCGCTAACTGAAACAGCATGAGCCTGGAGAGGAATAGACAGACCGATCTATGGGGAGCTTAGGATCCAGGAACAGATGCAAGGGCAGGCGAGCATTTAGTGCTCAGTGTGGGCGGCATCTCTAGGCAGCGGCTCCAGGGTGGATTCTTCAAAAATATTGTTGAACCGGTCAACCACTTGGAAGAAATTTTCTGAGATCCTGCTTCATATGCCAGACCAAAATAAACTCCAAAGTCTTAAAGATAAATTAAAAACTAAAGGAAAGTATGGGACTGTATTACACGAGGAGTGGGCTAGGATTCGTGGCGTCGTAGAAACGGCATCCGCCTTCCGTGCAGCGCGGTGGCTCCAGCTTCGTTCGCGCCGTCCTGGGACCAACCCCGCCACCCTGCTCCTCTTTGTGCAACAGCGTTTGGGTCTCTGGTGACATCACAGTTTGTCCCTTCATCTATTGAGGGATGTTTGGGGTGTTTCCGCTTTGGGCTGCTGTGAATATTCTTGTAAAAATAATGGCATCTATAAAGAAAAAGGTTGATGTATTTTGCTAAGTAAGCCTTCAAAACTTAAGTCAAAATAAACCTACACACATGGTCACGTAAATTGGTGCAGCTTTGGGGTGGGTGGGTAGGGCCGATGCTGTAGGTGCCCTACCCAGATCCCCCTGGTCCCTCCTGTCTACCTGTCTGTGTCACAGCCACTGCAGGGGGTGGTGCTAAATCCCACACCTGTGACCTTCTCTGGAGGATTGCCCCAGGGACCCTGGGGCTGCTGGGACTTACACTCCCCACCCCCTGCAGTGGCTTGTGGCCAGTCCCTAAGGGATTCAGGGCCCAAACTCCCTGCTCCGTGTCACGAGACAGGACAGATCCTCCAATACCATTTATGCTTCCGGGCTCCCACGGGTCAGGCTGGGCTGCATTTGGGGTGAAACCGCGTCCCCGTCTAACTGCCTCCACTGCCCCGCCTGCTGCCCTCAGGCTTCTCCTGGGAACGTCATTTATGACTTGCCGAGAATTCCTACTTCTGGCTCTGCTTCTAGAAACCGACCTAAAACTGTTAGTCCCAGACATGGCCCTGCAGGCTTGAAGGACGAGGTGCTGAACTTGGATCACCCACTGGGCAGATGACAAGGAGGCCTCCCTCCCTGGTTGCAGGTAGAGGGTTGGTCTCCAGGACACTTCAGCCACGCAGCTACCAAGGCCTCTCTCTGCAGGGGCACAGCACGGGGCACATGGGGAGATGGGCAATGTCACTGGGTGTGGGAAGTGCAGGGGTCATCATAATTATCTGGTCTGTGGACAGAAGCCAGAGGGCCAGCGGTGGCAAGGAGTGGGCAGTGGGCTTCGGTGCAAGAATAGAGGAGCTTCTATCTGCAGCCTCATCCAGTTTCCTAATTGCGGCCGCCGTGCGGTGCTGTTTTCCCAGCAAGTAGAAGCAGGTTTGGACACACAGTGGAGCAAGTAGGAGGGCCCCCAGTCACATCTCGGGACCCATGTGGGTGATGTGTGCTTTCCCTCCCACGACTCTTGGCTCTGTGGGTCAACAGACCCCGGTTCCCAGGGGCGAGATGCTTCCACTGGGGGACACGACAGGAGTCCCACCAAACTTAAGCTATGGCCGCTGCCCCACTTCAAAAGGACGCCTTTCAGGAGGACGGGAGCAGGTGAAGAGCGGGCAGCACGCTGGGAAGAGGGATCGAGCGCGATCAGCACGAGAACGTAAGCCTGCCGCTACGTGACGGAGACAGGGAGGTGACTGATGCTCAGGGGGTCTCTGGGGTGTCTCTTCACCGCTCACATCACGATGTCCAGCTTTAATGTAAATGAGAAGATGAAGCAACATTGGCCTGATAACCTATCGTGACCAGAGACTCAGACCACTCGGTGGTGAGGGTCTGCATTACCCACCGGGGGAGCCATCTGGACCCGCGTAAGTGCTGGATGAGGCCACGGGGAAGCCAGAACAGGTGGTAGACGGAGAAGAGGATGAGGGCCCCTCACAGGCTTGGGAACACCTGCACCAGTGGGGACTAAAGTTCACCTTGAGTCAGTGTTCCAGCCGTCAGAACCCCTCAAATCCAGGAGAGGCCGTGATGAGATAGAATAACTCGAACGCGAGAGGCAAACGCGTGTGGACGGTGCAAGGGGCGACCTGTGCCAGAGGCTGCTGGTCCCGCCCGGATGCTGCGGGCTCACTCGTGCCCACCTGTCGCACCCACAGCCTTCCCTGCAGGCTCGCCCTGCGGTGAGCTGCACCGCCTCGCTCGGGAGCGCTTCGGAGGGTGCCCGTCCCTCTGGGGCAGCTGGTGACTAGTGACCGACTGACGTGGGTGAAAAAGGCTCACTCCTTTGCCTCAAGACAGAACAAACTCCTTGGCAGCCATTCTCAACTAAAATTCTGGGAAAGAAGGAAGTCCAACAAAAAATGACTTGAGTGGCTTCTTCCTCAAGTTTCTCAAGGATGGTTGATGGATAGTACCATTCTAGATGCCTGGGGGAGAAGATAATTCATTATACGGTGCATGTCTTGGGCTAAAGCCCAGAGAGATTCACAGATTATGTTAGTTTAAGAAGCGAAGCTAGGGCTTCCCTGGTGGCACAGTGGTTAAGAATCTGCCTGGCAACGCAGGGGACACGGGTTCGAGCCCTGGTCCGGGAAGATCCCACATGCCGCGGAGTAACTAAGCCTGTGTGCCACAACTACTGAGCCTGCGCTCTAGAGCCTGTGAGCCACAACTACTGAGCCCACACGCCACAACTACTGAAGCCCGCACACCTAGAGCCCGTGCTCTGCAACAAGAGAAGCCACTGCAATGAGAAGCCCGCACACCTCAACGAAGAGTAGACCCTGCTCGCCACAACTAGAGAAAGCCCGCGTGGAGAAACAAAGACCCAACACAGCCAAATAAATTAAATAAATAAATTTATTTAAAAAAAAAAAAAAGCAAAGCTACTGGGAGACTGTCCTTCATGTTTGGAAGTTTAGTCCTGGGAGAGGACGAACCCCAAAGACTTTGGGTTTAGGGACACCAGGCACAGCTGAAGGTAAGGACATTATATTAAAAACAGATTTAAAAACAAAACAGATTAAGCGAAAGTTCCCATAAAAAGCAGTCAGACTCCTGGCGCCCTTCTCTCACTGTCTCCCAGATGTGGGCACTCAGGAGATTAGAGGGAAATGTCTTGGAGAAACTGGCCCAAGATAAAAGATTTATGTATAGGCAGTTGGTGTCTTGCAACAAAAATGTCCTGCCAGGTTATCCTCTGTGGCCCCCAAATTGGCAAACCCTGCCTAGGCACAACAGATCCCAATGAGTTTGTTGAGGTGTCACTCTTAAACATAAATAGCCAAGACCCACCAGCTGTAGGAGGAATTACGTAATGGCAAAAACTAAAGCAAACAGCAAAGGGACCCATTTAAAATTAAAATCATACTTCATATTTTCAGAAAGTTCAGAAAGATATTTCTTCAGTGCAGCTAGGTAGGCTATATCAACTGTTATGGGCAGCCTGTTTATTTAGAGTCAGCGTCTATGCGTCTATGAGTGGGCTGTAAGTTTTTTGATTGGCCAATTCCATACTGCTCTAGTCATTGAGGATTCTGAATATCACTGCTTTTGTATGCTAAAAAACAAAAACAAAAGCTTTCAAAGAACAAAAGCGACACACACAATAAAAAAGTTATTTGTCATCCCAAGAACCAGAACAGTCATAACTTGATGAGAAAAGACAGCCAACAGACACCAACGCCAAGGTGACTCAGATGCTGGGATCACCTGATGGACTGCAAAGCAGCAATCGTAAGGCATGCTTCAACGAGCAGCTATGAATATGTACCCTTGAAGCAAGTGAAAAAAAAAATCTCAGCTGAGAAATAGAAGATATTAAAAAAATCAAGTGGAAATTATAGAACTGAAAAATACAAGAACAAAAACTAAAATTCACTGGACAAGCTGAAGAGCAGTTTGGAGACAACAGAAAAAAGAATCAGTAAACTTAAAGACATATTGTGAAATTATCCAATCTGAACAACAGAGAGGAAATAAGCTGGAAATAAATGAACATACTCTTAGGAATCTGTGGAACAATAACAAAAAATCTAATATTTGTGTCATCAGAGTCCCAGAAAAAGAGGAGAGAGAGTGTGGGGCAGAAAAAAAAAAAATTTATTAAAATATAATTGGCATTATATTAGTTTCAGGTGTACAACATGATTCTATATATATATATATATATATATATATATATAGCAAAGTGATCACCACACATAGTTACAAGCTTCTTTTTTTCTTGTGATGAGAACTTTTAAGATTACTCTCTAAGCAATTTCAAATATATAATAGAGTATTATTAACTATAGTCACCATGCTGTACATTACATCCCCAGGACTTATTTATTTTATAACTGGAAGTTTGTATTTTTTACCCTCTTCACCCGTCTCCCCGATCCCTTCCCAGCCTCCATCAATTTGTTCTCTGTATCTATGAGCTCATTTTTGTTTGTGTTATGTTTTAGATTCCACATATAAGAGATCATGAGGTATTTGTCTTTCTCTGTCTGACTCATTTCACTTAGCATGATGACCTCAAGATCCATCCATTTTGCTGCAAATGGCAAGACTTCCTTCTTTTTTAATGGCTGAATAATATTTCATTATGTATATAATATTCCATTATATATATACCGACACACATATACATGGAGTCCTTGCTTTATCCATTCATCTATCAGTGAACACTTAGGTTGCTTCCATGTCTTGACTACTGTAAATAATGCTGCAATGAACATGGTGGATATATCTTTCTGAGTTTTCATTTTATTTGGATATGTATCCAGAAGTGGGATTGCTGGATCATACGGTAGTCTTATTTTCAGTTTTTTGAGGAATCTCCATACTGTTTTCCACGGTGGCTGCACCAATTTACATTCCCACCAACAGTGCACAAGGGTTCCATTTTCTCCACACCCTCACCAAAACTTCTCTCTTGTCTTTTGGATAATAGCCATTCTGACAGGTGTGAGGTGATATCTCGTGGTTTTGTTTTGCATTTCCCTGATAATTAGTAATGTGAACACCTTTTCATGTATCTGTTGGACATCTGTGTCTTATTTGGGAAAAAATATCTATTCGCATCCCCTGCCCATTTGGAAATCAGGTGTGTGTTTTTTGTTTCTTGGGGGTTTTTTTTGCTACTGAGTTGTATGAGTCCTTTATTTATTTTGGATATTACCTGCTTATCGAATATATGATTTGCACTATTTTCTGCCATTTGGTAGGTTGCCTTCTCATTTTGTTGATGATTTCCTTAGCCGTGCAGAAGCTTTTTAGTTTGATGTAGTCATACTTGTTTATTTTTGATTTTATTGCCTTTGCTTATGGTGTCAAATACAAAAAATCTTCATCAAGACCTATGTCAAGAAACTTAACACATTTTCTTCTAGGAATTTTATGGCTTCAGGTCTTACATACAAGTCTTTAATCCATTTTGAGTTGGCTTTTGTGTATGGTGTAAGATAGTGGTTCAGTTTCTTTTTCTTTTTCTTTTTGTACGAGGTGACCCAGTTTTTCCAGCACCATTTATTGAGGACACTGTCCTTTCCCCATTGTATATTCTTGGCTCCTTTGTCATAAATTGACCATATATGTGTGGGTTTATTTCCTGGCTCTCTATGCTGTTCTATTGATCTAGGTATCTGTTTTTATGTCAATACCATGATGTTTTGATTAATATAGCTTTGTATATAGTTTGAAATCAGGAAACCTGATGCCTACAGCTTTGCTCTTGTTATTCAAGATTGCTTTGGCTATTTGGGGTTCTACTATGGTTCCATAAAAATTTAGGATTTTTTGTTCTATTTCTGTGAAAAATACCATTGAAATTTTGATAGGGACTGCACTGAACCTGTAGATCACTTTGGGTAGTATGGACATTTTAACAATATTGATTCTTCCAATCTATGAGCATGGAATATTTTTCTGTTTATTTGTCTTGAATTTATTTTATCAGTGTCTTAAAGCTTTCAGTATACAGGTCTTTCACGCCCTTGGTTAAGTTTATTCCTGGGTATTCTATTCTTTTTGATGCAATTGTAAATGGAATTGGTTTCCTTTATTAGTGTATACAAACACAACAGATTTCTGTATCTTGCAACTTTATCTAATTTGTGTATTAGATCTAAGAGTTTTTCTTGGAGTCTTTAGGGTTTTGTACATATAATATGTCATCTGCAAATAGGGACAGTTTTACTTCTTCCTTACAAATGGTGTGCCTTTTATTTCTTTTTCTTGCCTAATTGCTCTGTCTAGGACTTCTAATGCTATTTTGAATAAAAGTAGCAGGAGTGGGCATCCTTGTCTTCTTCCTGATCTCAGAGGAAATCTTTCACCTTCTCAACATTGAGTATGATGTTAGCTGTGGGCTTGTCATGTATGGCCTTTACTATGTGGGGGTCTGTTCCCTCTATACCCACTTTGTTGAGAGTTTTGATCATAAATTGATATTGAATTTTGCCAAATGTGTTTTCTGCATCTATTGAGGTGATCATATGAATTTTATTTTTTATTTTGGTAATGTGGTGTATTATGTTGATTGATTTGCAAATGCTGAACCATCCTTGCATCCCTGGAGTAAATCCCACTTTATCATAGTATATGATCCTTTTAATGTATTGTTGAATTCAGCTTGCTAGTATTTTGTTGAGGATTTTTGCATCTATTTCATCGGAAATATTGGCCTGTGGTTTTCTTGTGGCATTCCTGTCTGGTTTTGTTATCAGAGTAATGCTGGTCTTATAAAATGAGTTTGGAAGTGTTTCCTCCTCTTCAATTTTCTGCAAGAGTTTGAGAAGGACAGATATTAAATCTTTTTGAATGTTTGGTAAAATTCACCAATGAAGTCATCTGGTGCTGGATTTTTGTTTGTTGGGAGATTTTTGATTACTGATCCAATCTCTAGTAGTAATTAGTTTGTTCAGATTTTCTATTCCTTCATGATTCAGTCTTGGTAGGGTATATGTTTTTAGGAATTTATCCATTTCATTTAGGTTGTCCAACTTCTTGGAGTATAATTGTTCATAGTAGTCTTTTATGATCCTTTGAATTTCTGTGATATCACTTTTAACATCTCTTTTTAATTTTTGATTTTATTTATTTGAGTCCTCTCTTTTTCTTGGTGAGTCTAGCGAATGGTTGGCCAATTTTGTATATCTTTTTAAAAATCCAGCTTTTAGTTTCATTGATCTTTTCTATTGTCTTTTTTGTCTCTGCTTTATTTATTTCTGCTCTGATCTCTGTTATTTCCTTACTACTACTAACTTTGGGCTTTGTTATTCTTTTCTAGCTCTTTGAGGTGTAAACTTAGGCGGTATATTTGAGATTTTTCTTGTTTCTTGATGTAAGCATTTACCACTATGACCTTCCTTCTTAGAACTGCTTTTCCTGTATCCCATAAGTTTTGGTATGTTGTATTTTCATTTGTCTCAAGGTATTTAAATTTTTTCTTTTTATTTCTTCTTTGACTCATTTGTTGTTTAATCTCCACATATTTGTGATTTTTATAGTTTTCTTCTTGTAGCCGATCTCTCAGTTTTATATCATTGTGGTAGGAAAATATACTCGATCTGATTTCAATTTATTGTCCTAACTTTATTAAGACTTGTTTTGTGGCTTAACATATCATCTATCCAGGAAAATGTTCCATGCGTACTTGAGGAGACTGTATATTCTATTGCTTTTGGATGGAATTTTCTATATACGTACAAGTCCATCTGGTCTAACATGTTATTTAAGGCCAATGTTTCTTTATTGATTTTCTAGCTGGATGATCTCTCCCTGGGTGGAAGTGAATTGTTAACATTCTGTACTATTCTTGTTGTCTATTTCTCCCTTTAGATTTGTTACTATTTGCTTTATATATTTAGGTGCTCCTATACTGGGTGCATAAATATTTACAAATAAATTCTCTTGTTGAAGTGACCTCTTTATCATCATGTAATAATCTTTTTTTTGTCTCTCATATACAACCTTTGTCTTAAAGTTTATTTTGCCTAACTATCCCAGATTTCTTTTGGTTTCCATTTGCATAGAATATCATTTTCCACCCCTTCACTTTCAGTCGGTGTGTATGCTTACATCTGAAGTGAGTATCTTGTAGGCAGCATACAGGTGTGTCTTATTTTTCTATCCATTCAGCCACTCTGTTTTTTGACTGGTCTATTTACATTTAAAGTAATTATTGATAGGTATATACTTATATCATTTTTGTTAATTGTTTTCTGGCTGCTTTCTAGTTACTCTGTTCCTTCTTCTCTTGCTCTCTTGTGTATCTACCATAGGTTTTCGCTTGTTGTTACCATGGGGCTTACATAAAACAACTTATATTTATAACGGTCTATTTTAAGTTGATAACAACTTAAGTTTGAATGCATTCTAAAGCTCTGCATTTTTACTTCCCCTCACCACCATGCTTTATATGTTTGATGTCACAATTTACATCCTTTAATCTTGTGTATCCTTTAACAAATTATTGTGGTTATAGTTGTTTTTACTTCTTTTGTATTTTAGCCTTCATACTAGCTTTAGAAGTGATTAACCCACTGCATTTACAACATTAGCTTATTCTGAATTTTACTGTATATTTACCTTTACCAGTGAGATTTGTGCTTCCATATGTTTCCTGTTACTAATTACTGCCCTTTCGTTTCTGCTTAAAGACATCCTTTTCACATTTCTCTTAAGACTGGTCTAGTGGTGGTGATCTTTTTTAGCTTTTTCCTTTATCTCTTCTTCAATTTTGAATGACAGCTTTCCAGGTAGAGTATTATTAGTTGGAGAGTTTTTCCTTTCTGTACTTTGAATATATCACGCCACGCCCTTCTGGCCTGCAAAGTTTCTGTCAAGAAATCTGCTTATGGGCTTATGACTATTGACAGCGTAACAAGTTGTTTTTCTCTTGCTGTTTTTAAGATTCTCTTTGTCTTTAACTTTTGACATTTTAATTATAACGTGTCTTGCTGTGGGTCTCTTCGGGCTCATCTTATTTGGAACTTTTCGGGATTCCTGGGTCTGGATGTCTGTTTCCTTCCCTGGGTTAGGAAATTTATAGCCATTATTTCTTTGAATAAGTTCTCTACCTCTTTCTCTCCCTTCTCCTTCTGGGACCCCCAACAGTTGAATGTTGGTCTGCTTGACGTTGTCCCGTTAGTCCCTTAAGCTATCTTTACTCTTCTGTATTCTTTTTTTCTTTTTGCCACTGTGATTGGGTGAGTTTCACTGCTCTGTCTTCAAGTTCACTGATCCTTTCTTCTGCTTCATCTAGTCTTCTGTTGAACTCCTGGACTGTAGTTTTCATTCAGTTCTGTGACTCCTGTTTGGTACTTCCTTACACTTCCTGTCTCTCTGTTGAAGTTCTCACTTTGTTCATCCATTCTTCTCCTGAGTTTGATGAGCATCTTTATGACCGTTATTTTGAACTCTTTTGAGGTAAATCACTTATCTCTGTTTCATTAAGGTCTTTTTCTGAGGTTTTATCTCGTTCTTTCATCTGGAACATATTTTTCTGTTTCTTCATTTTACTTGACTCTTTGAGTTGATTTCCATGCATTGGCTACAGACTGGGAGAAAATGTTTGCCAACCACATATCTGATAAAGGTCTTGTATCTAGAAAATGTAAAGGGCTCTCAAAACTCAACAGTAAATACAAAACATTCAGAACGTAGGTAAAAGATGAGGACATATCAGAGAAGAGACACGGATGGCAAGTCAGCACACAAAAAAGATGTTCAACAACATTAGACATGAGGGAAATATAAATTAAAACCATAATGAGGTATCAATACACACCATTACAACAACCAAAGTAAAAACTAGCAATAACACCAAATGTTACTGAGGGTGTGGAGAAATTACATCTTGCATCCATTGCTGGAGGGAATGTGAAAAGGTGCAGTCGCTCTGAAAAAACAGTTGAGCAGTTCCTTACCCAGCCCAGCAGTTTTACTCCTGAGCATTTATCCCAGAGAAATGAGAACCTAAGTTCACACCAAAACCTGTATGAGGATTTTCATAGTAGCTTTATTTGTAATAGCCCCAAACGAGAAACAGCCTAAATGTCCTTCAACAAGTGAGTGGCAAACAAACTCTGGCACATCATCTATACAATGGAATACACCCAGCAATGCAAAGAAACAAACAATTGACACAGTAACAACTTGGTCGGATCTCAAGGAAATTATTCGGAGTGAAAAAAGCCAATATCAAACGGTTACATAGTGTATGATTTCATTTATACAATATTCTCAAAAGGACAGGGCTGGAGAACAATTAGTGGTGCCAGGGGACAGGGATGGTGTTGGGTGTGGGGTGACTTACAGGGCAGTGCAAGGGTGGTCTTTGTAGTGGCGGGTCAGCTCTGTATCTTGGTTGTGGTGGTGGTTACCCAAATCTATACGCACGGGGTAAATCTGCAAAGACCTCACACGTACATAAATGAGTGTGTGTGAAAGCCAGTGGAAACCCAGTAAGATCTGTAGTGTAGTTAACATACTTGTACCAACAGACAGAACAGCTTCCTGGTTTTGATGCTGTGCTACAGGTGTATGAGATGTCACCATTGGAAGAGGGTGGGTGACTCTATGCACTGGTTTGTTTTGTTTTTTGACTTCCTGTGGCTCTATAATTATTTCAAATTAAACAAAACCCAAAAAATCTCCCAGAAGGTAGAACCAAAAGGCAATGCGGTGGACTGAGAAAAGATGCCAAGGATGCAGTGGTCAAAGGAGGAAACCCCTCAAGGTCCCCCATGACCCCCAGCACCTGCATCAGTTCCATACACTGTCCTCTCTCCCTCACAGTGGACGGACTGTCCATGGTGCTAGCCAAGACCATCCCTTCCATTAAGCAGTAAGCCTCACCCAGTTTTTAAATATACTTAAAAAAAATTTTTATTGAAGTAGAGTTGATTTACATTGTTGTGTTAATTTCTTCTGTACAGCAAAGTGAGTCAGTTATACATATATATATATTCTTTTTCATATTCTTTTCCATTATGGTTTATCCCAGGAAATTGAATATAGTTCCCTGTGCCCTACAGTAGGACCTTGTTTATTCATCCTATATATAATAGTTTGCATCTGCTCATCCCAAACTCCCAGTCCCTCCCTCCCCCACCTCCCTTCCCCCTTGGCAACCACAAATTGGTTCTGTGTGTCTGTGAGTTTCTGTTCTGTAGATAAGTTCGTTTGTGTCGTATTTTAGATCCCACATAGGAGTGATGGCATGTGGTATCTGTCTTTCTGTTTCCGACTTACTTGCTTAGTATGATCATCTCTAGGTCCATCCATGTTGCTGCAAAAGGCAGTATTTCGTTCTTTTTAATAGCGGAGGAACATTCCATTGTATATATGTCCCCCATCTTCTTTATCCATTCATTCATCTGTCAGTAGACATTTAGGTTGTTTCCGTGTCTTGGCTGTTGTGAATAGGGCTGCAGTGAACATAGGGGTGCATGTATCTTTTTGAATTAGAGTTTTGTCTGGATATATGCCCAGGAGTGGGATTGCAGGATCCTACGGTAGCTCTATTTTTGGTTTTCTGAGGAACCTCTGTACTGTTCCCCACAGTGGCTGCAGATTTACCCTCCCACCCACAGTGCAGGAGGGGCTTCCCTGTTCTCCACCCCATCCTCACCGTGTGTTATTTATGGACTTTTAACGACGGCCATTCTGGCCCGTGAACCCCACCCCTTCTTACTCGGACGTGTTCTGGTCACTTTGTGTCTCCAGTGCATCACCAGTGCTTTCCTCCCCGCTGGACCCACAGACAAACTGTCGCGTCTCCCACCTCTTGGCACCGTACCCGCCACCCCTCCATCGCATAGCGGCTCCACAGTAAGATCTGCTGTTACAGAAAGGAGAGAGATGCTTCTTTGCACACCTGGTTATTGCATGTAAATTTCCAGCCTGCTGCACTATAGAGAGAGAGGGCTGGAAGTACAGATACCGTGATTATCTTGGGGTGGTGAGATCGAGTGACCTCTCTTTTCTTCTTTATGTTTAACTGTTTTCTAAAGTGTATGTTGTAAAAGTGTTGCTTTTGAGTTAAGGGAAAGTTACTATTCTATAAAACTCCATCAGTGCCCCCACGACCCACCGCCCAACTCTAATTCCTTTACGCTTGCAAGGCGGGCACCCGAGCCTGACTCAACCGACCCCCTGGGCCTGCAGCCCCGCCGCGGCCCCAGCTCTGACCGCCAGGGGCGCCTACCTGCCCCTCGGGCGGGGGCTAGAGTGGTCCATGCGGGTCCCTTGGGAAGGAAGCCCCTGGCCTGCTCCCCCCTCACCCAACGTGCCAACTCCTACTTGCCCGTCAAGGTCTTGAGCACTGGCCTCCCCCAGGAGATTCCTGCTCCACGAGGGATGTCACAGCCCCGCCTCTGCTCCCCAGCGCTTGGTCAGTGCGCGGTGGATTATCAGGTCAGTGACTGCGTCTTCCAGCAGCCCTCAGGCCAGGCCTCCCGCACTGGCCCCTCCATGCCTTTCCTGCCCCCTTTTCACCCCCTCCCTCCCTCTGTCCTGACGTGTATGGAGTTCATCACTGGCCTCTCTGCATCCTGGTTTTCTGGCCGCTCAGCCCAGGGGGAGCCCCGCAGGAGACGGCAGGGGGGACAGGGGTTGGGCCCGCGTCCCCAGCTCCCTCTGTGGGGTCGCCTCGGGCTGGCGGCCCCCCACTGGAGGCCCCTCCTCGGGGCCCTGGTGGGCTCTCTGCACAGCTGCTCCTCCCAGCATCTCCCCTCATCCCAGGGGGCCGAGATGCACTGCCAGCTGGGCTGCTGCTGACCCCCGGGGTCCCCTACACCCTCTCTCCGGAAATGGTCCTTTTAGGCAAACCCCCTTGAATAACTCTATTTGGAGCATCACCTCTTTCCTGTTGGGACTGTGACTCTCGGAGGCAGGGACAGGTTTGTTGATGTCTCCAGGATGTCTGGTACACAGCAGGTGCTCTGTTAACTGTGTGTTGAATGAATGCATGAATGAAACCTCAGGACCACGTCTTGGGTTTTCTGCTGTTTGTGCTCTGTGGTCCCCTCTAGAGCGAGGACATGTGAGGCTCGGCCACGCATTTGGCCTCTGTTCTCAGATGGTCCTGATTCTTCTCCCCACCCTGTGTCCCCGCCCTTTGCCCCTGTGGATGGAGTGGCCTGTCTGCACCTTGACTTTGAGCTCAGCCATGTGACTTACTCTGACCATGGGGGGCTTGCTCTCTTGGCCATCACCTGGGCCAGTGTGTGGAGGACGAGGGCCTCAGTCCTCCCAGCACCCCCCAGATACATGGATGGGCTGACCAAGATCAGCAGAACTGCCCCGGTCACGTGAGCAATAACGTGTGCATGGTGGTTGTTTGTTACACGGCACTGTCGGACCGACAGAGGTGACAGATACAACCCCACGTGCCATTCGGGGACCCAGTGCAGTACAGGGGGGGCAGGTGCAGCATCCCCACTGAGATGCAGAGAGGTCAGCGGTCTTCTGGGGTCGCACGGTCACAGGTGGCAGAGCCTGCTTTGGGCCCATGCTTTCGGCTTCCACATGCCACATTTCACAGACCTACAAGAGCTGCCCGTGGGGAAGCTGGGCCCTGGCCCCAGCACAGGGCGTGACTCGCTCTGGCAGACCTTCATTCTGGGCTCTGAGCTCACTTCTGAGCCCCCAAGGCTGCTGACCTCTCTCCACTTTGTAGTGTCCACCCACCATCCTCACCGTGGCTTCCTTTTTCCAGACCAAACACCCCTTCTAGGAAGCCTTCCAGGCTCTTCCCAGGCAGGGGTTCCCATCCTTCCCCGGGCCTCCTGGGCCCTGCGCCTCCCAGAGCTGCGTCACCTGCCTCTGCTTCCAGTGCCCTTCTGGCCCGTGAGCCTCTCCAGAGTTGGGGCAGCGTCGACCCCTCCCTGGGCTTCAGTAGGGCTTAGCACAGAGCCCCGCACACAGGAGGGGATCAGTAAGCGTGTACGTCCTGTGCGTCTACTCTTGCTAACTCCACTGTGACCACCTTCGAGCAAGGGCACGGTGACATACAGGTCTGTGCCCTGGGACTGGCCCAGCGTCCAGCAGTGGGAGCCACGTCTGTCCAACCCGGGGTGTCCCTGGGACCCCTGCTCGGGGCAGGGCTCTCGGTAGTGACGTGTCCCTCCCCGATGCCTGGCCAGCTGGCGCCTCCGTCCTGTGGCCGTCGTTCTCTGGTTCCCTATAGCCAGTGCTATCTCCTCAGTGACAGGGAACAGCAGCTGAGGCCTGACCCCACTTTTGTCCCACGGCCAGGACTGTCACCACTTACTGCGTGACCTTGGGCGAGGCAGGCCCCTCTCTGCACCTCCACCCAGCCTCCAGCCCCGGGGCCTGCCTCCCCTGCCTGCCCGCGCTGCCCTGGGCACGGCCTCGTGGTCTCCAGCCCCCTCACGTGTAACGGTGCCCCTGCACTGTCACCCCCATGGCTGGAGCCGGGGGAGCCTGGGGCCTGTCGGGTCGAGGGGCAGCGTCCTCAGAAGTGGCCCACTCTGGAGGGGCTCAGTCGAGGGGGCCCGTGCGGAGGCCCCACATGCAGGACCTTGACGGGGTCACCTGGGTGCAGAGGCCAGGACGGCGGCCAGCCCGCAAGAGACAGACCCGCCGTGGCCCGGCACCGGCTACTGCACAGGCTCTAAAGGTGCCTAAAGTGAGATCGCCATGGAGGGAAGGGGGGAGCAGTCTGTCAGCAGGGGCGTGCAAGGAGGGCTGCTGACCCGCCGCTTCCAGCCCTGCCCCCTTCTCCCCTCTCTGCCCCCCATGCCTGAACCCCGCTTCCAGCCTCTGCTCCGGGTCTGGCCGCTCTCCGGCTCCCCATTGCTTCCGGGCTCAGTCCCAGCTCCCACTCGTGCCTGACCAGGTCTTTGTCAGAGACAGACTGGGCGTGGGTTTGCCCTGGACTGGGGTGGGGGGGGGGGTAGGAAGGAGAGGAGAGCCCCTACCCCTGCGAGGTAGAGAGCTCGGATGGAAGATCTGACGCGTCCAGCGGGAGGGTCAGTGGCGGGTCACCTGTTCCCTGCAGGGCCCGCCTTGGAGAAGGTGCTTCTGCAGGACGCAGGACTGGGGTGGGTGCAGGTCCTCCACTGTGCTGACAGGTGGCCTCAAGGCCCAGAAATGGCTTCTCACCCTAAAAGCCTTGCTCTGGCTCCTGAGGGAGGGTACCTGTGGCAGCACTGCTCTGGATGGAGCCACCGAGGGGGACCCTCCGTGAGCTCGGGGTCGGGGTCCGGGCTTCTCGGGAGATTCTGAACAACCTGGCACTGTTCATACCTGCGGCGTCGGGATCTCAGGGCACTTTCCCCGTAGTGGGGGCTCCAGCCACGGGAGGGGCCCCTCCAACCCGCTCGAGCTCGCCCCACTCACACGCAAACCCCACCATCCATACACACCCGTCAGCTTCCCGGGTGTGTGCACAGACACCAGTCACACACACCGTCGGACACACTCACTCACCCCCCCGGTGCCCACCTCCCTCCCCTGCCCCTTCCACACCGAACCTCAGAACCGCTGGAGTTCCCCACACAGGGCTGGCTGCCGTCACTCCCAGGGACCCGCCTGTGACCCCAGCGCCACCCCTAAACCAGACATCTAAAACCCCCAAATCTTTCCCTAAATCCCACAGTAAAAACCCACTACAAACAAGTATTGGGATTTTTTTCCTTTGCAGAATTTTTTTTTTAGTGGACATAGTCTTTTTTTTCTTTCTCGTTTTACAGCAAACATTGCAAATATAGAAATATTTTTCTATACAACAGGACGACAGGAGCACACACAGCCCCCAGCCACCCCCGAGCCGTCCCCAGGCACAGCCCCCCTCCTCGAGTCCCGCAGGGCTACGGGACCTTCCTGGAGGCCACTCGGCTGCCTGCCTTTGCTCTGCCCCTCTTTGGTGGCCTCCGGAGGCGGCAATGAAGAGACAGTCCACAAAAAACCACGGACGGAGATCATGCGAGGAGCCAGGTGGCCACGCCGGCCACGCCCCCCAGGTCTAGTGTTTTATCTTTTTAAGAGAACTTTACTTTTAATATATTTTTTTAAAAAAGAAAATAGCGAGAGAAGAGAGGGAAAGAAAGAAAGCAGAGAAGAATCAAAAGAGAGAATAGATAATGGAAAAAAAACCCCACCCCCCCATCCCTAAGACACAGTTTTTCGAAGTCCCTTGTGGGTGTGTCTGTGTGGGGGGTGTGTCTGTGTGTGGGGTGTGTGTGTGTCTGTGTGGTGTTATGTGTGTGTGTGTGTGTGTGTGTGTGTACGGGCCCGCTCACACCGGTGAGAATGACTCAGGGCAGGTACACGTGCTTGGCCACGGTTCACCTCCCGTTCATACTGTCAGTGCCCCCTCCCCACTTCCTCTGCAAAGCCCAGGGCTTTAACAGCTGCTAGCATGTGTGTGTGTGTGTCCCGTGGGTCTCTGGGTTACAAACAGCTGCAGTGGCTCTTGTGTCCTTTTTGGTCCAGTGGGCATCACGAGTTTCGGGGGGGGGCGCAGGCACCGGACGCCTGGCGGGGGGGGGGGGGGGGGGCCCGGGACTTGTGCTGTGCGGACACGCCCTTCCAGTAGTCCAGGATGTCGTGCAGGTCCTCATCTTGGGCGAACTGGACCTTCTTGCGCAGGGCGTGGCCGGCCGCCACGAACTCCCCATTGTCCTTGTGCCGCCAGCGGCTCAGTCTGAAGCGCCCCCAGATGCTCTGGGAGGCCCTGCAGGTGTATTCAGGGCTGGAGGAGTAGCTCAGGTTATGGTACTGCGGGGACAGCTGCGAGTAGGCCAGGTCGCGGGGCCGCGGCCGGGTCAGCGGCTCCAGGATGGACGCCTTGCGGCCGCCGGGGCCCTCGTGGGGCAGGGGCGTCTCGGCGGAGTGGGAGCCGGGGTACGAGTGCCGGTGCTCGCCGTACTGGCGGCTCTTCTCAGCCTCGGCCCGCAGCACAGCGGCCGCGGGGGTCACAGTGAGGATGGCGTCGGCCGCGGGCGAGCTCTTCTCGATGTACTTGGCCTCGGCGGCCGCGGCCTTGTGCGCCCCGGCGGCCTCGGCGCGGTAGGGCCGCGGGCTGCGCGCGGAGCCGCTGGACGAGGTGCTGGCGCGCGGGGCCCCGGGGGCGGCCTCCGTGCTGTGATGCCGCTGCAGGCTGTGGCTGAAGGCGTCCTTGTAGGCGGGCGCCAGGAAGCCGTGCTTGCCGGCCAGCGGCTCGGACAGCAGCACCAGCTGCGGCTCGGCCGCGGCCCCCGCCCCCGCCTTGCCGCCCTGGAAGGAGGTGGACTCGGACTTGAGAGCGTCGATGCAGTTGTTGATGATCTGGTTGACCTTGTCCACCTCCTTGGCGATGGTGGAGATCTCGGCCACCGAGCTCCGGCTGTCGGGGCCCGGCCCCCCGTCCCTGCGCTCCGCCTGCCCCCCTGAACGCACCTCCAGGTAGCTGCCCTTGCTGGCCTTGGGCGTCTCGCCGCCCTCCGCCAGCTTGTACTGCTCCAGCTCGCCGGCGGCCGCCGGCAGGTACGGGACGCGGGTCACGGCCTCGGGGCCCAGCAGCGGGCCCTGGGACAGCGGGGCCAGGCCGGGCGCCTCCATCTCGGGCCCGTACTTGAGCTCGATGACGGTCTTCTGGAGGCTGCCGGCCGCGGCCGCCGAGGCGGCCTTCTGCTGCTGCTCCTCCCGGCGCCGGCGCCGCCGCAGGCAGTAGTAGACGGCACCGAGCACCAGCACCATGCCGAAGAGGCAGCCCAGGACGGTCATGATGTAGCGGGTGGCCGTGGAGGAGCCGGGCATGGGGCCCGGCGGGCTGGGCGGCTTGGGCAGGCAGATGGTGAGGCAGGTGTGGTTGCGATGCAGCCCCGAGCTGGTGGAGACCACGCAGTAGGTGTAGTTGGTGAGCGCGTAGAGGTTGGTCAGGCGGATCTCCTCCTGGGCCCGGGTCAGCCTGGACACGGTGGACGACCTGCTGTTGTTGAAGTGCTCCAGCGTGTACATGCGGTTGAACGGGCTGGGCAGCTGGACCGTGATGGTGGCCGAGTTCTGCGTCAGCTGCGTGACCTTCATGAGCGGGCGGGCCTCGGCCTGCGGGGCCAGCGTGGGCAGGGCCACCAGCGGCGTGGTGCCGTCGCCGGAGAAGCACTCATCCTCGGTGCAGGGGCCCTCGCTGGGCTCCGCGGGCGGCGCGGGGGGCGGCGGCGAGCGGCCGGGCGCCGGGCGGGTCTCGGCCGCGTAGGAGGCGTCGGTGCACACGGACTGCAGCTTGCTGAGGACGCCGCGCTGGCCGTGGCGGCCCTGGCCCAGGAGGGAGTAGCCCGAGTAGAGCGGCGGCGACTCGCACTGCACGCGCTCGTAGGTCTGCGTGGCGTTGGTGAAGGCCGCCAGCCAGCGGAGGAAGCCCAGCAGCTCGCAGGAACAGTAGAAGGGGTTGCTGTAGAGCTCGCACACGGACAGCTTGGCCAGGCCCGCGAAGGTGGCGCTGTGCAGCCGCTGGATGCGGTTCATGGACAGGTCGACGTTGACGATGTTGGGGCACTCCCAGAAGGCGCCGGGCGCCACCACCTCGATGAGGTTGGCCTGCAGGTACAGGTACTCCAGCTTGCTCAGGCCGCGCAGCACGCCCTCCGTCAGGTTGCGCAGCCGGTTGTAGCCCAGCTGCAGCACCTGCAGGTTGAACTGGCCCGAGAAGGCGCCGTCCTCGATGTAGCCGATCTCGTTCTTGGTGAGGTTGAGGTACGTGAGGTTGCCGAAGCGGCTCAGCGCGGCGTACTGCACGCTGCGGATGCGGTTCTCGTTCAGCCGCAGGTCCACGACGGTGCTGTTGATCTGCTGCGGGATGGCCTCGTAGGGCGGCTGGTTCTGGCTGCAGATGGCCAGCCACACGAAGCCCTTGTCGCCCTCGATCAGCCAGCAGTCGCCACGCACCAGCCCGCCCGCGAGCAGCAGGGCGGCCGCCGCCACGCACGCCCAGGCCCACGGCGCAGCCTGCCGGCACCCGGCCATCGGGACCAGCCCTGCGGGAGCGCCCGCTCGGCCTGCCCGGGGGCACGGGGTGGCGGGAGGGGAGGGCGCCCGCGCTCTCAGGGGCGCGCCGGGCCGAGCCGCATGGCCGGGCGGCCCGAGTGCTGGGGGCGGGGGGAGCGCCTCCCTCACGGCCAGCCGCCTCTCGCCATCCGCCGGCGTCCTGCCGGAACCGGGGCCTCCTTCCCCATCGGCCCGGGCGTCCTCCAGCTCCAGCCGGTCCTGCTGCAAGACAAGAGGGGAGAGGGCGGTCAAGTGTGGCCCTGGGCCCAGCCCCGCCGAGCTGCCCCGTGTGACGCAGAGGTGCACCGGGCAGTGAGGGAGGAAACGCAAGGGGGCTCAAGGCCAGACCGCAGGCTGACCTCTGTGACCTGAAGCGGGAAGCGTGGGCTGAGCCCGAGCCCCACTTCCGCCACCTCACCAGTGACCCCATTTGTCAGACGAGCAAACCGAGGCCCAGGAACAAGGCTAAAGGCGCTTGGCTGACTGCTGCGCAGGAGCCTTCCAGAGCCCCTCTCAAGTGAGGAGCCAGGACAGCGAGGTCCTGGGTCCACGTTCTCGGGCAGTGTGACCCGGGTACCTCGTGCCCCTTCTGGGCCTCCGCTTCCCCACATGAGCCGGCTGGACGCTGTCTGTAGCTTTCCATCTGGCTCCGGGGACCCACGTCGGTGGGCCCTGGCAGAAAGGCCTGGAAGGACTGTGCCTCCCCCTCTTCGCCAGGCTCCGATGAGCGCACCTGGGCAGCCCTCCGGGATGAAGCCGGTGCCTGTGGGGCGGTGTGGCTCATGCGCCGCTGGCTTCTGCTGCTCCTGGACGCGCCCCCCTCCCTCTCCGCCCCAGCCCCGGCCAGTGCGGGACTCACCCCTCTGCCCCTCGTATTTCTCCCGCAGGACAGACAAATGGGTGTGTGTTTGCCGGTTACTCTTTGGAGTTACCGCGGCCTCTGTAACGCTCTGTGGCCTGGCGGGCAGCCAGCTGAGTGTATTTCACTGATATTGACGTTTGCGACTAGCCTGCACTGAGGTGGTTTAAATTAGGAGAAAAAAAAAATGATGTGAAATGGATTTTTCCCCCCCTTTGGAAACTTCATGAAGAAAAGTTTTGATCTGGCTCCTGGGGCAGAGTCTTTCTGAGTTAGTTAAAGGGAGGGGAGAGCTCAGAAGGGGCTGGGAGAGTTCCTGTGGGGCCACAGCGGAACCCACCCAGGGCTCGGTCCAGAGTCGCTGTGTGACACCCAGCAAAGCACAGGGCCTCTCTGGACCCAAAGGGAAATGGCTGGGGGAGGGAGCAGCCTGGGGTTTGCCTGGGTCTCCCTCGCCTCAGGAGGAAGCCATGCAGGGGGATGCTGGTGTCCCTGCGTGGTCCATCTTGTGATGTGAAATCTACAATCCCAAGGGGCGTACTTGGAGTTCATCGCCATCACCACCTTCCAGCGCCTGTTGGCCTGTGCAGGTGCTGGGACTTAGGTCCCCCAGGTGCCCCAGAGGCCAAGAGCGGGCAGCCGGGCAGGCTGCAAGTGCGTCCAGGCGGAGTTTGGCGGTGGGGTGGTTGGCGGGGCAAGGCGCCAATCAGAGTCTGGCTCCGGCCTCCGGATGGACACGGACGGAGCAGCGAGCCCATCAGGGCAGGGCAGCGCCTGGACAAGGCTGATCATAATCACCTTTAATCTCTTGCTCAAAATAACTCAAAGTCAAGTTAAGGAGGATCACAGGACCTAAAGAACCCTTACCACAGGCAGGCGTGGGTTGGGGAAGACGGGCCCCAGGGCTGGCTCAGCCTCTCGCTGCCCCACGCCCAGGGTACCTGGGCACCAGGTGGCTGGAGAGCCGTGTGCACGCACACACAGGGCAGAGGTATGTTCCACACTTGCTGGGACTTACGTCAGCCCGTGTGCGTGGACCCGTGTGCCTTCAGATGGACGTGGCTCCGCCCGAGCGCTCGAGGGTGTGCGGGCCCCTGCGGTCCAGCCAGGCCTGCCACGCCCCCTCCCCACCGCCCGCCGTGCTGGCACCGCGGCCCTCCTCCCGGCGTGACAGTCTAGGAACTGCGCTCGGGGCTGGCACCTGTGAGCGGCAGGTGCCTCTGGAGCCCAGCCTTGCCTCTCCCCACGCCCCCATCAGGGGGCCTCCTCCATCGGGCCGGCCCTCACAATGAAGGATGGAGGAGGGCAGGGACAGGTCCCGGGGCACAATGAAGGATGGAGGAGGGCAGGGACAGGTCCCGGGGCTCCTATTGGGCCAGCCCGCCTTCAGCTCTGTGCCTCACACCTGGCCCTGGAGCCTGGGCCGGGCAGGTAGGGAGGGACACGGCCCTCCCTACCCGCCCGGCCGCAGGCAGGAGCATCGGCTAGGAGTGTGGGTGCCACCCTGGTGGCTGTCCCCCAGCCAGCATAGCCTCCGCCCCTTCTAGAGCCCCCCCCACCTCAGCCTGGCAAGGACCCCAGAGTTCTGTTGCACACCTCACATCACACAGGGGAAACTGAGGCCCAGAGGGCCTCCCCGAAGGTCGCACAGTGAGCCAGCCCGTCCTCCTGTGGAGGAGGCCCCTCAGGCCACCGTGTGCTGCGTCAGCAGGAACGCCCCGGTGGGGGGCCGGGATGCCGCCCCCGACGTCTAAGAGCCCCGTGAGGACTGCGGTCCTCGGGAAGCGGCTGCCCGGGGAACCGGCCGAGTCACCGAGAAAGGTTCTGAACTGACCACGGGGCCCGCTCATCCTCTCGTGCTCAGGACACTCATCACGCTCTCGCCCCGTCCACCCCTCGTTCACTCCCACACCCCTGCCCCCCCCTGCGCACAGCAAGCCTCTGGCCGCACAGCTGTTTCCAGGACACCTGCAGAGCGCGTGTGCTGGGGGCAGGGCGCAGAGACCTGTCCCCCAACCTGCCAGCACCCCAGACTCAGGGTCCCAGTACAGGTGGAGCCGCAGGGCGCTGGTCCCTCATCCTGCCCTCGCTGGTCCCCGGGCCCCATGCTTCAGAGAGATGCAGGGGTGGAGGCCACCTTCAGGGGGCCCCCGTGTCCCTGCGGCCCTCGGCACAGCCGACGTGTGCTCCCCGCTCCTGCATCGTCCCCCCTGGCTCCCGTCCCCACCCGCGGACTCCGCGATAGTCCAGACGGTCTATGTGTGTGCTGTCCAACAGGGCGGCTACTGGGCACAAGCAGTGGGGCGAGTGGTATTGAACACACAGGTCTAGAACCTTCCATAAAGACAGCAGCTTGACCTGAGCACCCTCAGGCCACGCCCCTCTCCCCTCTCCCCCATGATGCCGGCGTTCCATCCCCACCCCCGCCCCTCCAGGGCAGCATCCATCCCCGACAGCCCGAGCCGCCCCCCATCGAGGTTACTACTGACCTCTGTCCTGCCCGCTCCAAAGGGAACGCTCCTCTTTGTACCTTTTGCAGCCTCTCGGCGGCCCTTGGCCCAGGTAACCGGCCGCCCCTTCCTGGAGCACTTCCTGCTCTGGGTCTCTCCCGCCCTGGGCTCCTCCGCTAGCTGCTGGCCCCTCTGCCGGCCCACCTCCCTCGCCCTGACCTCTCACTGTCCCTGTGGCCAGGCTCTGCCCTCCCTTCCCCGCGGTGCTGTCACCCCTCCCTTGGCTGCAGTGCTCTCTCCACGCGCCTGCCCCACCCCGCCCGCCCACCTCGCCAACCTTGATGCCCTGGACCCCAGACTCACAGACGCAGCCGCTTCCCCCTCGAAGTGCGCAAGCCTCCTCCACCATGTTCCCCAAACCACAAGCCGGCGAGTCATCCTCGAGTCCCCTCTCCCTCCACCCCAAACCCAGTCCCGCAGCAACAGTGTCCGTTCCACCTCCAAAACTGGACCTTCGCCTCCCGCCACGCCCACCGTGGCCACCCCGGGCCAAGTTTCCCCATCCCTCGTGGGACAAAGGCCATCGCTCCAACCTTGTGGCACCCACGATCCCCCGCACAGCCAGAGGGACCTGGAGAGCCCTCACGGGATCCCACTGTCCCGCCCACAGCCCTGATGACAGCCATCCTTTCCTCCCATATGGGGAGCAAAACCCAGGGTCCCCACAGGGACCTGCAAGGTCCTGCCCCACCCGCCGCCGCTGCCCGTTCTCACCCCACCTCCCTGCACCCACCCCCTTCCCTCCAGCCACCGGGCCGCAGCACCCCTGCTCCCGCCTGGAGAGCTCGTCCTCCGGCCGTCCGATCAGAAGAGGCCCCTTCCTCTCCCCCGAATCCAGCAGCCTCCCCATCTGAACTCGTGCTCCCGGCCCCGTCACCCAGTTCCCATCTCTGCCCAGCACTCATCTCCCCGATGTTTCCCTTGTTTATTTTTTTAGATCCTCTCCCCGCTGGGATGTGAACTCCAGAGCAGGAGCCGTGGCCTGTTCGCTGCTGTGATATCCCAGGCCCCGACCAGCGCCTGGCACATGGGAGCAGCTCAGCAGGGAACGTCTGCTCCGTTTTCTCATCTGCAAAAACAGGGTAGAAGTGCCTCCTTCCCGAGGGCCGCTGCTTTCTCACAAACCCTTCCTTTGCATTTTGTCGGGCCAGCGGGAGCTGTCACTACCCTCTGGAGGGCCTCGGGCTGCCCGGGTTGCCTCTGGTCTGCAAATCCCAACACGCCCGATAGGACCAGCAATGTGTGTCCGACGTCCTCCCTCTGCCAACACCCCCCTGAACGCACGCCCAGGGGCTCTGTGCCCCCTGCGCCCCTCACCCAGGTGGACGGAGCCCCGAGCACAACAAGTCACTTTCAGAGCCATCACATCCCTACCCTCATGGCAGTCCCACAAGGTGAGGGGACAGGGACACCCACCCCGCCCTCCGGGCCCAGGTGAGAAGCCTGAGGCCCCACCAGTGAAGGGACCTGTGAGGTCCCAAGACTAGTCAGGTGGGAAGCCCACCGGGGCCACTCGGCCGCTGTCTCAACAGCCACCTCTATCACCGAGAGGACATACGACGGGGTCGGCATGTGTGAGGCTGGCACCGAGATCGTTCTGTCGCATCAACTCCAGAGCTCAGGTCGCCGATAATGAAATGAAGAAATATGGTGGTTCCAGGCTTTTAAACTCCTTACGACCAGATTTGCATAATCACCACGGCCATGTGGGAAAGGAGCACATCCGTCTAAAAAGACTGTTCCTCTCCCCGATCGCCAAGAGGCCGGGGCTGCTCTGAGGATTTTGCTAATGGACAGGACTTTCCACCTCCAGACGGACGCTCAGGCCGAGGGCCAGGGGCTCGGGGGAGGCAAGGACATTGGTGGGAAGTTATAGATGGATAACTTTTTGCCGTTCCAGCGTTTTGCCAACAGATCGTGTTCACTGCTAACGTTTGTCTGACTCTATAGCCTGGCTCTACTGCAGAGCCCACGGGTCATGACAGGCACCTCAGGCAGGCCAGGCCACGAGGCAGGCGGATGACCCCAACCAGCCAGACCAAGTGTGGGAGCGGGCTGCCCACCTGAAAGAGGCACGGAACCATCTCGGGCTTCAGGTTCCTGGGCCAGGACGAGAATGCTGGCTCAGCCGTGCTCTGGCTCTGTGGCCTTGGGCCAGTCACTCACCCTCTCTGAGCCCGTTTCCTCCCCTGTCAAATGGTAGGTCCCCCAAGGGTTACAGTGAGGCTGACATGGCCAGATTATGGAGGCCTCCAGTGTGTTGCCTGGTACAGGGGTGCTCTGTAGACCCTTGTATCCTGCTGCACCTGTGCCCCTGGCCTCGTGGATGGGGGAGGAATTCTAGGCAGTTGGGCGGGGTGGGGGGGGCAGCAAGCCGCCCACTCCGGGGGGTATACGGGGACCCCATGGGAGCCGTCCCGGGCTCAGCACCCACCTAGAACCTGCCCCACTGCCCGCTCCCTCCCTGTGTGTCCAAGGAGGCTGGCACGGGCTCGCATGGCAGGTGGTCCAGCAGTGCTGACTCAGCGGGGCTGGACCCTCAGGACTTGGCCACCGGGTCGGGTCTGGCAAACCCCTGACCTCAGCTGGCCCCGGCCTTGTCCTCTGGGAGGACATGAGGTGGAGGGACCAACCCCTGCACCCCGGCCCCCCACCCCGCAAGGATGCGGACGGTGTCGGCAAAGGTCGAAGGACGGGGCCCAGAAAGGGGCTGAGTGCCCGACACTCCTGCCAGTTGACCTTGGGTGGGTCCACGGGACCCCACTGGGCCTCAGGGCCCTCACCCTGCCCATCCAGAGGCTGTGACGAGCACGTCCTCCAGGATTCCCCATGTATTGAGCGCCTACTGTATACCGACCCGCTTCTCCCATGTCTGGGGAGGCAGGTATCGGCGTTACCCAACAAGCCGGCTGCGGAAACAGAGGCCCAGAGAGGGAAAGGCATTTATTTGCACGGCCAGAAACACGATTTTCCCAAAGTGAGGCCAGAGGACCACGGCATCTGCTTGTTAAAAAGGCCCCGGGAGGGGGCGGGGGCGCCTGATCCAGCGGAGGCTCAGGAAGGGCCCTGGGGCTGGGGTCTGTCTCCTGGGAAGATGCCATCCGCTGCATCCCTCCTCCCCCCAGGCCCGAGGCTCCAGGCTGCTCTGGAGTTAATTAGGGACCCAAACATTTAACGGTCTGCTGTGCTTCCACTGGGCATCTTTTTAAATTAAAAAACATGATGTACAGCATCGTTGGCGAGAAAAATCACTTTGCAGTGGCTTCCTGCTCGGTCGCTCGCAGGGACACGAGGGTGAGGGTGGCTGGCTGGCCGGCCTCCGGGGAGGAGGGATGACGAGAGACCCTCTCGAGGAACATGGGTCCACCCCACGCTGTGGACGCCTGGCACTGTTCCCCATCACACCCTCAGAGCCCCTGCAGCTAGGAAGTTCTATCTTTAGTCTGACCCGAACCTCCACTTGTTTTGAGGGAGGGCTGGTCTGAGACTGAAAGCAGAGACTTGCTGGATCTGCTCCTCCCGGTAGAACGCTGACAACCAAGAGCCCTTTCTGAGCAACCCCAAGCTCGGGTCCGTCCCCACCCTGAGCTCTGATCCCAGCCTGGCAGGAGGGCAGGGCGGCAGCGCAGGGCTCTGGAAGGGACCTTAGGGGAGACCGAGGCACGGGTCCGTCTCTGTCCTCCACCTCCCCAGACACTCACAGGGCCCGGTGACCATTTCCCACCCCCTTCACGGGGTCAGGCCTCTGCACACGTGCGCCCTGCATCACGTCCCGTTGCCATGGTTATTTAATCAACGCATACTTCCTGGCCACGATTAATTGTATTAAAGATTTGGGGCACGGTTTTGGAGTGGAGGTTATAAATGAGCAATTAGCCCTCAAACGCTAAATTAATAAGGGAAATAAAACACCAAGCAAAGTCAGTCGGAGAAGTCTCCGCAACGTAGTACTCAGGACACGTCGGCGGTGCCCAGGCCGGCCGTGCTGCAGGCTGCGCCTCGGTGCACCACGCACGGCTTACGGTGCCCTGTGGTCAGGGGGCAGCTCGGCACGGTGCCCTCAGCAACGGGGTGTTTCCACGTGGGAAACAGGAGAGCTGTCATCACACCGGGGATTCTGACCACCCAGCGACGCCTTCCCACGCCTAGGGCCCCCTCACGCAGCCAGGCATTCAGAGTGTACGTTGTCCCCGAGTCCACGGCTGGTACCGTCAGGTCCCAAGAGGCCGTGTCCTTCCAGGAGGCTCCCCTCCACCACCCATCCCTCACATGCCAAGCATTCGCCCCACGAAACCTGTCAGAGGCCGCTGCCTCCAGGCCCCCGTGTTCCCGGGATCGACAAGCCTTGCCGGGTCCGGCTAGGCTGTACGAACAAAACTGTGCACTGCGTGGCCTCAGCTCACACCCTGTCCTGCAGCTTCCGGAGGCGAGGCCAGCACCACGGCCAGGCCTGGGCCACAGACTCCTGTTAATCTGTGTGTCATCACATACAAATCACACACACACAGCTTGGGGATGCCGAGCTGTCCTGAGACCACACGTCTGCCTCTATCTGCATCTTTACATTTAACTCGCAATCCACCTGGAAAGTATTTCTCGGGTGTAAAGAAAGATAAAAATTGATGCCCCCCCAGACCCCCGGAACAGGCACCCAATCGTCCTCACATCTTCTGCTGAAGAATGCACTCCCTGCACTTGACCTGTGACGCTCCGGCCCGCACCCCGGCGGGAGTGTGCTTTCCACAGGGCACAGCTGGTCAAGCCTGTCCCCCTCCTCCCCCCTGCCACCCCGCACGGCTCCCCAGTTCCCCCCATGAGCCCACGTCTCCAGCGGGCCACCCAGGCCCGGCGATGGTGCCTGCCTGGCCCTCACCATTACTCCCCTTGTCCTACACGGCAAAGATTAACTTGCACTTCTTACATTTTCTCTGAGACGCTGTTTCCTCCGCCTGGAACCCTAACCCCACCCATCACCCCGACCACCCCCTGCCAAGCGTTCTCTGTTCAGACTCCAGGTTGGGGCTGGGGACTCCCCTCGGTAATCCCAAAGCTGCCCGTGCTGGCCCCACCGTGACCCCATACTGCAAAGACCAGACTCCCCTGTCTCTCCCCACCAGAGTCAGATCCCAGTCAATCACCCGTAAAGGAGGACAACCGTGTGTCATGATTTTCCTGGGATGCTCTCTATTTATGCCTCTTGTCCCAGAGTAATTATTAATAGATCCCCTTTCACTTGCAAATTATTCCCATTTGGGTGATAACTCGTTCCATGGTCACCCTCTAAGGAGGCCTCTGTCTGGGGACTATTCTGTTCCACTGACCACGCCCTATCCCGGACACACCAAAGCAGCACCGGCCAGACTGCCCGTCGTTAAAAGGTCTACAGATAACCAACGCTGGAGAGTGTGGACAACAGGGAGCCCTCCTACACTGCGGGTGGGAATGTAAGTTGGTGCAGCCACTATGGAGAACAGTATGGAGGTCCCTTAAAAAAAACTAAAAATGAATCTACCATATGATACAGCAGTCCCACTCCTGGGCATATATCCAGAAAAGACGAAAACTTTAATTCGAAAAGATCCATGCACCCCTATGTTCACAGCAGCACCGCTGACAATAGCCAAGACACGGAAGCAACCTAAATGTCTATCGACAGATGAATGGATAAAGAAGATGTGGTACATATATACAATGGAATGTTACTCGGCCATAAAAAAGAATGAAATAACGCCATTTGCAGCAACACGGATGGACCTAGAGATTGTCATACTAAGTGAAGTAAATCAGAGAAAGACAAATATGATATCACTTCTATGTGGAATCTAAAATAGGACACAAATGAACTTTTATGAAACAGAAACAGCCTCGCAGACATAGAGAACAGACTTGTGGTTGCCAAGGGAAAGGGGGGGATTAGCAGATGCAAACTAGTACATATATGATGGGTAAACAACAAGGTCCTACTGTAGAGCACAGGGAACTATATTCAACATCCTGTGATAAACCATAACGGAAAAGAATATGAAAAAGAATATACGTATAACTGAATCACTTTGCTGTACAGCAGAAACTAGCACAACACTAGATCAACTAGATCAACTAGACGTCAATAAAAAAATAAATAAATAAACCACTGTCTCTATAAGAAGCTTCCGTATCTAGGAGGCAAGGCATCCTTTGCACATTCTCCTAGGTCAACTTTTAGAACGATTTTATCTCGCTCTTCAAAACATGCCACCAAGGTGCGGACGGGAGTGCACTGAACCTAGAAGTTAATTTCGGAAGAGCCTTCAGGTTTCATAATATTCCAACACGGCTTATCTCACTATTCTTGTTTTCTCTGGTATCTCTCAGGAAAACTTTACAGGCTGCCTCACAATGATCCTAATTTTTTCCTGTAAATGCACTCCTAGGATTCCCATGGAGGTTTTTCCGTTGCCATTGTGACTAGGGCTGTTTATTTCATGATGTTCTCCGAATACCTGCTGCCGGTACAGATAAAACTATTGGTTTGCGCATGTCTGTGTTCGGTGCAGCCCAGTGCCTTCACCAAGTTCTCACATTAAATTATTTTTTCACTCGGTTCTTTTGGGTTTCTGAGGTCTCAAATCACATTGTCTGCAAATAATTACAATTCTTTCTTGTTTCCCATTTAATTCTGTTTCATGTCTTATTGCTACGTCCAGAATATCTGGACAAAGATAAAGGGCACTGTTGGGGTTTTTTGCATAGAAGTTTTTGAATTGGAATCATTAAAAATCTCATCATTTGGAATGACACTGGCTGTTGCATTGAGACACAGATTCTTTACTGTGATAGGTGTCTTTCTAGTTCTATTTTTAGCAGTTACTTTAAAATCAGAAAGTGGTGTTGGATTTTATCACATGCCTCTTGTCATTTACTCACACGGCATTATGGCTGAGCTGCTCATACTATGTGTTATGGTATTAATAGGTTTCTCTACTGTTAAGCCATCCCTGAATTCTTTCAATAAATCCTACATAATCATGGCAGATTCTCTAATATTTTGTGGGATTGAATTTGTCTGTGTCTTATTGAAGATTTTGGATCCACTATTCATGGGCGAGATCCCTCTGGGGTTTCATTTCCTGGACCATCTTCACAGTTTGGGTGGGGCTTGGGGCCCTTCTCACATCTACCTGGGATGATTTCCTCCAGACAGATTGCTTCTGATGGAGGCCTCCCGGTTCTATGAGCTCAGGGCCTCCACGGCAGATGTGCCCTGGACAGCCGTGTCAACAAATCCCATGTACCACTTTGTAAAGTGCATGGCCGTTTTATCAAGTGAAACGTCACCCCTGACTTGTCTTTTGCTCATTCCGGGTTTACACGAGTCAGGGTCGGCTCAGAGCAGGGTGAACAGCAGAGAAAGCTCCGCTGGGAAAGCTTATGACAGGCATCTCATCTGGTGACTACAGCACTGGCCTCCAGGAGGACAGGGAAATGCGGGAAGGGCTGCCCAGGGCCTCGGAGGGAGACCCCAGCCCCCTCGGGTGACGTTAGGATTGCATCACCGCCACCCTCACAGGGCCTGCTGGTTTACGTTCCGCGTCATCTGTGTATGGACAGATGGACATCACATTAGGCCCAGATGAGTAAAAGACACAGACCTTCTCAGAACGCCCTCTGTAAATGAGGGGAAACCACGCTTCACGCGGGAGGTGAGGCCACGGCTGCTACAGCAGATGGCTTTCCCAGAACTTCCCCTCCCATCTCGCCTGTGACGGGACCTGACTCCCCCTTCCACCACGAGGGGGGTCTCCCTCTGCACCCCTGGAAGCTGGGGGCCCCGACACCGCTCTGGCCAGCAGCGCTGGCAGACGTGAAGCTGCGTCCGTCCAGGGCACAGCCCTCAACCAGCCTGGCAGCCATCTCCCGTCTCTTGGAAGAGCTGCCACCTAAAACCAGCGGCTTCCAACACGACGTGCTGGAGAAGCTGCAGGCTCGGGGGTGGAGGTTGGGGTGTGGAGGGCGAGCCACGGAAGAAGCCTCCCCCAGGGCGTGTGAAGCCGTGCGGAGCTGACGTGAACCACGCAGCTGGGCCCTTCCCAAACTCCTGCTCCCAAAGCCATGGGCCAAACTCAGGCTCCCTTGTGCCCCCGAGGTTGGGGTCGTTCGTTACGCAACAGGAGTAACTGGCACAGGGCTGAGCTCCAGTGAACAAGGAGGGCTGGGCCCCGCCCCCCAAGCCTTGCTGTCCCCATCTGTCAAGAGGGCCCAGCTTTTCATCTTCAAGAACCCACGGCAGGACCCGTCCGTGCTGCCGGCAGTGAGGCGGGGAGTTCAGAAAGGGGGTCTGGTTTTGGGGGGTCAGGGAAGGCCGGTCAGTGTCTGAGTCACAGGGCAGTGGCATGGGACCTGGCCTGCTACTCACCTGCTGGGCCGTTTTGTGGAACTTTCTTACCTTCTCTGAGACTCAGTTTTACTTTCCTGACAAATGGAGCCACTGACAGCCACTCCCGGGGCCATCAGGAGAGTGAAGTGCAATGGTGTTTGTGAACACGCTGGGCTGGGCTGGGCTGGGGGGAGGGGGCCTGTGTGTCCTCCATCCCCTCCCTTCACAGGAGGCGGGACCCCGTGGTGCCATCAGATCCTCGATCTCGGCTTCTGAGCCAGCACATCACCCAGCGTTTCTCTCTCTTCTGGAAAGTGGGAACAGTCACTGTACCCCACGTGCTCACCGGTTTGCACAAAGAACGCATGTGTCAGGTCCTCCCGGCACCCGAGCTCGGGGAGGGCTGTGGTCCAGGGGCAGAGGGGCCAGGGAGGGTCTGAGCAAAGTCAGAAGGTGCGGCCAGGCCTGGGAGCCTGAGAGTTGGGGTGGCATCTTTCCCCGGGGGACATGGGGCTGGACCCAGACGGGGGGGCTGCCTGCAGCTGCCCCTCTGCTCGCCCGGCCAGCTCTGTAAATCCCCGCCTCTCAGTCCATAGAAAATCCACCTCATAACACACCAAACATTAATTATAGCCAAAACGCCAGGAAGGGGATTGGTCTGGAAGAGGCTGCTGTCATGCTAGTCACCGAGACGCTCTGGGGGCGGGGGTGGGGCCGGCGGGTAGGGGCTCCTGCTTGGGGCTCCGAGGTGAGCCTCTCCCCACGACACGGTGCTGGGGAGGCGGAAAGTGGAGGCCAGGGCGCCTGGGATCTGGGTGAGGCCAGACCCAGGGCTCTCAGCCCCCCATCTCCGTCCCCTGCAAACAGGACAGAGGCCCACCCACGGCAGCCAGCCTGGGTGGCACGGGAGGTGACTGCTGGAAGGTCACTGGGTCACTGCTGGAAGGTCCCAAGGAGGCAAAGGGAAGATTCAGCCCCAGTTACTTGGCCCTGAGCCTAAGGAGATCCCCCCACTAGAATAAAAGGCCTTGTCTCCGTCATCTCCGGCTACCGCAGGAAGACCAAGGCTGCACAATTCAGCCGCGCAGGTGGTGGGGAGACCTTGGCTGGCAGCCCTGGAGACTCGCACCCCCCCCATCTCAGCCCTGAACCCTGTGGCAACGACCCTCTTCCCACAGTCATTCTTTCACTCACTCATTCATTCACTCAGTGTTTACTGAGTGTCTACTTCCAGGGACAGGACAAGGTCGCTGTCCCCATGGGTCACAGAATGTGTGTGAAGAATACACGATGGGATCGCACAGCCCTAACCTGACCCGCCGGGTGTTGGGGTGCCAGGGGCAGCTGCCCCCAGGTCCTAATCCCAGAGGGCTCCCGTTGGAGAGTCTGACATCCGTGGGTGGGCACTGAGAGTGATACAGACCACGCCACTCAAAGGACCAGGGACGCCCCCAGTGGAGTCTGGGTGGTCCGCGGCTCTGTCCTCACCTGGTTCTCAAGGTGAGCAGCAGTTTGGACGAAGTCTGAGAGCCTGCAGGAAGGGGACAGGCGCCGGAGGCCGGGACCAGGACCCAAGCATTCCCTCCAGCTGGAGTAACGGGTCAAATCCACCTCAGTGCAGTACGCGGGGCGAAAACATGCCAGGAAGGAGGTCACAGAGAAGCGAAAAGACAGAGGCAAGAGGAGGCTAACAGGTAAATGCAGCGGCCTGAGAAGGTAACTCAGGCCGACTTAACAGAGGTATTTCAGGTAGCACAGAGGAGGTGGTGATCGGCACTGCTCCAGAGGGTCGGGTTCCAGACCTCACAGGAGATAATAAAAGCTCACGCTCGTAAAGCACCTACTACGCGTCACTCTTCTGACAGCTTTACGTCTTGTTCACATTATGTACTTAAACCAATCTGGTGAAGTCAGTACTGTTATCATCCATTTTACAGAAGAGGCACGGAGATGTCTATTAACTTGCCTGAGTTTCCACGGCTACTCAGTGGTGGGGCCGGGTTCAAACCCAGGCAGTCTGGCCCCAGAGCCTGTGTGTGTGACCACGTGTCATGCGGCCAACAGATCAGTGTTCCAAGGCGAGTGACCCTTGGAACCCTTGGTGAAGCGCACACACAAAACCCGGGGGTCCGAGGAGAGGCAGGAGGCAACGGGGGTGTTTGGCTCCGTCCCCACAGGGCGTGCGTAGGGCAGAGGGGCGGAGCCTGTGTGTGGACACCGCGTGTGACCACTGTCCCCCCCTGGAGGACTCCCAGGGCCAGCTGATGCGAGCCTGGGCCAGCCGGCCTCGCTGAAAAGCAACCGGGGCGGCACCGTGAAGGCAAAGATGCACGTAGCCCGTGAGCCCAAATTCCTGAGAAGCTGCGACGGGTCCGAGGACGTGCGCGACCGAACCGAGGGGTCCTCCGAGAGGCCTGACTAAAGCACGCGGCACGCGCCCGGTGAGCGCTACACGGCAGGGACGGGAGCCTCCGAGCCGTGCACGCGCAGCCGCCCACCACCCGGGCCTCGGTGCAGGACATGGGGCTCGTACAGAGGGCAAGCGAAGAAGGCAGAATCATCATCACAGAACTCAGTGAAGGACTTACTTTAAGGGGGAGGGGAACAGGATGAGCCCTGGGGGTGCTGGTGGGGATGGCTGCACGCCAATGCGCTTAGCGCTCCTGACCTGCCCACTTAGATGGTAACTTATATGTTGTGTGTATCTTACCACCATTAAAAATTTATAACGAAAAGGGGGGATAGGGTCTGAGGGGGGCACACAGAGGCTTCGGGCGGGGCAGGGGGTGGTGGGGGCACTTGAATGCGGCCCTCTGTCCCCTCCAGGGCTTCCCTACGACCCAGGCAGTGACTGGGGTTAGGGAGAGCTTTCGTGGTATCTTCTTCATACCTCGGGCTGCATTAAATATTTTATAATTAGTGAAATATTTATTAGAGATTTCTTCAATATTTGAGACGTCTTAATATTTTATAAGAGATTTTAAAATGTTTTGAAAAGGAATGGGCTGCTGTGTGAGACTGAGCTCCCCGTCGCCAGAGGTGTGCAAAGAGAGGTAGGCATCAGAGCAGGCACTCACGCTGGAGGGGGGTGGACTAGAGCAGTGATTCCTAAACCAGGAAAACCACCAGAACACTTGTGAGCTTTAAAAACACAGCCCCCCCAGGACCCGACTCTGGTTTCTGTCTCGAGGCCCCACTGGCCTAGCTGGGGCACTGTTTGGTCTGTGCTTTGTTTCCAGGCCCCGAGGACCAAGCCCAGGCCACTCGGGCTGTTGACCAGCTCGGCCAGTCCCAGGGCTGGGGCAGAAGGCTGTCAGTTTCACAGCCGTTGAGCAGAGGATGACATGTACCAGCCCCGAACTTGATCCCTAGAGTTGCTGGCCAAGGGCCTTCAAGGACGTGTGATGCAAGGCTCCCACTGCACAGATAGAAACACTGAGAACAGAGAGGAGAGGGGTGTCAGGACCACGGGAGGGGGTTCGGCGAAGACGGAGGGCGGGCTGGAGCCCGAGCCTTCCTGCCTTCTTTCCGGGGCCTCTCTGTATCACAGGCTTCACGACCCCTGGTGGACAGAGCCACGCTAGTGACCCCCTGCAGAGGTCCTCGTCCACCCTGGGTCCCTCCGGCCAGGCCCGGCCTCCACCAGGTGCTGAGGAACCGTGTGACGGTTGAACTTGGCAGGCTGGGCAGGTGCATAATGCTCTCTGCAACGGTTCCCGGGAGAGGCCGAATCCCTGTCTCACGAGCCGACAGCTCTGACGCGCCTGCCTCTCCCACCCAGTCAACAAAGAATTTAATGGTTCCTACGTGCCAGGAACCCCGCCAGGGAGGCAGGGCAAACAGGGTGAACCGTCCAGCAAGGCGCCCGCCCTCGCTGTGCCGATCCAGCGAGCTTGAGGAATCACATCAAGAGAACCTTCCAGCTCTGGCCTCTGCCCTCTAAGGGCCTGTACTCACAAGCCCAGAGAGGGCAAGGAATTTTCCCCGGGTCACACAGCAAGGTCACAGCAGACCCAGGACGAGGGCCTGGCTGTCCTGAGCCCTTCTCCAGGGGGCTCCTCTGTACCTCCACCCCAACGCCGCGCCAGGACATCAGGGCCGTGCAGCGGCCCCGGGGCTGGGAGTCCAGGAGGAGGTCGTGCAAGTAATTAACACTGTAGCTGGTTCCCCTCTGCCTGCGCTTCCCCCACAAACAGGGTGCCAGAGCGGAGGGGCTGAGCGCTGGCTCTGCAGACGAGCTGCCACTCGCCGGATGAGGGCCTTGGGCACGCCGCTAAATGTCCGTGTCACTGCTTCCTCATCAGAAAGCCCCACAGGGCTGAGAGAATTAGTTATAATCACGCCAGATAACTGTCATCAAACGTTTGATTTTACAAGCGCTGAGGCATGTATTTAAATGCTATTCAACACAAAGCAACACGATGATGGGTCTTATTTGACAGACGAGGAAACTGAGACACCACAAGGGCAAGGAGCACGTCAGTGGGTGGCCAGGCTGGGACCTGGACCAGGCGGACAGCGTGGGCTGCCCGCTGGACCGTCTCAGTACGAGAGGTCTGAGCGAAGTCTCAGCGTCATCAGTACTTCCAACAATAACGTAAGGATGTCTTACGTCATAAAATAAAAAGTCATCGTAACAGCCGGGTCTGTGGAAAGGGGGGCCCAAGTACAAAGATGGGGGCGCTCAGGGGAGGAGTGGATCCAGTCCAGGAAGGGAGAGGTGGTCTCAGGGCCCATGAAGCCCAAAGCAGGAAGGGCCTTCCAGGACCTCGGGCTGCACTGGCCACATTCCTGGCTCATGACGCCAGGCAGGGGGCAGTCTGGGCCTCACCTGCCCCACCGGGTCCGGCTGGGTCGGTGAAGGTGGCTGCCCGGTCCTTCCCCAGCGCACGGCCTCGGGGCACTCTCTGCTGCTGGGGGCCGACGCTGGCTGGGGGGGGGGCCCGCTGCCCCTTTCTGGAGGCTGGACGGGCCTTGAGAAATCAAAGGTGGGCGAGGATGCCCGGGGCCCCGGCTGGAGGCTTGGGACGACCCCTGGCTGGTTCCACCCTCCTCTCCCCAGCAGAGGGGGTGGGTGGTGGTCCCAGGCTGCGTCCCAGCGAGAACCTGGGCTTCCTCGTGATGAGGGAAATGGGGTGGGAGTGGGGCTGGGGAGGAGAGGCGTCTCCTGGGACAGCTCCAGGCCACACGGAGCTCACGGGGGGGAGACGTGCCGGGATGCTGTCTCGGGGCTGAAAGAGAGGAGTCCGGACAGGTGCCACCCGCCCCCCAGGGACCCGTTCCTTCCTGGTCTCAGTGCTCGTCACCACCCCCGTCACCCCCATTTGAAACGAGTCCTCCGGGCCCTGCTGTGTCTCTGGTTTTCATGATGACGGCACAGATCTGCCAGGGGCCCCAGGAAGCAGCTCCCCACGGACCCAGTGTGAACAGCCATCCAACACGGCTCCTGTTCCAGAGGCCCGGGGGGCTCTGAGCCCCTGATTCTTCCCTGCAAAACGGGGACCGTGGCTCCCACGCTGCCCGCCCACCTCACACAGACAAATGGCGAGCAAGTCCCCCCCACGTGTCAGATGCTGGGCCAACAGGGATGCAGAGGCCAGCAAGGCCAATGCCTTGGAATTGCTGGTCTGGTGGGGGAGACAGAGCTCCAGCTGGCACGAATGACATGTAATCGTGAGACAGCACTGCGGGGAGCTGGCGCATGGGGATCTGTCCAGGGGTCCAGGTCTCGGCCCGTGTTCCCAGAGACCTGAGAGAGAGCTTGGCTATGCAAAGGCCATAGGTGAAAAGACGGACGGGGCCTATGAGGAAGTACAGAGGCCAGAAGAGCTGGAACTTGGAAGGTGGGGTTGGTGGGGTGAAAGGAACCCGCTGGGGCAGACCTGCTGGGAGCTCTGATCTCAGCCCGGGGGCACTGGGGAGCCACTGAAGTTTCAGTAGAGAGGAGAAATGATTACCCTGGCTGTTGACGGAGAATGAACTACTGCAGGAAACAGTGGGTGTGCAGGGTAATAGAGAGGAAGCTGCAACAGTCACTGAAGGAGGGAGGACGGGGTTCTGGGCTGGCTCGCGGAAGGAAACAGAGAGATGAGGGGAGGCAGCCACGAGACACAGACAGTACCCGGCGGAAACGCACACACGCGTGCGCAGGGAGACTCAGGTGCTCCCAGCAGCACTATTTGTAATAGCCGCAGCTGGACACTGCCCGCTGCCCATCAACAGGAGCCCAGACAGCACACCGTGGCACATCCACACCGTAGGACAGCCACGACACAGCGACAGGATGGGCGAGCCCTAAGGACGCAACAATGTGATCCATGTCACAAACACAAGGTTGAATGAACCATTTACAGAGTTCCAAAATGGGCAGAGTGGTTACAGGAAGGCTGGGGCGGTGAACGGAAGGGGACACGAGGAGGGCCTCGGGGGGCTGGTGATGCCCTTGATCTGGGTCCCAGGGACACGAGTGTGTCCGGTTCATAAAAGTTTATTGAGCTAAACGTACTTGTGACTCCTGCACTTTTCTGTCTGTTACGCTCCAATAAAAGATTCAAGAGAGAGAGAGAAACGGGGTACTTAGGAGGTCAGACCAGTGTCACCTGGAGATTTACTGGGTGGCGGGAGACCAGGGGCAGTGAGTGACTATGAGTCGGTACAGTCAGAGCCATGCCGAGCTTGGGGTGCTGTGACGGAGGATAAGGGGAGATGCCAGGATGCCCAAGGCCTGGGCTGGGCAGAGAAGACCAGGCAGTGAGGGGAGATGGTCCAGGCGCTGCCCGCACGGTGTGGCTGAGGCCGGGCAGGGAAAGGGCACAGCAGGAGAAGAAAGCGTGGGCAGGGACTTCAGGAGGACCCGCACTTAGGGACACCTGAGAGGGAAGTGTGTCCAGAGGCAGGAGGGCTCAGATGCCAAGAGCAGAGAAGAGGATGTTTCAGGACAGAAGGTGTGATCCGGGGCACTGAGTCCCGGGCACATGGGAACCTCTGAAGTCACAGGGCGCTGTAATTGTCGGGGTCCCGATTTCACAGATGAGCTGGGATCAGGGCATGTCCCAGAGGTCTCCTCCATGTGTATCAGGCGAGTATCACCTGTGCTAGAACCAGCCCAGGCTGCAAGGGCTCAGAACACACTAAAGAGGGGCAGGGGCAGGTGGGGGACAAGGCTGGCACGTGCAGGGAGACCAGGCGCCCACGCCGTGAGCTGAGGAGGACAGAGGCGCTGACGGGGTGCGGGGAAGGGAGCCATCTCTGATCGATGTGTATGTTCACGGATGGGTGTGTGCAGACCAGACTCTCAAGGATGGAGGAGGGGGAGGGGTCTGGGGGGGTCGGGGCTGCCTGACCCAGACCTGGCCCTGTTGGTGGGGAGGGTGGCCCTGGGGTGTGGAGAAGCGGCAGGGGCGGGGCAGCATTCAGCGCCCTGACTCTGTGCAGGTGCTCAGGACCATGGACAGCTCTGGGCTGGCCCTAGATGCTCCGTAGAGGCCTAAACGGGGAACCCAAGCTCCTGCCTCTGGGACATCCCACCCTCAGCACCGCAGAAGCCCAGGCTCAGAGAGGCTGACAGACGTGCTAAGAAGGAGGAATGAGGGCATGGCTGAGACCATGTGTCACTAACACGGGGTCTGGGGGCTTCACTGTCCATAAAGAGGAAACGGACAAGATGATCTGTCCCTAGGTAGGGTGACCACAGTTTGCCGTCAGTGTAATTATTAATACTGCCTCTTTTTACTCTCAAAAGTGTTTCTGGTTTGGATGCTAAATTACAGTCACCCTCTTGCTGGAGGACCTTTCCATTCAAAATGTACTAATGATTTCCTCTTGCTCCGTAACTTTCAGTAACGGCAAGCTTCCTGCCCAGACCAGTGAGGCTCTGGGAGTGGACAAGTCACACGCCAGCCCCATCCCCCATTCACCAGCCAGGCCGGCCAAGGATGCCCTGCACCTGCTTCTTCTCCCCACAAGTCCTGAGGCCACAGGACGTCCAAGAAGAATGCGTGACCAAGCTCTCTTGTTGGTCACCAGTTTCTATCCTCCTCTTCCTTTACTACTGGACCCACATAAAGACTGTGGTTCCCAGCATCCCTTGCAGATAGGCAGGGCCTATGACCCAGTTTCAGCCAACGGGATGTGAGTGGAGGTTGAAGGGCACCACTGCTGAATCACTCCCTTGAAAGGAATGGGCATGCATGCACCCTGCCCAGTTAGGATGCAGATGCGATGGCGGGAAATGCAGCAGCCACTTTGGTCCCAGACACAGAAGCCACAGGTTATAGTGACAGAGCTGCCCTACCAGCCCTGGGCCACAGACTTCTGGGCTGCTTTGTGAACAAGAAATAAAGTTCTATCTCATTTGAAGTATCGTATTTTTGGAGAACTTTAACGGCTCACTAATAGAGATGAGGGCCTTCTCACTCGGGGGACAGATTACTAGGGAGAGAGCTCAATGGGATCTGGAGATGCTCCGGGGGCCGGGAACAAAGGAGAGGCAGAGTTGGCAGCCCCACCGCACACCCTGCAAGCTTGTCCCCCCCACTCTCCATCTTACCTCTCTCCACCCTCCCACCACAGCCCAGGCCCGGGCCACTTCCTACGCTGTGTGCATGCCAAGTGCTATGCAAACACCCTTTCTCACATCTGGAAAGGCCTCCTCTTCGCCACCCACCCCAAGTCCTGCCCATCCTTCCCTCCAGGAAGCTGGCTCTGTCCGGTCTGCTTCTCTGAGCTCTGTGCACTCACACACCCTGTCTGGAGGGCTCAAGGCCCACGGGAGCCCCATCCCCAGCCAGGCCTGGCCCTCCAGCTGCACAGACCAAGCACAGCGCCCACCTCTGCCCACCCTCCCCAGGAGCCTCAGTGTTGGCGGGTCAGCCTGGAACTGCAGCCGGCCATATGCGCTCAGCATCTCAGGGCCGAACTGCAAGCGACCAGGCCAGAGGCATTCATGGGTCCGGGGCCAGGACAGGCAGGGAGCCCCTGCGGGCTCCAGGCACCCTTGCTGTCCACGCAGAGAGCAGCGAGGGTGGGAGCCCTGGGTGCGGCGGGGGGCAGGACCCTCAACCCTTCTCCACCTTCATTTCCTGGGGGCGGTCACAGCAGTGATGCCTGTCACTCGGGGCCACTGTGGGGAGTGAGCTCTGGCATGGAGAGGGCCTGCACACAGCGGCACTCAGTAAATGCATCCTCGCTCCCTCCACCCTTCCCTCCCTCCTGAACATCCTGGCAGAGAAGCTTCTCTAGAGCTCTGGGTCACGTCCATATCAAATCACCACGACGAAGAAACAACTGTCTGCTGGTTCCCCTTCCGGCTCCCATGCCCCGTGCCTGCCGCCCTCTCTGGCCTGCTCCAAACCCTGCTCTTCACCCCATTCCCCCCTCCCATCACCCCCACAGCTGTCATCACCCCGGCCTGGGCAGCGGCCTCCCCTCGCTGGTCCCTCCCACTCCCCGCACGCCCCGACCCACTCTGGCTGCAGCCCTGGCTGTGAGTCACTGGGGCTGAGCATGCTGAGGAGGGGGAGGGCAGGGCGGAGCCTGGGGCCGCCCTGGGATCATGGGGACACATATGCACAGAGGGGCATATGCACACGTGTGCAGGCTGTGGACATCCACGAAGCAGGAGGTGGGAAGGGGGGAAGGCAGGGAAGGAGGCAGAGGTGGGCTACTCCTCGGTGCCTCTCATTCACTTCATCAAAGGGCCCCACCAGCCGCTGCCACACCCCCATCGTATGGACGAAGAACAGAGAGGTTAAGTGACTTGCCCCTGATTGCACAGCTGGCCAGCACTGGGACCCATATTGAAATCTGGGACCTAGACTGGGTCCCTGGCAGTGGTGCCAAGGAGACAGGTCAGAAGTCAGGTCTACGAGGGAGGGGGTGAGAAGCTCAGGCTGAAGGAAAAACCCGTAGCAGAGATGGGTGCACGGGGCCGCAGGCCCAACCCAGGAGCCCTGGCCCGAAGGAGAAGGGGTCTCCAGGGCCTGCCCAGCCAGAGACAGCCCAGAACAGGAGGTGCCCCGAGGCTCGACCCCCCTCCTGCTAATTCACTTCAGGAACCACAGGATGCAGGTTCTATGAGGAAATGAAAAGGCAAATTAAGGTCTAGGAGCAGAAACGTGGCCCCACGTGCCTGGCCCAGCAGCTGGCTGGAGGGACACAAAGGCCAAGGAGGGGCTTTGCCGGAGGCCCAAGGGGGAGCACAGGGACCCAGGGCCCAAGAGGGCTGCGGGAGAGGGGAGAGACGCTCCCCCATCCAGGGCAGCTCTGTACAGGCTGACTGGACACCCCCACAGGTGGCTAGGGCAGCGTGGGTCCGCGGGGAGGAGAAATGCGACTGAGGCAGAGCCACCCTTGAGCTGAGCCCACTGTGGACAGACAGCAGGAGCCAGGTGTGGGGTGGAGTGGGGAAGAATGCCCCGAGGCGGGGCCACGACTCATCTCACAAAGGCCAGCACGTGGCCTCGTGAACACAGGTCAGGAGTCTACTGCCTGGAAAACAGTAGGCACCAAGTAAGTATGCGACAGCTAGAGGGACCATTTAGTGAGAACCAACCATGAGGCAGTAGTGGACCACAGTGGGCAAGAGAACAGGCTCAGGTTGTTATCCTGATAACAAGTTACAGACTCGGCCAGTATACTCCCTTCCCTTCACCTCCTCTGCTTTTCCCACCTGAGATGCAGATACGATGGCTGGAGGCACAGCAGCCATCTGGAGGCCATGAGGACAAATGCTAAGACTGGCCAAGGGGGCAGCTACAAGGAAACTGAATTGCTGATAACTTCCTTAGACTGTGTACCACCCCCACTGCTGCACTCTTTACACGAGAAAAATGAATTGCTACATGGGGTTCAACCACGCAAGTGTCAGGTTTCTTCTGTCTTGTTCGGCCAAATTCAATCCCTAGCTGACACAGCATAAAATAATGCTGAATAATTTCATCAGACAGTTACTCTTAATTTAATTCTTTTCAGTGCTGCTGACTACATCAAAAGAAAGTCTCAGATCAGGGCTAGTAAAGTCTTGAACACCTGTGCACACTTGCTGTTTTCCCTTTTTAATAAAGCGATAGCAGGCCTTGGGCTCTGAGCTTCCTCTGGGCCGCGGCATCCAACTAGAATTTAATAACATTGCTTTGTTTCCACTGAATTTATTTTTATGATTATGAATTCTATTTATGGAAAAGAAGGCTTGTTTTCTATTTGTAGTAGTGCCATAAAAGTTCCCTTTTAAATAAATGTATTTAAGTTTTTAAAAAGTAAATTTACTTAGAGAAAAACAGTAAGAACACAGTCAGAGGGAGTGTGTGTGTGTGTGGCGGGGGGGGGGGGGGGCGCGTGGAGGAGAGGGTAACATGGGTGGCTACTGCCCAGCCCTGTACTTCGGCTGCTGGGGACTGTCTGCTCCTGAGCTCCGGGTAGGCCGAAGGCTGGGGGCTGATCTCCGTTGTTTGTCCGGCCTGGGGCAGGGAGTGGACGGCTGGACCCCTGGCGTCGGGAATCTCTAAAAGGTGGAGCTCAGAGTTGTGCGCTGGGCGATCAGGTGATGAGCTGTGAGCAGGGGTTTGAAGCCGTCCTGGTAACCAAGCCACTAACTCAAAGTCTCAGCTCCTTCCAGCCTGTCTGTGTGAGGCCCTGACTTCAAAAGCGGGGCCTCCAGGAGCAGGCGTGACCTTTTGCTAATTAGCTCGGGCTGTTTGCTCTGCGGCCGCCAGCTGATCTCTGGACAGCAGCTCTAACTCTAGCCACTGCTGCCTGTCACCATCCGGCAGATAAATAACTCCGCTCCTTGGAGAGAAGGGGGTGGGGAACCATGACAGCTGGAGGGCTGGGGGAGGGGCAGGGATGTGCAAGAGGGGAGGGGGCGGGTCCCGACGGTGCTGGGTGGCAAGTCACCCTTAGGTCATGCCAGCTGTGCTGGGGAAAGCATCACCCCCGTTTCTCAAAGAAGAAAACCGAGGCCTAGGGAGGGGAGGGGTCTTACAGAGAGGGGGCTGGGGTTCCAGCTCTGCCAGCTCCCAGATCTCCCTCTCACCCACCACCCACAGCCCAGGGCCGCTCGCTGGGCTCTGTCCCTGGCGCTGAGCACAGTGCCGGCACAGAGCTGGCCCTGACAGGTCACCTGGGGCCACCAGAACACTCAGAAGGTTCCTTCTGGACTCTTTAGTCATTGCTTCAATAAAAGACACTTCTAAGGACGAGGTCTTAGGACCAGGAAACGGAGGAGGAAGGAGGCAAGAATAGACCAAGAAAGTTCAAGTCGCTGAATGACAAAATGTTCTATCTGGAAGGGATCTCAGGAACAACAGCCCAACCCCCAGGTGCCTGGAGAAGACCTAGTGCAAGGCGTGGGCTCCCCCGCCAGACCCCGCAGGAGCGCCACCATCTGCTTTGCCACCTGCCTTCTCAGGTGGGGCGGGGCTGGGAAACGTCCCATCCATTCATCCCACAAACATTCATTCAGCGTCTGCCACCCGCCAGGCTCAGGAGGCTGCCCGCGGAACACGCAGCCTGGGGCCAGTACGAGGGCTCCAGGGCCAGGGCAGGAGGGGGGTGCCCCCCGGCCGTGGAGGTCCCGGACTAGCTCGGGTGAGCCCGAACTTGACGTGGGCTGGGGAGAGCGGGCACCTCGGAAGGAAGGGAAGAACTAACATTTATCTAACGTGATGGGCCAGAGACACTCCCATTTCATGCTGGGGGGGCAAGGGGTGATACCCCTTACTGTTTCCTGAGCGCCTACTGTACACCAGGTGATTCACACATCCCACTGAACACTCTGCTTAAGGGAGAGATTATTATCTCTACTTTACCGATTTAAAAAATGTGAGGTCATAAGCAAAGTCAGCCAGAAAGAGAATGACAAATACCTTATGATATCACTCACATGTGGAATCTAAAATACGACACAGGGACTTCCCTGGCGGTCCAAGGGTTAAGACTCCATGCTTCCAATGGAGGGGGCACGGGTTCGATCCCTGGTCGGGGAACTAAGGTCCCACATGCCACGCAGTGCAGCCAAAAATTAATAAGTAAATAAAATGAAATAAAGTACGACATGAACTTATCTACGAAACAGAAACAGACTCACAGACATAGAGGACAAACTCGAGGTTGCCAAGGGGGAGGGTGGTGGGGGAGGGATGGATTGCAAGTTTGGGATTAGCAGATGCAAACTATTACATATAGGATGGATAAACAACAAGGTCCTACTGTAGAACACAGAGAACTATATTCAAAATCCTGTGATAAACCATAATGGAAAAGAACATGAAAAAGAATATATATGTATAACCGAGTCACTTTGCTATACAGCAGAAACTAACACACCATTGTAAATCAGCTATAGTTCAATAAATTTTTTAAAACATGGGAGGTCAGAGGTAATGAGTGACCTTTCCAGCATTGTACATCCAAAATTCAGCAGAGTAGGGTCTGTCCGACACCAAATTCACTCCAAAGACAGACGGACCTTGGAGAGAGGATATTCCAGGCAAAGGTACCACCATGAGCAAAGGCACAGGGTAGGAAAGGACTGAGCTGATGCCAGGGCCTCAGCCAAACCCTGGCTGTCCTGCACCTTCACGGCCATGCCAATGGCCTGAGGTCAGCACCCCCGAATCCACCCAGCCGGGCCCTAAGTGTACACTCTCTACCACAGCCCTGGGCCTCCGGGGTGTCCTGTCCACCCCTGCGTCACGCTCCACTGCTGTGTGGTTCAGTCTGGACGCCCATGGGGGTCTTAGGCTACTGTGTGGTCAGAGCTGACCCCCACCCCAGACTGTCCTATCTTCTCAACTTCTCAACAAATCCATGGAGAAGGTTCTTGGCGATCCCACCATATTTCATATGGGAAACTAAGGCCCACTGAGGGGCAGGTGCCGGTCTCTGTCACACGGAGTTGGTGGTAGTGTTGGGGTCAGAGCCCAGCCCACCCCCAACCCCGACTTCCTGGATGATATCAGCTAAAGAGACGGGGGGCCATGGTGCAGCATCAACTGTGCATCCTCACACCCTTCCCTCCTGCTAAACCTGGAAGCTCCTGGAGGGACAGGGGTCTCCACCCACCATGCCCAGGGTCTGGCAAATGGCAGGCACTCGATGGCCGTCTGGAGAATGACAGAAGGAGCAGTGACCAGGCGGCTTAACCCCGTGACCCGGTCCCAGCCCAGTGCTCCACCCCGCCCGGCCCACGAGTTCCAGCCGCCCGCACCTGCGCTCTGACCCTCACCCCACGCCAAGCCTGCCCGCCCTCAGGGCTTTGCTCGGCCGCTCCCTCTGCCCAGGACCCCTGTGGCCTCTGCTCCTGCCGGTGGGCCTTCTCCATCCTCGATTCCTCTTCAGAACCACCTCCCCAAAGCCTCACTCTAAAGCCACGCTGAGGAGCCACGTGCTAAGCTTCACGAATCCCCAGACGCCTCCTGTCACAGTCTGTTAGAGTGGGCAGAGCGTAAGATCACCATCACTTTAAATAAACTCAGTTTACAGGATTCTTTAACAGCTGAATACAGCAGGCAACAGTCTACTGCAAACACGCAAAACCTAAAATCCACTTTTCAAGGTACCGTGTCATTTACCAACAGCACCTCCTGCTGGTTCATTGAAACATTACAACCCAGCTCTATCAGACAAGGAAACTCCCATTCACAGCACCTGCCTATGAGCCAAGTTTGAAAATTGCTGAATCAGAGTCCCAGGACCACATGAAGTACTTGTGGCCTGGAGAAACCCAAGATACAGTCGACAGAAGACGGCATATCTGTGATTTCTGAACGCACTGAAGGAAAACAGCTTGTCCAGCTACTTTCCAACTGGAGGTGAGACTCCCAGCAGACACAGCACAGCTGGTCACTGAACACCTGGCCACTGGGATGGCAGCTTCAACCCCCATCATTCACTTAGGTATTCAATTCAGCATCTCAGATAACTTTTTCCATATAAGCCTGTCTTCAAACATACACTGAGTCAATATTAACATATACTGCACTGCAGGTACGGCGCTTTACGCTCTGACACATGGCGCTGCATCTATTCCCATAAAGTGGTGGAAGACGAAATCTCTTTTACCCCACAGAGCATCCCCTGACTCATCAGGGGAGGATACTGGACAGGCCTGAGCACGGCCACTACCTACTCAGACCATTCTCGGGTCCCCTAAAACCCCCAGTTCCTCTTGTTGAGTCTTAGGGAGCCCCTGCAGCCTTTACCCGTTTCCTCTGTGGGATGGGCAGCACCTCTGAATGGGAGCCAGACCCTAAAGGCGGATTGTTTTCTGCAGGACAGCCGAATTTCACCCCACCCCTTCCAGGCCGCACCCATGACCCAGCACACCTGCTTCCCAGGTCGTTATGAACTGGCCCTGCCCCCCTTTGCCAGGACAGCCAATGAGCAAGGGCATCCCTTACCTTCGGGTCAGGGCCCACCGATGACCTGGCCTGTCTGAGAAGACCAGGCTGGTGTGTTCCTCCCCAAGGGGGTCGTAGGCATCACATCCTCGTTTCAGGACACAGAGGGAGAGCACGGGTCCAGACAAAGTGCAGGACACAGTGTCACCAAGGCAGCTTCCACCGTGTGGAGACAGAGGGGAGAGGAGTTGAGAAGGGAACGGGCCTTTCGGAAGATCCCATCTACCCGAGCACAGGGGGAGTCTCTGCCCTGTGTGTGCTCACTGTGTGGATAACAAAACGGAGGGCAAGTGAGGAGCTGACACAGAGGCAAGAGATCAACAGTACTTCGTGGTACGGACCGGCTGGGCCCGTGATCACTGCTGCGATTCCAGCCCACTCCACTCTGCGGTGGCCCGGGTGTCGGGCAGGGAGCCCCAGGAACAGAAACCTTAGACCCCCGGCCCGGCTCTGGCTGACATAATGAGCTTGCGACCTCAGCAATTCAGTTTACAGCCCGAGCCCCCTCACCTGCCCACCAGGTGTGACCGATCATCATCCATCCTGGCTCAGCCCCAACCTGCGCTGAGCGTCCTCAGTGCTGAGGACCTTCCACGTGCCTCATTTCACCCTCACTCTTCAATCACTCGATCCCCACTTTGCAGGTAGGGAAACTGAGGACGAGGGGGCGTCCTCTTGCGGGGGCACACAGGGGAGATGCGGTAAGGAGCCGTGTTTGGACAAAGCCCGGTGCCACCATGCCACCGCTCTCTGCCTGTTTCCAGCCAACTCGAGGGTGGCACCACCTGGTTTGGGGCGAGGGGGTGCCCAGAGGAAGCGGCATCTTTGGGACAAGGGGGATCCCGGGAGTAGGATGGGGGTGCTCCGGCACACCTTCAGCCCCTGGAGGCCCGGCAGTGACCCTCAAGGGCCTGGGCAGGAGCCGGATCCCCACGCAGTCTGCCTGCGCCTCCCATCCCCCACCTCGGAAGCCCCCCAGGCTACTGGGCTGGGGGTGGGAGCTGAAAGGGAGAGGGAGCCTGTCCTGTGAGTGCAAATAGATGAGAGAGTGGCGCATAATTACCTAAAATTGTTGGTTAGAAGCGGATGTAAATAACCAAAAAACTATGTGAGGAAGTGGGGGGAATGCTCATCAATTAGAGTTAATTACTTAACAGCTAATTGAAATAATAATGAATGTATTTGAATATGCTAATGAGGCTGAACCTGCCTTGGAAAAGGTAATTGGAATAAAAATAGAGAGGACGCCGGGCTCAGACGCTCCCTGAAGCCTGCCCCCCCTCCCCGGAGGATTCCAGGCTGAGACTGCAGCCCAGGGACCCAGAGGGCCACATCCCTTCCCACCCCCAACGCCTTTGCCCACCCTGACTGCCGCCCAGAGTGCCCTCTGCTCTCCTCTCCTGGGTCCCGGTGACCCCGACAGCCCCAGCTCGGCCTCCCAGCTGCCCAGAGCCAGCAGAGGGGCTGCCTCGCCCCACGAAGCTCCAGAGGAGAAGCAGGAACCTACGCTTACTGAGTGCCCACTGTATTCCCAGCCCAGCTTCGAAAAGAGTCCCGCATTACAGACGAGGAAACAGCTCGGGAACCCCAGGCACCCTGCCGTCTCGGCCAGCACCGGGCAGGGCCAGGGCCCGGGTTTCCGGCTACCCTCAGACATCCTAGCAAAGCTGTCCGAGGCGGACCAGTGGCCCCCATGCTCCCACGCGTGTGAGCAGAAGCCAGGCCACCGCACGGGGAGATCCGCGGTCCCTGGTCTGCGCGTGGGTCCTGCGGTCTCACACTACCTGAGCTTTCTTTCACTCTCCGTCAGCATCGCTTGCAGACCCCAAAACCACTCGTGTGTGCACACACGCGCACACACACTCACCGCACTTGGCTTTAACCCAGCCCCGGCATCTCGCCTTGCAGCCGCCGTGCAGGCCGACCAGAGAGGCCACAGGAGCCCAGGGCCCGCTCCCACCCACCTGCCTCTGATAATACCTTGTCTTTCCGCAAACGGCCTAGAGCATCACCCAGGTGTCACCCCTCGTGCAGCCCCACTAGCTCCCACGGACCTGGGGCCCGGCGGGAGGCCTCTCCAGGGCTGCGCCCCTTCCGGGGTCAGGCTGATTGCACAGATTTCCGACGGCGCCTGCGCTGCTGCTGGAAGTCTATGGGCCTGAACAGCCCATAGATACTGGAATCGCGGCACCTGTGGTGGGAGGAGCTCAGGTGAAGCCGGTCACAGATCCGAGCCTCGGCCCGGGAGCTGCCCTGTGCGGCAGATCTGACGAGGAGGTCTGCGGTTCGGGTGGAGCGGCTCGAGCGGGAGACACGGGGTGGGGGAGGGGGCCAGGTGGGAACCAGGCACCCGATGGAGACACGCTGACCGGTGGGACCTCGACAAGCCTCGGCTACCTCTCCGAAGAACAGGGATGACGGTGACCACCTCTCACCGGCCACTGCCCAGGTTGGTCTGAACCCACAGGCCTGAGGGCTCCGAAAGCCCAAGACACCACCTGGGTTGGAGGGGTCGAAGGTGACGACCCCCGCTAGCAAAGTGTACACACAGTGATGCTGGGGGCTCACCACGGCCCCCAAAGACCGCCCAGGGACTCCGAGTCTCCCTTCTATTGAGAAGACACCTGTGCAGGGCTTCTGCAGGTGGGAAAGCGAGGCCCAAACCCTCCATGGGGTTGTCAAGGGGGCAGAGAGCACGGGCCCCTTGGCTGTGGTCCCATCACAGAGACAGGAAAACCGGGGCTCCTGGAGGCCAAGGGACAGGCCCCAGATCACACGGCGGGGGATGGGGCGGCCGAGGCCCCCCTTCTAAGGTGCACGGTGCGCACAATCGGGTGGCGGCCCAGGACCCCTGCCGCGTCCGGGTGCCCCTCGGGCGGCAGAGGCGGCAGCTGGTGGGGGGGCGGGGGGTGGAGGGGCCCAAGTCCCCCGCTTCCAGGAGGAGCGACTCATCCCCGGCGGACGTCAGTCTGGGTGAGGGGGTGGGACAAAGGAAAGGCCCCAACTTGGCATTTGCATTTCAAACACTTCTATCAGCAAAACAAATAACAGTAATTATACCATTTGCATACTTTGCGCAATGATTGTTTAGCGAGGGGGGGGGGGCTCCTGCTGATGCCAGCAGCCCGGCCTCCCCGCAGCTGCTCCCGTGCCCCCCCTTCTCCACGCCACATCCCCCCAACGAGACCGGGGCGAGGGGGCTCCGGGGGACGGGAGGCGCCCGCCCTGTCCCCGGGCCCGCCCCACCTGTCAGGAGCCAGGCCCCTCACCTGGGACGCGGGGTGCCGCTGGCCGCTTTGGGGACCTGTAGGGGCGCAGCCAGCCCCCCGACCTGCCAACCTCAGGCCGGCCGGGCTCCTCGTCCAGCCCCCGGGCGTCTCCTCACGCCCCGCCACACGTGGCCCCTCAGGCCCTCCCCCTCTTCCTTCAGCCCCAGCACCAACGACCACCCGCTCCTGCCCCGGAGCCCCATGGGCCTCAGCAGTGGGGATGCCGCCCCCCAGGCCCCTGCGCTCCATGGCGCCTGCCGGGCTCCTGGTGTGCACCGGGGGCTGGGGAGGGCTGTCATGCTGGCGCTGACCCTACGGAGGGGGCACGGTGGGGGGAGCCCCCAACTCAGGGGGCATCGTGGGCCAAGGGGAACGGGGCCGGAGGGAAAGGGAGCTGAGCCGGCCTGCCCAGGCCCCTCCCCAGCCGCTGCAGGAGGTGGTGCCTTCCCGGGGTGCCCCGAGCCGGGTTCTCAGCTCCCTCCTGCCCGCGGGGGACCTCGGCAGGGCTCCATCCCTCTGGACCCCGCCTCCCTCCTCTGCGCAAGGTGGCTGGACAGAGAATGGCAGACCCCTCCTGCCCCTACCTCAAGGCTCCAGACAGGGCCCTTCTGGGGGGTGGGGGTCGTTCCAGGCTGGGGGCCACACATGGGGGGAGCAGGTGGGCTAGGGTTAGGGTTCGGGTTTACGCAGCGCAGAGTGGGCCCTGCTGCCCCTCCGTTCCTGCCCCGCCTCTCCTGTGCCTCTTTCCAAGGGACAAAAAGCCCGGGAGCGAGAACGGGAAGCTGGGGGCCCTGGCAGCACCTCGGGAGACTGTAGGAAGCCCAGCCCCTGGCAGGCCTGCAGGGAGGACAAGGGGCACAAGAGGAGACAGGTCTGGGAACAGCTCAGACAGGCCGGGAGGGAGAGCTGAACCCTGCCAGCCAGCACCGCGTACGTGTGTGTGTGTGCGCGCGTGCAAACGCGCGTGTGTCCGGCAGAGTCCCCGGGGCCAATGCTGGTCCTTCTGTCTGGGTCAGGAAGCAAGGCAATGCGCTCTGCATGCCTGGCCCCTGCAGCTCAGTCTGGGGAGCTGAGGAGGGGAAGGGGCATGTCCACCCACCCATCAGGGCTTGGGAGGAAGGTGGTCCCACAGGCCGTCCCACTGCTCTTCCCTCCCGCCTCCCTGCCCCCCACAGCTGGGCCAGGGCCCTTCCCAAAGACCACAAAAATCAACCCCAGAGCCACTGCCCCTTCCCCTGAAGAGCAATCATGACAGCAGAGAGACAGCCATGCAGTGTTCCCTGGCCCCACGAGGTGGGAACTGCAGTCGTATCATCCCTGGTTTCCAGATAGAGAAACTGAGGCTCAGAGAAGTGACATCCCACAGATGAGCCAGGACCTGTGCCGGGTCTGCCTGACCCCTTGCTTTCTGCAGGACATGCTCCCAGTGACAGCACCAACAGGACAGGTGTCACTTGTGCCACCATTCTGCAGACAAGGAAACTGAGTCCCAGATGCATGAAGAGACTGGCCCAGGATCACCCAGGATACTCCTCAGCTGGCCTGACAACTCTTTGCTTTTGACTTAAAGTCAGGCAGAGGCAGCGAGGGACGGGTTAATTACAGCTCCCAGGCCGGCTGTAGACAGTGCCACCTCTCCTCCTCCCGTTAATCTCTTCCCACTCCGCCCAGACGAAGGGAATCCAGGCTTGGAAGTGCAAATGAGGCCCCTTCCCCCTTAAACTGCGCGCAGAATTAACTCCTCGCTTCACATCCCACAGCCCCACAAATTCCGGATGGAGTAAACAGTTAAATATGAAATATTACACTATAGAAAAAAAGCTAGATGAAAACAGAATTCAATACTTAGCAGTCCTTAGGAGGGAGAAGGCTTTCCAAGCTCTGGAGAAACAGAATAAATTGTACAAGAAAAGAGAGACAGATCTGACCATATAAAAATAGAGGAGGACTTCCCTAGTGGTGCAGTGGTTAAGAATCCGTCTGCCAATGCAGGGGACACGGGTTCGAGCCCAGGTCCGGGAAGATCCCACATGCCGCGGAGCAACTAAGCCCATGTGCCACAACTGCTGAAGCCCACGCACCTAGAGCCTGTGTTCTGCAACAAGAGAAGCCACCGCAACGAGAGCCCGCATACTTCAATGAAGATTAGCCCCTGCTCCCCGCAACTAGAGAAAGCCTGCACGCAGCAACAAAGACCCAACGCAGCCAAAAATAAATAAATAAAATAATTTTTAAAAATAAATAAAAATAAGGGAAAAGAACATAAAAAATAACATTTTAAAACATGCACAACATACAGGGAAAACTATTCATAGCACGTGACAGAGAAATGATAACTTCATTATGTAAAGAATTCAAATTGATTAGGGAAACACTAACAATGTATAAAAAAATGGGTAGAGAAACAGACACAAAGGAAGAAACACAGTTGGTTAACAAATATATGAGACAATGTTCAACCTCTTGCATAATTAGGGGAATGCAAAATTTTTAAATTACATTGAGACACCATATAGGTTCATCAAATAAACAATGATCTAAAAACAACCACTACCACAAAAACAAAACAAACGAGAAAACACCTAAAGATAATAGCTAGTGCTGCTAAGGTAATGGTGAAACTGGCACAATTCTTTTGGAAAGTCATTTGGTAATACAGATAAAAAAGCTCTTGAAGTGTGCATAGGTTACAGCAGACAAGATGCTTAATGGTGAGACTAAAACTTTCCCTTTAAGATCAAGGACAGCACATGGATGCCTGCTACTACCGCTTCTGTTCAAAACTGCATTAGTGGGCTCCACCGTTGCAATAAGGCAAGAAAAAGAAATAAAAATGATATGACTCAGAAAGGAGGAAACAACTCGAGTTATTCATAGGCATTACATAAAAAATCCCAAAGAATGTATAAATACAGCAATGGATGACAGAGTTTAGAGTGTTGGATATAAAATCCATATACAAATGTAAACTGGACTTCTATACATCTGTAGTAAGTAGCAAATGAACATTTATTAAAATTCAGCACTGCAAATTGATCCATAGATTCAGTGCAATCACAGTCAAAACCCTGGCAGATTTTTTTCTTTTTGTGGAACTTGACAAGCTGGTTCTAAAATTTAGATGGAAGAGCAAAGGGCCAAGAATGGCCCTAAATAAGAAGAACAAGGTTGAGTGGGGGGTTTACTCAATCAGATAATTTATTATACAACCACAGAAACTGAAATAGTGTGCTCGTGATACAAGATCAGACAAATGAACCCATGGATCAAAACAGAAAAAAGCTCAGACACTGAACTAGGAACCAGCCCTTGATATGACAAAGAAGACACAGGAAATCAACGGGGAAAGGAAAGAGTTGTCAATAAATTAGACATTTATCTGGGAGGAAAAAGAAATCAAACCCCTACCTCACACCACACAAAAAATCAATTCCAGGTTGATTACAGACCTCAGTGGGAAAAGAAGAACTACATATTTAACGAGATAACAGAAAAATACGTTGATGACCTGGAGGAAGGGAAGGTTTTCTTCCTATGCACCCATACAAGAATATACTGATAAAACTTTATTCCATGAAAATGAAGAATCCCTGTTCTTAAAATATAACATAAAAAGAATAAAAACACAAGCCACAAATGTTAGAAGACAGCCATCTTCTATCTATTCTGAGGAAATGCTATTCCATTCCGAATCTATGGACAACTCCTACAAATTAACGAGGAAAATACAGGCACCTCAATAATAAAATGGAGAGAGGTCTCGAAAAGGCATTTCATAAATGAGGACATCCAATAAGGCTCCAAAAAACCAAACCATAAGAGATTCTCAACTTCATTATTCATGAAGACAGAAAAGCTTCAGAAGTCTCATGAGTCGTGTTGGGGAAGCGATGAAGCAGGAGGACCCTCATCTTCTGCTCTGGAGGCCGTTTCACCATCACTTTGGGAAACAGCATGACGTGAAGCTGCACATTCCGAGATCAGCCGTTCCTCCCCAGGTGTAAACCTCGGACTATGGTACTCACACAACTAAAGACACACAAACAGGTTCATCACAGCCCCAAACTGGAAATGAGTCCGATCCAGTCCTAGAATGGGATACTCTCCAGCAATGAAAATCCACCCTTGATGAACAGATAAACAGCCCCCAAATGATGATGACCAAAAGAACGGGGTCAGAAAGACTATGTATGCAATGATTATCTTTAAGTACAAAAACCGGCCACCCCAGAATACATTGTTGGGGGATGCTGGTTGCTACATTCGGGAATGAAAAGAGAGGGCTGTATCAGGGAGAAGCGCTTGGAAGGGCCCCCCGGGGGCTGGTGATGTTGTCTCACACTCTCTTAACCTTGACTGTGGTTGTGCAGATGTCCACATAGTGATTATTCTTTCCATTGTTCATACATGTTTTTTGCACTCTTCTGTACATACTGTTCATTACATCTGACAATATGAAAGAGTCAGAGGGGTGTGGGAGGAAAGTCCATCCCTGGGGCCAGCTGTCTTCCTCCCAAGAACCTATCTATCATAAAGAAATAATCCCAAAGAGGAAAAAAATGTATGGCCAAAGATTTCCACTGCCACTTAATATTGAAGAGAAAAAAAACTGGAAACCACCTAAGTGTTCCATACGAGGAGAAGGACTGTAAATCAATTACAGCACCCCCTCACTGAACACTGCACCAGCGTTTTAATAACGCTGATGAAATTCTGCAGCTTGGAAAGTGCTCAAGGTCCGTGAATGATCAGAGACAACAAGTTCATTCCAAGACGACAGAAATATGAACATATACCTGCAAAACACATGTTCAAGGGTGTTCTTAGCAACAGTATTCAGAGCAGCCCAAACTGGAAACAATGTCCGTCAGTGTCAGAAGGGACAGATGAATTGGGGTGTCTCCACACCTGGGAATATTATACAGCAACAAAGATGAAGGAACCATCACATCCAACAACAAAGTTACATGAATCTCACAAGTGAAACGTTCTGTAAAAGAAGCTAGACATAGAGAGTCTATAATCTATGAGTCTGTTTACACAATGTGCAAAAACAGACAAAACTATGCTGCTAGAAGCCAAAATCGTGGTCACCCTTGGGCGGGGCATGACCCCAAAAGGCCAGGAGGTGACTTCCGGGGGGGGTTGTTCGTTAGTTCTGCCTCTGGACGTAGGTGCTAGTTATACGTTATGAAAAATTCACTCAATAGTAGCTTGGGATCTGTGAGCTTTTCTGCAGGTAAGTTACATTTCGACTTGTCACAAGTGTTTTTTAAGGGTGATTGATACCAACACACTGTGGCAAACCCTCATCCTCAGAAGAAAAGACCAGAAAGCCATTCTCCAGAGCGCTGAGCTGCTCATCTCTGGACGGTGGAACCACCGTTCATTTCTCCTTTGAGCATTTTCCTAATTTGCTTTTGTGAAAAAATAGATATCTTTTTTGTGTGTGTGCGGTACGCGGGCCTCTCACTGTTGCTGCCTCTCCCGTTGCGGAGCACAAGCTCCGGATGCGCAGGCTCAGCGGCCGTGTCTCACGGGCTTAGTTGCTCCGCGGCACGTGGGATCTTCCCGGACCGGGGCACGATCCCGTGTCCCCTGCATCGGCAGGTGGACTCTCGACCGCTGCACCACCAGGGAAGCCCAATAGATATCTTTTGAAAATAAAAAATAATTGGGAAATAATACATTATTGCACATATTTAAATGCCAGGCAAAAAAAAAAAAAAAGTGCCTGTGCTAATTAGCATTTTGCAATCCAGAATGGCCTCATGCTTTCCACGTTGTGGGAAAACTCAGGGCTGACGCTAGCGTGACCAGGACCCTCACCCCATGTTCTCGCAGCTGCAGCCCCGTCATTCCTCAGCAGGAGGCTGACGTGCTAATTTGCTGGGCAAAGGCTGAGAGACCTCGGAGGGTGCGACGCAGTAAGGAAAATTGCAGCGAAGGGGAGGCGGGAATATTCGGGAGGCATCAGCCCGACGAGCTGTACGTAAGAGCCATAAATTTGATAAGTGCTTATTAGAAATATGAAAATGAGGCTTGAAATTTGCTTGTTTGTGTGAAACGAAGGCTGAGGTTCCCTCAGACTCTAGCTTGGCTAAAAATGTGGTGAGCTGTTCCACTCCAGGCGCAAGATAAAAAAATCCATCTAGACAGACGTGAGCTCCCTAGAAGAGCCCGTGGCAGTGTCCGGGGCACACCGGTAAACACTCCTTGGAAACGGGCCGGAAGGGCGGCCAGATCCCTCGCGCCCTCCTGCCATCTGTCCGGTGACTCTGGTTCCTCCCTCATGGCGGTCCAGGACCCCAGCCCCAGTGTCCGGCCAGCTGAGCTCTACTCTAGCACCGAGGACAAGGGCCCAGTGACCGCCCACGGGGCACTGACTCCGTTCCAGGCCTTACTCACTCATCTTCACGCCTGCCCTGGCAGGTGGCCCCCGTTTTGCAGCCAGGCTACAGGTGAGCACTGAGAAGCAGAGCAACCTGCCACGACCCCATTCACCACCGCGCCGGGCAGCCCCAGGCTCAGGTGGCCTCCCTGCAGGACTGGCGTTCAGGCGAATCTGCTGAATGGTGACAAACACCTTGCCACGTTTGCAACGGCAACGCTGATAAAAGGCAAAAAAAAGACACATTCCCAGGAGAATGGGGTGGGAGGGAAGGGGGACATCCTTGAAAGGACCGGAAATGAACGTGCCCGGGGCGAACTGTGCTGCTCCCGCTGAGAACCCTTTTGACAAATGAAGCAACAGCCTCGGGGCCCCTGGGCCACTGGGAGGGCAGATGGGACGGAACCCAAACACTCCCACCCCGACCCGCCTTCGCGTGGGCGGGTGGACCCCAGAGGCTCAGCTCCATCGCACAGACGGGGCAGCAGGGGCTCAGCGAGGCCAGGGATTGGTCTCCCGCCTGTGCACCGCTCCCCCACCACCCAGACACCCCCTAGCAGGGGAGGAGGGGGCAGAAGGGGCAGCTGTCCTCGACAGGCAGAGGCCTCAGGCTCATCTGTGCATCCGTGGGTATAAACATAGGCAGGAGACCCTCCCTGCCGCCCCGACGCAGCACCTCTCCCGCCAAGAGGAGTGGGGGCTCCTCTCTGCGGTGCCCAGAAGGACCATCACCCTGTCCTCTCCCCCTGCCCTGGCTTACAGCAAACTCTCCCCCACCCCATTTCTCTGGTCGTTCACACCACTGCCGGGAAGCCCAGATCAGAGAGAGCAGGGGATTCTCCAAGATCTCAAAGCAAATGGCGGTGGGCCTTGGACCCCAGCCTGGACAAGAGCTCGATGCCACCTCCTCCAAGAAGCCTCCCCAGCCTGCCCCGCATGAAGGAGCCAGCGGATCGCCCCAGGCCATGTCTGCAGAACCCTGTCCTCTGGCACTGTTCTTACTTCTCTGCTTCTCCACGTCACTCCCACTGACTGTCAACTCCATACGGGCAGGAACCGTGTCTGTCTCCTTTGCTGCTGTGCCCCGGCATCTACACCAGCACAGGGCTGAGCACACAGTAGGAGCTCAATAGATACAAACGACACGGGCAAGGACTTGGTCTCGTACCTCCAGGCCTGGCACAGGGTAGGCCCCACAAGATTTGCTGAGTGAACGCTGTGAACGAATGAATGGGAAGCAATTAAGCCTAAAACCAGGCAGGTTTTAAGGGTGGGGATCGGGGCGGGGCTGTGTCCCCTCCTCTGCCTCCAGGTGGGACGTGGCCCAGGCCTGGTCCCCACGCAGGCTTGCTCCGGCCTCTACCTGGCACCTGACCCGAGGGCGCGGCCCAAGGGAGAGGACGCAGGCTGGCATTGGGAAGGGGCTGAACGGAGTCGGTGGGGTCCCAGTCACTCTGGACTGAGGCTGGTCCTCGAGCCTGGAGGGAGCAAAGGTTGCCAGCACCCGGGGCAGCAGGAACATCTAAGCGGACACCATGAGCGAGTGGACGTCAGGATCGGAGGCAGAGTCATCACCGCCCTGGCCTGGCGGGGGGCGGGTTCCAGGTCGAGGGGCCGATCCCTCCCCCCACATCGAGTACGCGCAGGACCGCGCGGCTGTGACGTGGATGCGGGACGTGCCCCATCCACACTGACCCATGACGCCACTCGCGGAGGGAAGGGCACAGAGGCAGGAGGTCAGGTGAAGGGCTCTGGACGTCCCTCCGTGCAGGAGGCGCCCACGCCGGTGGCCACGCAGTGGGCAGCGGCGACACCCCTAGCTGACAGGCGGCCGGGGTCAGGACACAGGGCCTCTCAGGATCCCCACCTCCCTCTAACAGGAAGCGTCTGTTTTCTTCTGCAATGAACCGCAAGCTTGTTCCAACGAGACCGAGAAACTCAAGTGCGGTTCCCATGCCCCCACCCTGCAGGGCCAGCTGCCCGGTGGTCTCACGGGACCCAAACAGGCCCCAGCGAGGTGTGCGGCCGGCAACTCTCAGAGCCAGTCGGACAAAGTGAAGCTGGCCAGGTGTGGTGACCGTGATGCCTCTTGAGCCTTGGGTCTTATGCCCTCACTTCTGCCAGAATCTCCACCTGCACCTGGGCAGCTGGGGGTCTGGGTGCCGGGGGAGGGGGAGGCTCACTCCCTTGCAGGGAGGGGTTGACTGTCTCCAAGCAGTGAGGGACACCTAGGCCCCACTTCCAGCCTCACACATATGCCTGTGGATGACTGAGAAGCCAGAAATCCCCTCCTCCGGCCTCACCCACCCCTCCCTCCATCCTCCCGGGCCCTTTGTGCCGTCACTGCTGTTGCCATGGGAACGCTGCCAGCTGAGCCGCGGGCAGAAGGGGAGGAGCTGGGCTGGGCCCGCCTGGTCCTGCAGCAAAGGTCCCGGATAATTAGCCAAATGGCAAAGGAGGCAGGGAAGCCACTTGGGCAGAGGCCGAGCTTGGGTTTAAGGCGAGGGCTGCTTTCCGAGTCTGGGAGCGGGAGGTGGGTGGAGGCTGAGTTCCGCGCCTTCTAGACGGAGGCTGGCCGGACCCACATCTGCCTGGGCTGGCCGGGGAGTGGGAGCGGCCACGGCTGAAGCTGTCTCCAGCCTCAGTTTCCCTCTCCAGAAGGTGGGAGCCAGACCACAAACCCAGGGCTCCCTGCCGCGTCTGGCGGGGGAGGGGGGGGCGCCTGGGGGGCCGTTCAGCTGTAAATGCCCCGGCACATCTTGCGTGAATCACAGCCAGATGGGGGCTTCCGGAAGCTTCCCACCTAATCCTGCTCGCAGGGGGTGGCAGCGTTTGCTGGGGAGAGGATAGCACTTCCCCATCCTCCCGGAGCCCTCACCCCGGGACCCTGATCGGTCCGGCCGCCCCCGGGGAGCCCACCACGTGTACCCCACCTGTCAGCACCAATTCAGGTCTCCCAGACACCTGCTCTGCGACTGGGGTTGCCATGGGGACGAGCTGGCGGGGTGAGCGTGTTCACGCAGGGCCGTGGGCACCGCCGAGGTGTCCACAGCAGCCGTGCACACAGGTCTGCAGATGTGCCCGCACCGTGTCCACACATGTCCACACATAGCTGTGTGTTCCACACCAGAAGTGGCCCCTTACTCGGGGTAGATACAAGCTGTGCACGGCACACGCTCGTGCAGGGATGCGTGTGTCCCAGCCAGGCCTCACTTGGACCTTGACCGCTGTTCCCTACGCAGCGTGGAGCACATTGTCAGGAGGAAGCTAACGCCTTCCTTTACTTTCTCTCCTTTCATTCCTCAACTCTGCAAGGTAGGGATTCAGGAAGCCTCCCCCAACTTCCAATTAAAGAAACAGAGGCTCAGAGAAAGGAGGTAGCTTGCCCAAGGTCACTGAGCCCTCAGAAAGTTCCGGAGGGTTGTGCAGGGAGGTCCCCAGGAGGGCCTCAAGAATCCACAGACTTGCCTGGTCCAGCCCTGCGCCCCCGGCCCAGAGGCAGCCGCAGCCCCGGCCTCAGTGGGCGAGCAGGTTACCAGCCTAAGTGCCTCCTGCTTCAGACTCTGCGTCTCATACATACACTGGTGCAGAAGGCTTCAGACTCTGTGTCTCATACATACACTGGAGCAGAAGGCTTCAGACTCTGCATCTCATACATACAATGATGCAGAAGGCTTCAGACTCTGCGTCTCATACATACAACGATGCAGAAGGCTTCAGACTCTGTGTCTCATACATACACTGGATCAGAAGGCTTCAGACTCTGCATCTCATACATACAACGATGCAGAAGGCTTCAGACTCTGCGTCTCATACATAC
>NW_021703769.1:84931009-84957373 GCF_005190385.1 Monodon monoceros
TACATACGACGGTGCAGAAGGCTTCAGACTCTGCGTCTCATACATACGACGGTGCACAGGCAATTCTCCACGTTGAGAGCCTTGCGCAGCCTCTGCTGACAAGTGCCGACTTCTGGCTGCCTCTTTCCCGGCTCCACTCAGACACGCCACCTGCGCCGGGTCCCTCCCCGCCCCCGCCAGCTCCCCGTCGCCCTCCTCGCCAGGCCGAGGAGAGAGAAGCACCGCCAGCAGGCAGGATGGTGAGTGGCCTGAGTGGCCTCAGCACCACGCACCAGGCCGGGGTGGGGAGGCGGCAGGCCTCTGCCCGGGTCAACAGAGCAGCCCGGCCCGGCCCTAGAGCCACTGGGGTCCTCTGAGTGCCCAGACTCAGCCAGGAGGCTGGACGGAGCTGTCCGGGCCCCAGTGACCAGCTCGGCGGGTTGGGGTGTGGCTGCAGCACAGGGGGGGCGGGATGGGGGCGGGGGATGGGTGCCAGCAGCCTCTCCCCACACCTCACAGCAGCGCATAACCAGCCTCCCCACCACCATGCCTTCCACTCGGCACACCAGGCACGGCGCAGGCAGGGGAACCAGGCCCAGAGTCACAAGTGGCTTGTCCACTTCACGGAGCCAGGGCATGGCGGCCACCAGGAGGGTCTGGCGGGGGATCAGATCGCTGCACGCGGCGCAGGAGCTACCCTGCTGGATGCACGGGCAGCCCGGCACTGCTGCGCTGGGCAGCCAAGCTGGTCTTTAAATACCCCGGTGATTTCACGCCGTGGCGCCCTCCTCTTCCCAAGTCACCTGAGGCGCCAGGCCGCGTGGTTAACGCCTCCTGAGCTGTGAAGGTCCATTTTTCAAAGTTAAACATTTTCCGGGCTCCCTGGCCACCACGTGGTGGCCCACGCGGACGCCACACCACCCCCAGCTCTCGCTGCCCAGCGGGTGTCCACAGAAAACCGACCCCCGCAGCCAACCTGTGGGGCACCGAGTCGGGGAGGACACAACTGGGCAGCAGGAACCTCACCCCAGTGCAGCCTTCAGATCGTCCATCCTAACCTCCCGCCCCACTTCACGGAGCAGAAACTGAGGGAGGGGCTGCGAATCCCCTAACGTCAGCGACCACGGGTTCTTACCCAACTCTGGGTCCCATGGGGTCCAGCACAGGGCCGGGCAACCCAGCAGGTGTGCTGCCAGGAGGAACTCACCCGAGGCTGCAAAGCAGTTAGCGGCAACCACGGATGGAGACCCCAGACCCCCAGGTCCACTGCGTTGGCCTGGGAAGCCTCCAACTGACCTCTGTCGGCTTCCGTGTGAGGTGGCCTGACCCCTCAAGTAGACCCTGCCTCTGTGGGTTGGGGGGGGACGTGTTGGAAAGAGGCCTGAATGTGGGTTCAGTCTCAGTTCTGCTACTACCTGCCTCCATGAGCCTGCTGACCCAGACACTTCCTGGGCCTCAGGGTCTCCACCTGCCATCTGGTGCCATTTGTCTTGGAGCCAGGGGTCTTCTCTACTCCCATTTCTTCCAAGCCTCTGTCCATACTGACACTGTCTTTTTGCAGTCCCTGTAGGTATATCTATCCGTCATCCATTCATCTACCATCAGCACCTCATCCATCACCTAACCCATCCGCCATTCATCCATCTTTCAGCCATCCATTTACCTATATTCATCTATCATCAATCCATCCCTCTATCCCTAACACATCTATCCGCCCTTCCATCCATCCATCCATTTCATCATCCATCCACTTTATTCATCCATCATCCATCCATATCCATCTACACACCCACCACCTCACCCATCTACCCATCCATTTAATTATGAAGGATATATCAAGCAGTCCGGGGCCAGGGCTAGAGCCCAGGTCCCCAAATCCTGACCCAGGGCCCTTTCCAGGTTGCTGGGTACTCAAACAGCTCAAGGAGTACCCATTCTGTCACTGGCATTGGCTGTGATCGCTGCCGGCTTGAGGAAGGGCTCCCAGCCCCACTGGAGGGCTCCTGCAGTTAACGGAAAGCTAAGGGACCAGAGAAGCCCCCACCACGGGCCCTACTTCAGGACTACGTGAACCTGGTCAACCCCCCGACCTGCGACAGACACATGACTGCAGAGGCTTCACATTGGGCCACGCCAGGGAAACTGGCTGTAAATGGACAACGTGGTTAGGGAATGCAACAGAACAATGAAAAATAAAGGGACAGGACACATTTTGCCCTTGCCACCAATTCCACAGCTTCCCAAGGGTCTGTGGTGCACCAGGTTCCAGCCACCAGCTATGGTGGACTCAGCCTGCCCAGACGAGCCCTCTGCAGATCTCAGGCAACAAGGACAATCTGAAACCCCAAAATTATACCAAACACCCAGACATATGCATGATTCCTTAGCGACCCGTGCCTGTGTCTTCTTCCCCGTGTGTCCCCTCATCCTTTGGTTCCTTCGCTGTCCATCTGTACTGTCAGACCTCAGACACGTTACATGAATGGAACAGAGACCAAGATCCTGTACAACCCTGAACTTGTGCTTATATGCGGGCAAGCATGTTCACATGCATAATTAACACACCCAGAGAGAGCCGTGTAGAGAGACCAGGTTAAAAATTAATGTCACTGCTCGGTTACCAAAAGAACGGGCTTTTGATAAACACAACTTGGATGAACCTCCAGGAAGTTTTGCTGAGTGAAAACAAATGTGGTCCCCACAAGTTACTGTATGACTCCATTTATACAGTATACTTGAAAAGACAAAATTACAGAAATGGAGAAGAGATCAGTGTTTGCCAGGGATTAGAGATGAGGTTGGGGGGAGGAAGCTGAGTGTGGCTACAAAAGAGTGACATGAGGGATCTTGGTATTGATGGAAATGTTCTGTATCTGGACTGTATCACTGTCAATATCCTAGCTGTCATATAGTTTTGCAAGATGGCACCCCTGGGGAGAAATGGATAAAAGGTACCTAGGATCTCTCCAAATTATTTCTCATGATTGCACGGGACTCTACAACGGATCTCAAAATAAAATTTCTGATTTAAAATAAATGAAATAATGCCACTGAAAATGGGTGGTATTTTTAATAAAAGGTGTAAGATCAACTGGATTAATATATATGAAAAGAAATGAAGCTGAATCCCTACCTCACACCACAGATAAAAAATTAATTCCAAGTGGACTGAAAGTCAACATCAAATGTAAAACAAAAAGATTCTAAAAGACGACATGGAAGAGGCTCTTCAAAAATTTGAGGTGAGAAAAGATTTTGTGATGAGCTAACAAAAAGCACTAACTCAGAAGGATAACTTGGACTGCATTAAAATGAAGAACTTCTCATTAAAAGACATGAATGGAAGAGGGAAATGTCAAGCAGTAGAGTGGGAGGAGACACTTGCAACCTATATAATCAAGATTGGAAGAGTTTATAGATATGTAAAGAATTCTTACAGATATATAAGATAAAGGCAGAAATCTCAATAGAAAAAATGGGTAAAAGTTTTGAACAGATTATTTCACCAAAGAGAATATCCAAATGGTCACTAAACTTATGAAAAGGTGTTCACCAGTAGGACTAAAATGAAAAGGACGGACAATATCAAGTGTTGACAAGGATGCAGAAAAACCAGCACAGAACGCGTGCTGACAGGTGGGGCGGACTCCTGGGAGTATAAATTCGTACGACCATTTTGAGAAGTGTTTGGCAATATCTACTCAACTTGAACACAGGTGCCACCTATAGCCCCACTGCCAAGTATGTGTCCAGCAGGAATGAGCACACATGCCCACCAAAAGGCGAGTGCAAGAGTGTTCATAGCAGTACTAGCCACAACTGCTGCAGACTGGAAACAACCCAGATGTGCATCAACAGTAAAGACGAAAGGGATGCCGTCTAAAAACATAAACTACATGTACACCACCAACACGGACGGAGCCCACAAAGACGAAAGCAAAAGCAAAAGAAGCTGGCCTCAAAAGAATGCACATCGTGTGCTTCCATTCATATAAAGCATAAGAATAGGAAGAACCATAGGATTAAAAATCAGAAAGGTGTTTCCGTTTAGGGAGAAAAGAGGGGTAACAATCATATGGGAACACGAAGACGTCCTGGGACGCACGTAATGTCTTATTTCTTGAACTAGCTGGTTCTTAGACGAATTCCACTTTGTGATAATTCATGGAGCTGCCTGTTTTTTGAAGTTTTGTTTTTAGAAGACGGCACTGTGAGATGGGACTTCCAGCACGCTGGAGGAAGAGGGTTGCCAAAGCCTTTCTCCAAAACTATAAAAATTGTCAACATGAGAAAAATGACCATTTCAATATCTTAGAAATTGACCAAAAGACATTTATCCAAGAAAAAGTACTAAACTTTGAATAAGGCAGGGAGAATCTGTGACATTCTTACCTGGAACTGCTTCCATCTCCCCACTCCCAGCTCGGCTGGCACATCATCCTAACAGGACAGCACAGGGCAGGCTGTGAAAACCAGAAGCTTCACTGCCAGAGGCTGATTTGATTGAAAGCAGTAGGCACCGAACTCGCGCTCAGCAGCAGTGATGTCAATAATGAGTAGCAATCTCAGTGGTGAGTGAACGAGGAAAAGCCAGCGATGCTGCAAGGCTGAGACTGTGATCCTGGCTGGGGCAGCAACAGACCAAGGGACTAACTGGAAACTTGACAGAGAAAGACATGAAATGTGACAGTCATAGAGGTGCTGGATAAGCTCTCCACAAACACCCGGCTGATGGGTAGCATGCGACAGGGAAAGCAGGCAGAGCCCAAGAAATTCACACATCCCTGGCCCACCGAGAGCCTGTGTACATATGCAGGGGAGATGCAAGAGTCTGACAGAGAGTAAAAGCCAGAGCAGACTCGAAAACCGCCTGGTCCTTGAATGTGCTCCTAAACCCACATGCAGAGCCATCGACAGACAGCGAGAGCCTGACACAACCTCTGACCAATAAATGCCTGGCCACTAAGCTAAGCCGACACAGATGTGACCCACAGGAAGCCAAAATTTAAAATAAAAGCAGGAATTTTTTTAAAAGGCAGACTAAGCAGAGACATCAGTCATCACACACCGGGGGACAATGGCTTTCAAACTGTTAGTCCAGGCAAGTTACTCGATAAGCAAAAAACAGCAACAATAACGACTCTCGGGGGGAAAAAAATTCAGAATCCAGAGGTGCTACATATGTTGTGTAAACTGCTCATTTTCAACACAAAATTACAAGATATGCAAAGGAGGAGGAGAAGGGAACTCATACTCAAAATAAAAAGCAGTCCGTAAAAACCGTCACTGAATGTCACAAGATGCTGTGTATAGCAAAGGCTTCAAAGCAGCAATCATAAATCTGTTTTTAAAAAAACACAAAAGACAATCATGTTTACAGATCAAAGGAAAGTATGATGACAATGACTCAAAAACAGAGAATCTCAATGAAGAGAGAAGAATTATTTAACAAAGTTTTGGAATTCAAAAGTGTAATGACTGAAGTGAAAAACTCATGACGGGCTCAACAGTCAATCTGAGATGGCAGAAGAAAGAATGAGTGATCCCAAAGATAGATCAGAATGAAGTATCCAATCTAAAGAACAGAGAGAAAAAATAGGGAAGGAAAATAAAGCGAGCCTCAGATATCTGTGCGACAGCATCAAGGACACCAATATGTATGTGATGGAAGTCCCAGGAGAAGAGAAAAGAAAGTGGTAAGAAAATACTTCAAGAAATAAAAGCTAAAAAGTCCCCAAATTTGATGAAAAACATTAATCTAAAATATGCAAGATCAACAAACCGCAAGCAAGATGAAAACAAAAGAACCCACCTAGACACATCATAATCAAACTGTTGAGAGACTGAGAAAATAGAAAGACAAAAGTGATCCATCACATGCGGGACAGAGACAATATGATCAATGGCTGACTTCTCATCCCAAACTATGGAGGTGAGAAGGCAGTGGGATGGCATATTCAAAGTGCTGAAAGAAGAAATGTCAAGCATGCCATATCCCATGAAACTATCCTTCAGAAAGGAAGGGAAACTAAGGACATTCATAGACAAACAAAGACTGAGAGAATCTGGTGCTAGCAGACCTGATTTACAAGAAGTACGAAAGGAAGTCCTTCAGGCTGAAAGAGGTCATGTCCGGTGGTAATTTAAATCCACAGAAAGAAATGAAGGGCACCAGAAATGATAAATGCGTGGATGGATATAAAGGACTCTGTAAATGTATTATTTTCTCTTTCCTTCCCTTAGCTTCTTTTAAAAACATAAGATTATATAAAGCAATAATGATAACACTGTATAGCTGTTATAACTAGTTAGCATATATTGGTGTACTACACATGACAATAATAGCACAAAGGACGGAGGAGGAAAATGGAGCTATACTGGAATAAAGTCTCCATATTTTACCATAATTAAGTCAGTGCTAATCTGAAATCATTTGTATTAAATTAAGATGCATATTGTAATCCCCAGAGCAACCACTAAGAAAACAATGCAAAGGAATAAAAGTTTAAAAAATTAACAGAGGACTTAAAATAGTACACTGGGGGCTTCCCTGGTGGCGCAGTGGTTGAGAGTCCGCCTGCCGATGCGGGGGACACGGGTTCGTGCCCCGGTCCGGGAAGACCGCACATGCCGCGGAGCGGCTGGGCCCGTGAGCCGTGGCCACTGAGCCTGCGCGTCCAGAGCCTGTGCTACGCAACGGGAGAGGCCATAACAGTGAGAGGCCGGCGTAGCGCAAAACAAAAAATACTATACTAAAAGTATCTACTTAACAGCACAGGAGAAACAGAGGGGAAAAAAGATGGCACACGTAGAAAACAACTCAGAAAATAGCAACCATATCAAATCAAAAATTGCATTAGAAGTGAATGAAGTAAACGTTCCAATCAAAAGGCAGAGGTTGTCAGGCTGGAATAAAAGAACTTCCAAATATATGTTGGCCAAAAGTGATACACTTTAGGTCCAAATGGACAACTATGCTGAAAGTAAAAGGATGGAAAAATGCATGCAAACAGTAACCATATCAGAGCCAGAATGGGTAAGTTAACTTCAGGCAAAAGAGACTTTAAGAAATGTACCAAAGGCAAAGAGGGATATTTCATAATTATAAACAGGTCAATACCTCGAAAGAGATGCCAATTATAAATGAATATGCCTGTAACAAAAGAGCTCTGAAATATAGTAAGCAAAAACTAAGAAAATTGAAAGAATTGAAACAATTCACCAGTGATAGTTGGAGATGTCAATACTCCACTTTCAGTAACTGAGAGAACTAGACAGAAAAAACCAGCAAAGATACACACGACTTGAACTACACCATCACCCACTTAACCTAACTGACGTTGGTAGAAATCCTATCCAGCAAAGATACACATTCTTTTCAAACACACAAGGTACATTCTTCAGGAAAGACCATATTCTAGGCTACAAGACAAACCTCCATACATTTTAAATGAATGAAACCACAGAAAGTATATTCTCCAACCACAGTGGAATTGAAATAAAAATCAACAGAAGAAATAAATCTGAGAAAGCCCCAAATATCTGGAAAGTAAACAACAGAGTTTTAAATAGCCCATGAGTCAAAGAAATCACAAAGGGAATTAGAAAATGTCTTTAATTAAATGAAAATAAAACAGAGCATATCAAAATCTATGAGCTGCAGTTAAAGCAGGGCTTAGACCGAAACGTACAGCTTTCAGTGCACATCAGAAAAGAATAAAAATCTCAAAACCTAAACATCTACCTTAAGAAACTAGAAAGAGCCAAAGCAAGTAGAATAAAGGAAATAATACAAATTAGAACTAGACTCATGGAAGAGAAAAACAAATACCGTATATTAACGCACATATGTGGAAACTGAAAAACATTGGCACAAGGAAAAAAAAGATCTAACACTGATGAAAAAACAGAAAAAAATCAAAAGTCAGTTATCTGAAAAGATTAACAAAATTGACAAAACCTTTAGCTAGACTAAGGAAAAAATGAGAAGACACAAATTACCAAAATTCTTCTTACCAGAAGAAGATGTTATTATTAAAGAGAAAGCATCACTACCAATCCTACAGAAATCCACGGGAGTATATGGGAATATTATGAACAATTTTATGTCCACAAACAACACAGCTTAGGTGAAGTGGGCAAATTCGTAGAAAGACACAAATTAACAAAACCGATTCAAGAAGCAATAGAAAATCTGAACAAACTTATAGCCATTTCTTAAACATGAATGATTTAAAATATTCCCACAAAGAAGAGCCCAAGCCCAGGTAGCATTAGTGGTAAAGTCTGTCAATTATTTTTTTAAAAATCATATTGAATCTTCACAAATTCTTTCAGAAAAAAAGAGGAGAAAAACTTCCCCGCTTATTCTATGAGACCAGTAATTTTTTCCCTGATACCAAAACCAGACAAAGACATCATAAGAAAATAACAGACCCATATATCTCATGAACACTGCTGCAAAAATCCTTCACAAAACATTAGCAAACCAAATCCAGTGACAAAGGAAAAGGATTGTACAGGTGGCATTCATCCCAGGAATGCAAGCCTAGTTTAGCATCTGAAAATCGACTAAAGTCATACTAGTAAGATAAAAGGACAAAAGCCACACGATCATTTTAGTAGATGCAGAAAAAGCATCTGACCAAATCCAACACTCATTCATAAAAATGCTCAATAAGAGCTCTCCCCTGGTGGTGCGCGGTGGAGAGTCTGCCTGCCAACACAGGGGACATGGGTTCGAGCCCTGGTCCGGGAGGATCCCGCATGCTGTGGAGCAACTGAGCCCGTGCACCACAACTGCTGAGCCTGCGCTCTAGAGCCCACAAGCCACAACTACTGAAGCCCACGCGCCTAGAGCCCGTGCTCCGCAACAAGAGAAGCCACTGCAATGAGAAGCCCGCGCACCGCGACAAAGAGTAGCCCCCGCTCGCTGCAACTAGAGGAAGCCCGTGTGCAGCAACGAAGCCAAAAATAAATAAATACAATAAATAAATTTTTTAGAAAACATGCTCAACAAACCGAGAATACAAAGGAACTTCTCAAGCTGATGAAGACCATCTAGGAAAGCCACAGCTAACATCATACTTAATGGTGACAGACTGAATGCTTCCTCTAAGGTCAGCACCTCTGCCATTCAACATTATTCCGGAGGTTCTGGTCAGTGCAATAGGCAAGAAAAATAAAAAAAGGTATCCAGTTTGAAAAGGAAGATGGAAAACTCCCCTTATTTGTAGATGACATGATCCTGTATGTAGAAAACCCTAAGGAATCCACAAAAGTCTGCTGGAACCAGCTAATAACTAAATTCAGCAAGGTCGCAGAATAAAAGATCAATATACGAAACTCAACTTTATTCCTGAGTACTAGCAACAAACAACCTGAAAATGAAATTAAGAAAATAATTCCATTCACAATAGCATCAAAAAAACTTAGAAAGAAATTTAACAAAAGAAATCTAATTAGCAAGACTTGCACACTGAAAACAACAAAAAATTGCTTAGAGAAAATAAAGGTCTAACTTAATGGAGAGACAGTCCATGTTCATGGATAGGAAGACTTAATATTTCCAAATTGGTCTATAAATTAAACAAACCCATCACAATTCCAGCAAGCTTTTTTATATTGACAAAAGCTGATTCTAAAATTTACACAGAAATGTAAAGGACTCGGAATAGCCAAAAATATTTTTAAAAGGAAAACAAATTTAGAGGACTTACACTACCTACTTTCCAAACGTGCCACAAACCTACAGTAATCAAGACAATGTGGTACTGGCAAAAGAAGAGGCACATCCATCCGCGAAATTGAGAGTCCAGAAGCAAACCCTTATATGTGTGGTCCCAAGAGAAACGCAGAAAATACAGTCTCTTCAAAAAATGGTGCTGGGGCGATCGGATACCCACATACCAAAAAAATGAACTTAGACCCATACACGGCATTTACAAACATTAACTTAAAATGGGCAATAAACCTAGGAAGAGCTAAAACAATAAACTCCTAGAAGAAAACACAGAGGAAATCTTTGTGACCTTGGATTAGGCATATAGCACTAATAATACGATTCATAAAAGAAAAAAAACTGGTACATCACACTTCATTATAAGTAAAAACTTCTGTGCTCCAAAAGACACCATGAAGAAAATTAAAGACAAGATACAGACAGGAGAAGATATTTGCAAATCATACTTCTGATAAAGGACTTATATCCAGAAAGTAGAAAGAACTCTCACGACGATTCTGAGTGACTTTGAAACTCAGCAAGACAAATAAACACACTAAAATGGGCAAAAGGTTTAGACATTTTGTCAAAAACAAAATATGAATGCTGATGGACACATGAGAAAAATGTCCAACTTCACTGCTCGTTAGGAAAATGAAAGCAAAACCCCAGTGAGCTAGCACAGCTCACCAGCCTTCCCGTCTGCAATAAAAAAGACCAACATCACCAAGCCTTGCGGGAACGTGGGGCTGACCCTCTCCAAACGCCTAGAAAAGAAAACCTAGAGAGACAGAGCGCAGACCAGTGCCCGGGGGGAGCGGGGACCACCCACCGCTGGACAGGACATGGGGAACCTTCCAGGGCCATGGGAAGGGTCTGAAACTCGCCTGTGGCCATGGCTGTGCACATCTGTAAACGTGCACAAGCCACTGAGCAGTCCCTTCCCAGTGGCTTGGAAACGTGGTTAGGCGGTCACGGTACGTCCAGAAAGCGGGGAACGGGAAATAACAAGCAGGCCGGCGCGCTCTGAACGCGCTACCCAGGACCTCCACTGGACGCCCTCACCTAGGCGACCAGCCTTATCCCAAAGGCAAGAACTGCCTTCAGGGCAACTTATCAGCCCCCAAGGCCATCAGGCTCTTTGCCGTCCTGAGATCTCACTCAAACAGGAGGACCCCCTCCCATGACCTCGGGGTACATTTCTGCACACACAGAACCCTGGGCAGGAAGCGAAAGGGAGCAGGGGGTTGTACCCGGGCAGCTTGGACCCCATAAGCTCCTCAGCCAGGTGGGTTCCCCCAGACCCCCAACTCCGGGCAGGCCCCAGTTCCTCCGCAGTCAAGGGCCCAGAGCCGTCAATAGTCAGTTCCCCCGTGATGCCTTCCACTCTGAGGCTCAGTTCTCCCATCTGTAAAATGGGCAGAGGGGCTGCTGGGACGGGGTGGAGCGAGGGGGTGTCAGAGACGGAAGGATCTGGGTTCTGGCACTTGTGAGCTGCGAGCCTGGGCCCAATCACCTCCCTCCCCGGCTGTGGGAGATTCCCAGTGGTGCTGGGGCCGCCACACTGGGCATGGGGCCAGGCAGGGTCAGGATCATCGCGCCCAAACAGGCGCTGAGCTCTGTGGTTCTAGGAACCTCCCGAGGCCAGGCTCGCGGCAGGTGGCTGAAAAGGAGCCAGGGGTCCCGTGTGGCGGAGGGGCTGTGCCCCACGAGGCTCAGGTGCCTTCCCTGCGAGGCTGAGGAGGCCAGAGAGTGGGGGCCAAGCACCCAGGGGTCAGGCCCTGCCCCTCCAGCCTCAGTGTCCCCTTTCGGAAGGAGGGAGCTGGAACAGCCCTAACGCTCTGGGTGTGAAGCGTCGCCGCCTTTGTCCTTTCTGCCAAGTACCCACATCTGCCACCTCCTGGCCCCAGAAATGGGAGTTTTCTCCTTGAATTTAGAACTTCCAGACATTTCCCAAGAGGAAGGTGGGAGATGGAAGGGCTTCTGACCTGAAAGGACCGGAATTTGGCTCCTACGACCTCGTGGCCATACAACTCTGGGAGGTGAAGGTGTCACTGAGGATCCAGGCTTCCCCACGGCCCATTACCTTCTGCAGAGCCCATACCAGATGACCTGGGGGCGCCTCAGCGATGTGGCCCCAGCCCTGCCCAGGGCGGCTGCGGCTCCACAGTCTACACTCATGAGACACCCCTGCACAGCCTGGAGACGTGCCCTCCCCAATGGTCAGCACCGTCCGCCTTATCCACCCTCCCAGGCCTTTGGCTTCCCAAGGACCCCACAAGGAAGGGCACAGCAGCGGCACCTGGCACAGCAAAGGTGAGTCCACGATGCAGCAGGTCCCCTGGCCGGAGGTGGGTGGGGCTCTGGGAGGGGAGCCCACACACACACACTGCCCCCAGGACTACTCCTCCCAACCGCAGACCCCAGAGACAAACAGCGTCACAGCTGCCCTGTGTGTCAGCACGCACAGGACACACTGAACGGAGCGCGGGCTGTAGCAGCCGTGCAGGTGTGCGGGGTCCAGGGCACTGCAGAGGCGGTGGCGCACCTGGCCCAGTGCAAGCCCCGGGCGTGTCTGGACGCGCACTGGAAGATGGGAGCCTGCGTGTCAGTGCACGTATATGACGCGTGCTCTGCGGACACACGTGCGTGTCAGAGGCTGCACCTGTGCATCCAGAGTGGGCTGTGTGGGCATAAGACCCTGTGGCTGTGTGTGTGGGCTGGTGAGGTCGAGGGTGTGTCAGCCACGTGTCCTCAGGGCTTGGGTACAGCTGCCCAGGCTGGGGCGTCTCAGCCCTGATGTGTGGGTGAGGCCGGGGACGGGGGGTGCACCTCTGGATTTCTGGAGAGATGTTTTTCTAAAAAGCTGTCTCTGGTGAATCATGTCCTTCAGATCTAGCCTGTTCCTGCTCTGTGGGGAAGCCAAAATGAACCCAACGGAGTCTCGTCCCTGCCCTGGCCTCTCCCCCAGGATGCAGAGCCGGCCAGCTCCAGGCCCACGTGGGGGCCACTGGGGGCCCCTGGGAACTCTCCATGCCCCTTGCTTTTAAAACCTCAGTCCGCTCTACTGAATTTGCTAAAAAAAAAAAAAAAAAAAAAGCAGGCGAGAAATTCATTTTACAGAACTTCAACCCTCAGACAGGAATCTGAGATTGGAACTTGCCCTTCATCGGGCAACGTAACTCGTGAGACTACACCTGCTGTTTGTTCTGGTCCCCGAGAGGACAAAGGAGCAGCGTCCCTGGGAGGCATGCACATGCACACACTTGGGCACACAGACACACACACGGGCGCGCACACTAAGACCTGACAAGTGCGTCTCTGAAAGGAGGCGCCTGCCAGCCGCCTGGGGAAACAACCCGAGCGCCACTTGCACCCGGCACCCCCAGGGTCGGCGCCAAGTCACCCCCTGGTTTCACACCCACCCATTGTTTTTTGCGGGGGGGGGGGTGATTCCTCTCCCTTTGGAAAGGCATCTCTGAAATGTTAATGGATGTCAGCGGAAAACAGGATTTACTTAACGCAATCCCAGTCTCTATTCAAATGCATCCCTCATTTCGATATAAACGGGAATACGGGTTTTGCTTTACAGAATGTTTTTCTCTACAGGAACACAGCTCCAATTTTTAAAGCGATGTCAAAACAGATGGCGCAGGCCTCCCTGTCTGTTCCTCGCCAGCGCCGTCAGCCTGCTACGGGCTGCCCCATCTCACCCAGATGTTGGCATACACTCCTAACCGGGAGGCTCCTTCCCACACATGCCCCTAAGACTCCTCCCCTCCCCTCCAGCCAGAGGGACCTTTCAAACATGGAAGCCAACTGCGTCCCTTACCTGCTCAAACTCCCCAAAAGCTTCCCAAGGCAAACAGAATGAGATCCACCTCTTCCCAAGAACTCCGATGCCCTCGCAGCCCAGGCACGATGGGCTCTGTCTCCCTCTGACCTCGCACCTCTGGAGGTGGGCCTTATCCCTCCTCCAACACGCCAAGCCTGGTGCTCGCTACCTCAGGGCCTTTGCACTTGCTGTCCTCCTCCCAGCTTCCTCTTTCCGTGCCTCTTTGCACAGCAAAGTGCAAAGGGACAGGAGGGCCAAGGCTTGTGCAGCCAGAGGAAGTGGGTCCACAGGCCTGAGTGAGGGTCCCACAGGACAAAACCAAAGGCCCAAGGATTCCATGAGCATCAGTGGCAACTTTGCCTTTCACAGAACTTGTATCACCATTTCAGACTCACCACAGCTGGCCATGCACCCCAGTCCTTACCTTACAGAGAAGAAAACAGGCTCAGGGAGGAGAAGGGACCCACCCCACAGCCTGGGCCTCCTGACCGGGGACCATGCATCTGGCCCCGGACTCTACTTCCAGCCCCAACACCCTGGAAGGGCGTTTGGTCTAGACCCATTTGACAGACGAAAGCACTGAGGCACAAGCAGAAAGGCAGCTAGCCACCAGCTCGCATGGCCAGCCAGACGCAGAGCAGACACTGAGCTACCCCTGAACTGCAGCTGGGCCCTTCCAGAAACTTCTGTAGGGCTATCAGAGGTAGGGGAGACACCTCAGTGGGGATGGCAGAGGCCAGGAACAGGAAACACAGGCTCAGAAGCACACCCCCTGGCCCTCGGGTTTCCAGGGCAGCATGGAAGCCTGGGGGGGTGGGTGCAGAGGGCAGCTCTGGTATCCACGCTGCCCCTCCCAGGAAGTCCTCCAGGCTCTGTCCTGACAACACAGGACCAGTGGCACTTCCTCACTGCACGCTCTGTAAGCCTTCTCTCTGCAGCGCCCACTGTGTGTGAAAAGGATCCAGAAAGCCCCCTTCTAGACAGGGCTCTTGGTCCCCCACCCCTGAGGCCAGCCCAGCCCGCCGCCATCCCCACGTGCAAAGAGGCCAGCCCCTGGATCTGTGTCTACGTTTATTCAGCTACTGGGAGCCAAGGAGGAAGAGGTGCCCGGTTCGGTCCTGCCGAAAATAAACCAGGATCTATCAGCAAACACGAGGGAGCCTTGGCCATCAATCATCTCCCCGGGTTCCCTGCCCGAGGGAGACTCTGACTGGACCCGACCGCATTCCAAGGCAGGGGCGCAGTGGCTCACTCTCAGGGTCAGACCCTGGGCCCTCTGTCATGCCGTCCACCTCTCCAGCACTGGTGGACAGCTCTCAACACGGCGGGGGCTTCGTAGATGCTTGTTATCCAACCGGCTCTTCTACGGAAGTAGCCGCTGGAGGGGGGTGGGCGGGGGGGGCGGGGGGGGCCGCAGAGGTGTGCTTGGGGGTAGGGGGACAGTGTTAAAGAGGGGCACAGACCAATGTGGGCCCAGAGGCAGCAGGGGTGGAGCGTGGCTGGTCCACTGCATGCACACCCTCCCCTGAGGCTGGAGAGCTGAGGGCGGGGCCGCTGGGGCCTCACCTGCCAGGCAAGGGGGGGGGGGTCTAAAAAGACCCCCTGCCCTCTCCAAGGTGGGGCGGCAGAGCGCGGGAGCAGGGCTGAGCCGAGCTTGCTGTCACTGTCCTGTCTGGTCCTCAGTTTCCCAATCTGTTTAATGGAGGGGTTGAGTCAGAGGCTCCACCAAGTTCAATGGCCCCACACTGACGGCTGGGAGGGGCTGCTGGGTGCTCCCAGGCCACGCCCCTCTCTTCTCATCCCCTGCTACTGGTCAGCACCTCAGCTTCTGCTGCTCGCGGCCCCTGCTGCTGATCTGGGGGGCCGGTTCCTCCCAGATCATCTAAATGCTTAAGGGCCCACCAGACCCCGTCTTTTGGGAGCCCCCATGCTTGGGACAGAGCAGCCCCCCAAGGAGGAGCTGGGGCCCACTCACGGGGTGGGGAACCCCAAGGGCCAGACTGGCCACAAATTCTTAGCAACTAAGGCTCGCTGTTGGGACAGGAAGGGAGGTGCCCCAGCAGGGATGAGTCAGAGACTCGGGGTCTCCCAGCACGGAACAGCCCAGGAGTCTCGGCTGCAGGGTGGGTGGCGGGCGCCATTAGGAGAGGCCTGGGGGCAGGCAGGGCCCAGTGCTCAGACACCAGGCCAGCCTTGGTGACTCAGTTTCCCCACAGCTCTTCCTCAGTCCCCACGGCCCAGAGCACGCAGCCCCCTCTTGACCCCCTAAGGAGGCTATCAGGCCCATCTGGGGCCCCCCGCTGCCCCCAGCCTCTGTTCTAAGCCCGAGGCCAGCCTAGGCCTGGCTCCCAGGAGGATTCCAGCCTCAGCCTCGTGACGTGCTTGCCGTGTGACCCTGGGTGATGCTGGACCCTTCTGAAAGATGGGGCCGGACAGGCTGACCTCCACTGGGAAGGATGGTGTACATGTACTTGTGTGTTCATGTCTATCGGCTGTCTCCCAGCCCAGACACAAGCACCCCACTGCCGGGGCCTCACACAGTCTCATCCCCAGACCCCAGCAGAGCACGCAGTGGACCCTCAACACGTCTGCTGGATAACCTTCGGGACCCTCCAGCTCAGAGGGCCAAGAGCCTCGGTTGCTGCCCCCATGTGGCTGCTGGGTCCCAAGTGGTCTCTCCAACCCCACTCCTCCCCCTCCCCTCCCCTCCCCTCCCCGGGAGAGCTCGGCAAAGCCAGGTCTCAGCCGGCCACACACAGGCAGGGCAGGTGGAGGGTGACAGGCAGGCCAGAAAGAGGAGGTGAGTGTCCACACCCGCCGCCCCACTTCCTGCTCACCTACGTAGTCGCCCACTGACACAGGGTACCTGGCAGTGTCCGAGGCCAGCCTGCCCTGCTCAAATACCAGAACTGAACCAACACAGCAGGGGCACAGGAGCCCCTCCGCCACCCTCTGCTCCCACTCACTGTGCATCCCCAGACAGTACCCCACCCCACTCCGGCCTCAGTCTCTCAGTCCCCCCATCTGTACAGTGGGTCCTGGGAAGGACGATACCAAAGTCCCTTCCACAGCAGGGCTGCGGTCCCCTGCATGAGCTCCACCATCAGCCACCCCAACAGAGCCCTGCCCAAGGCCAGGTGACACCCAAGCTTCTGTTGGAAGAAATCGGAATCCATGACGGGAGACAAAAAGGGAAGGGTGATGCAGGGGGCATGAGGGGGGGGGTTGCTGGAGAGATGACAAATGTATCCAATGTCCACGGCGCAGCAATGCCACCATCTGCTCCAGGTGCACGCCTGGAAATTTATGGCCCCATCACCCGGCCCTGGAGATCTATCTCCTGCCTGTCAGTCACCAGCATCTTTCATCCTGCGCCCTCCCCCCATGTGTATTATCCACCACCAGCCCAGGCAACCACGGGGTCTGCCTGTTTGTTTCCTGCGGAGATATATGAACATCCCAGTCCAAGCACCTCTGCTCGTAAATTTCTCCCACTGCTACGCGCCCTCAGAAACAGGGTCCTCTGCTAATGGGCTCTGGGCCTCTAAGGGGATGGGGACTGCAAGGTAGGGGTAGGGGCCCTGACCCGAGGGATCTGAGGAGTTTCCTGAGTGTTTAGGAAATCCCACTGAAATCTAGAGCTGGTGTGTGTGTGTGTCTTAGGGACACACACAGACGTGGGACCAGGCAGGCACTCGCGTGTTACCCTGCTGACATCCAAGCCACTGTCAGGATTCTGGCCCCACTAATTTCTCTCTTGGAGCAGGCGATGTTGACAAGCAGACATGTAGATTCAAATTCCCAGGGTCTAAGAGAGGGGCTGCTGGGTCCAAGTTTCTCCTGGGGGCCCCGGCCACCTGGGTTTTTTTGGGGGGGTAGGGAGTTGGGGGAGCAGCAGCCTCTCCCCAGCTCAGGTGGCGGGCGTCAGCTTCTAAAGGCTCTGTGAAGAACTGCTAAGCTTTCCAGAGGGACTCCTGTGGGGCTCTGGGGAAGGGACATCAGGCTTTCTCATCCCCTGGCCCAGGTACACGCGCCCACCACATCCCTTGCCCACCGCCCACATCTGCCAGGTCTCAGGATAAGATGCCCATCCCTGCTTTTCCTAGTCAGGACTCCAGGCTTGTGGCTGCTATGTCATCCTAAATGATACACGGGCAGCCGGCCTGCTGCCGTGGCCAGGGGGACTGAACAGCTGCTGGCAGGAGAGGGTCCAAGAGGATCCGACTGTATGACTGCCAACCTTCCTGACCCAGAGACCAGGGCGTGTTCAGCCGTCCCTTAACAAGAGCCCAGGAAAGTGAGGCATCCAAGTGCTGGGGTCCCGGCCCGGCTCCAACCCCCGAATGTAGAGAGCAGGTGGGCACTCCCTCTGAGGCACGGGCCACCTGCAATTTGTCCCTCTGCCTCTGAGTTGCCTCTTCTGATGAAGCAGGATGCAGACCTGAGATGAGGTTGGGAGTGTGTCCCCCATTGCTCGTTCAATTAAAAGTTGAAAGCTGCAACGACCCAGGGTGCAGGCCAGGGGGCTGGCTGGGCAGGAAACATGAGACTATTTGTGGCTTCAAACCAACATAAGCCCCGTTTGCTCCTTTCCTCTGGGGCTGGGGCCTCACCGGAGACAGCCCCCCCCAGAGAGAGAGGAGACTGGGGAAGTCCACCTTTGTATCCCCCCTCGCCCTGCAGCCTTCCAAACCTCCTGTCCCCAAGGCTCCTGAGATCTTAGATCTTGTTAATGCTTTCTTCCCAGCCCCCAGCCCAACAGAGAGAGAGAGGCAGACCCAGCTGCATCCAAGCAAGGGCTCAGGGAAGATGGCTCACACCTGAGGCTCTGCTGGGGCTGCAAACCTGGCCTGATCTCCCCACGCCTGGAGGAGAGGCCTCCAGGGGCCCCGCCTGTGCTGAGCCTCCCCTGTGGTGCTCCTTCCATAAGGCGCACATTTTCACCTGGCCTGGTCTCCCCACGCCTGGAGGAGAGGCCTCCAGGGGCCCTGCCTGTGCTGAGCCTCCCCTGTGGTGTTCCTTCCATAAGGCGCACATTTTCACCTGGCCTGGTCCCCCCACGCCTAGAGGAGAGGCCTCCAGGGGCCCTGCCTGTGCTGAGCCTCCCCTGTGATGCTCCCTCCACAAGGCACACGTTTTCAATGTACCCCCATTTTACAGCCTTGGAAACTGAGGCTCTGGGAGGTTTACCTGCCCCAAGGTCACACAGCTGATGCCGGCAAGAGTCTGGTTTTGATGGCAGAGGCTTGTCGGTCTGTTTTGGAGGGGGAACACCTGCAAGGGGCCCCACCCTGAGCAGCGAGCAGGTGACCTGCGGATTTCACAGGATGGAAGGGGGGACCTGTGTCCTTAGAGGCAGGTTGGGGCAAGGAGGCTCAGCACCCCTCCCCCAAGGGATGACAGTGAGAACGGGTCCGAGGTGGGGGAGGGGTGGAGAACATCCACCAGGTTCTTAGCAAAGGCCCCCGCCCCCGCCCCCACCCCTACGCCAGGGCTTTGGCTCCCCGATCGCAGAATGCGGCCCCTCCCCCGAGTAAAGCTGGACCGTCCCGGGGTGCCTAGTGGGGAGGCGCACAACGTCGGAGAGCGGGCAGACAGGGCAGGAATGGTGACACCGGCACCGACGGAGCTCGGGGACCCTCGGCCGAGGAGGTTTGGGGAAGGGCAAGGGCCGCGCCGGGTCGACCGCAGGGAGCAGCAGCTCTGGGCGAGGGTGGTATGCGGACCGACGAGGGGGCAGAGGTGCTGGGGAAGGGGCAGGTCCTAGCGAGGAGTAGTTGTGCGAGGGGCAGGGGCGATCCGGGGGCGACAGCGGTACCCCTATCCAGGACCCCGCTCTCCCCGCCGCCGCCGCCAAGTTCCTCCAACTTTGCCCGCTGCGCTCGGAGGGCGCGCTGGGCCTGGGCGCACTAGGGCCGGGGGGCGTAGGGAGAGCGCGCCGGCAACGCGAGGTGCGGGGCCCGCCGCGCCGCTCCCGGGAGTGGCTGGACTCCCGCGCGCCCAGGCTCGGCCCCAGTCCCGCGTGGACTCGGGCTCCGCGGGCTCCGCACTTACCTGCTCGCCCGGCCGCCGCTCCGGGGCTGCGCCCGCCGCCGCCACCACCGCCGCCGTCCTTCAAGCTCTAACTTCGCTCCGGGGATTGAAATTCCTCCCCAGCTTCGCCCATCGATCCGCGCGCGCCGCCCCGCCCCTTGCCTCGCGGGCAGCGTGGCTGGTGTTCGCGCACCTCCCCTGCGCTCCCCCTCCCCTGCGCGCTCCCTCCCACCCTCTCTTCCTCCCTGCTCGAGTCCGGCTCGGAGTCTCGCGCCCTCCCCTTTCCCCCCTCCCTCCAGAACCCCCTGCGCTCGCCCGGCCTCCTCACAGCCGCGCTCCTGCCCTCCGGCCGCCGAGCGGAGGGGGAGGGGGAGGGGGAGGGCAGCAGGAGGGGAGGTACTAGAAAGCGCAGGAGGGTTCCTTCTCGGCCCCTCTCCAGCCCTTCCACCCACGTCCGAGTGGGGGCGGGGCCGCCCTCCGCGTAGGGGAGCGCGCAACAGCTGTGGCCGGGAAGAGCCACCCACGACCCCTCCCCTTTAAGCAAAGACCAGGCGTCCTCAGGACCCGACTCGGCCCTGCTGTCCGGCCCACCTAGGAGAAGGTAGGGATCCGGGGGCAGAGAGCTGGGGGGGGCGGGGGGCGGACAGGTAGGGCTGGCACCCTCTCCCCAGTCCTGGCCCCCCTTCCTTCCCTCACTCACCCCAACCTCTGGGAAAACTCCGAGAGGCTCGGCGCACTCTTCCCTCTTAGTTTGACCCTCACAACCTGCGTGTGAGGAAGCCCCCTTTCCGCAAGTTACAGAGAGGCCCAGAGGCTTGCCCCACGTCACACAGCAGGTCCGGAGCAGAGCCCGAAGGGCAGCTTTGCCCCCAGGTCTGAGCCTCCTGGCCCCTCGGGGCTCCTCCCTGGGGCCGGGCAGGCCTCGGCGGTGCCCCCGGCCGCCCGGGTGGGCTGCCCGGCCCGTACCTCGGGCCGCTCGTGTCCCGGCGCAGCCTGGCTCGTCCCCGCCGGCGCCCGCAGCCCCCTCCCCGCTTCCTGTCCCCCGCCCGCCTCTGATTCCCGGCCTCAGTACCCCCGGCACGCTCTCCGCTCCCCGCCAGCAGCTGGGCAATTCACCGAGCATACAAAAGAGTTGACTCAATTCAAAGACAGCAAATCAAGATAAATCCTATAGTGTGTGGGGACCGGAGAGAGAATGTGAATGAACGCCCACAGCACCAGCGACTCCTGTAGGGACCGGCAGATCCCCCTCGCCCCGCACCACCTGGGCACGGAAGGTCAGCCAGGAAGTGGGGAGTGGGCTCTACGCTGCCCTCCCCCTGCCAGGTGGGAATTTAGGACTTTAGTGCTTTGTGGCCCCCTCCTGCCTGCCAGGTGGGGCTCCCTTGTGAGGGGGTGCCTCAGAGCCATAAAGGGGGTGCTAGGACAAAAGCAAGGGTGCCCCGTGGTTATGTACTGGGGGGGCGGTATGTCCAGAAACGTATCACAGCTCCGGGGGTCAGGGTGAGGCACAGGGAAGGAGGCAGCGGGGCCGTGTGGGGCATCTGAGCTGCAGCCTTTCTCCCTGGGCTGCCTCCTACCTGGACCCTTGTCCCAGCAGGCCTCAGGCCAAGGGCAGGCCCTGGCTATCACCACATAGATATACTGCAAGCCTCAGATGTGCCAGGCCTGGGGACCAGGGAACGGAGGGGTTGGTGAGAGGACCCCCTACCCCTCCCTGTTGTCTAAGAGGCCCTCCACAGCTACAGTTGGGACTGGGGAGAAACTGGTCCTCCCCCAGAGTGACACTGGTCACTCCTGGAAGGTCCAAGAAATCAACCTTCAAGCCTCTGGCCTCACCAGCCCTGTGCAGGGAATGCATGGGAGCCGAGGCTCCCGTGCATTCTTTCCCAGGCAAGCCTCTGCCAGAGGTGACGGACTCCCATTTCTGGCTGGTTCCCCCAGGGCTACGCTGGCCAAGCAGCTCGGGCTCAGGAAGGATCCGGTTGGCTTGGGATGGGCCGCTGGGGTATGCCAGGGACCAAGCTAGGGCCTGCCTAGAGTTACATCCCGACCTCCTGCTGCTTGCTCCCCAGGCCCAGGGGCTACGAGCCCATCTCTAAGGCATAGAAGCCAAGGCCAGAGGCCTCAGAGCGCCCTCACCAGCACTGCCCCACCCCCCAGGCAAGTATTGGCTGCCCAGGGCTAGGGCTCTGTGGAGGGGCTCAGAGGCCAACGGGAGGGGCAGGGAGGGTCCAGGCACCCGGGGGATCCGTGAGCCGGCCCCACAGAGAGCAAATCGCAGAGTTGGGGGCACAGGGGATTGGAGGTGGGGCGGAAGGCGGGGCTCCCGGTCCTGGCCACTGAACCCCCCACCCCAAGCGGAGGCTGCACCTTAGGGCTGCGACCTCGTCCGCTGAATCTCAGCTGGGTCGCCCCTCCCCCGTGGCCGCGCCGATTGGCGGCCTGCGTGTAAGTCATTAATTCTGTTACAGAGACGCCGGCGCCGCCGCGAGGACATCTGTCAGGGACCACATACGGCGCTCCACGCCCCCTAGCCCACCCCCAGACCCAGAGCGGGGGAAAGGATGCGGATCCTACCTCACCGAGGCTCGGAGATCGCTGGAGCACAGCAAATGAGCGCTGGAGAGCGTCGGGGTCCCGGAGTTGAAGGAGGGGGCGGGGCCCGCGGCCAGCCCTGGGGACAAAGACACCCCCCCCCGCTGCCTGGGGGCTGGGTGTTGCAGACGGGGAGACGGGAACCAGTACCCCGTGTCCCCCGTCCCCCGTCCCCCAAATCCTCAAATCCACTCAAGCTCCGGTCTGAGTGTTGGGGGTGGGTGGACCGGGGGCGGGGGAGGAAATGGAGTCCTCCTGGGCCTTCGGGGTGCGCGCAGGCGACGCTGGAGTGGCGGCCACCAGGACATCGCCTCCTCCCTGCACGTGAGGCTGTAGCTACACCCCAAAACCCTCTCAGGAGCTTCGCGGGTCCCCTTCACTCTCCAGAACCCCGTCGGCTGCTCGCGGCGACCACCGCACTACCCCCGCCGCTCAGATGGGGCGGGTGAATGGGCCGCGCACCAGTGTGAGCTCGGCAGGAATTCCCGCTCACCGCCGGCAGTCCGGCCCCAGGGATCCCACACCCACCCAGCGCCGGAGGGCTCGGGTGAGGGCTGTGCTAGGATCGCGCCGGTCTGGGCGGTCACAGGCCACACCATGCAGTTTGGGAAGAGAAAAAGTTGGGGGGGGGCGACACCCCGAGACCGGAGAGTAAAGAATGAGGGGAGAGGCGGGGGGGCGTGGAGGGAAGAGCGACAGGATGAGGACCATGAGGGTCGGGGGGCAGCTCCGGGCCTGGGGTCCCGCCACACCCCGCAGCCAAGCCTAGCTTCACGGCTTCCCCGGCGGAGACAGGTGCGGGTTATAGGCGCCTATTAATAGCCTGGAGCCGGCTCCTTCCCGCAAGCATGGCAGCGGCGGGCAGAGCCAGGGGACCGGATTGAGGTGGGGGGGGTCCTGTAACACCCCCTCCAAGGGCTCCAGCGGCGGGGGGCGGAGCAATGCTCCCTCCACGCCGGCTGTGCGAAGGCTAGGCGCCCACAGTCTGCTCCCTGCCCGTCCTCGACTACAAGATGGGGCTCCAGATGGGGGGCAGTCTACGCGTCAACTTGGGGCGCCGCGGCTACCACTGCTCCCTCGCAGGCAAGACCACCTCCCTAGCCCGATCCCTGCCTATCCCGCCCTTCGTGCTCACAGCGCTCAGGAAAGTTTCGGGGTCCCCGCGGCGCCTCCTAGCCCGAGGGGTCCGGAGTCCCGGGCCTTCGGGCCGCGGCGTCGGGGAGGGAAGTTTGTCCAGCCGGGGCTCGGCGACTGCTAACTTCGAGTGCGCCCGCCTCGGAACCCGAGAGCGGGGACGCCCAGGACCGACGGACCCAACGCGCCACAACCAAAGCCCCACCGGCGAGGGGACTCGGCCCCGGCACGGACGCTCAGGGCACGGCGCGGGGACTGGAGCGGCCCGGGCTGCGAGAGCCACTGGGGACCCCGCGCCCGCCCCCGCTGCCGCCTGGGAGAGCATCTTCCTTGCCTCCCCCAGGGGCTGGGACCCGCTGGCCCTGCAGCTGCGGTAGAAGCGACCCCCAAGCCGCAGCACCCTCCCCTACACGCCCCTTCCTACCTGGACCGGGGTGCGGGCCAGGGGCCGGAGGCACGGTCACGGGCGAGCGGAGCGCGCGCGCCCAGGTCCCCGGAGCGCGGCGGCGGCGGCTTCCCCTCCTTCCTCCAGCTTTTCCTCCTCCGGCCTCGCTGGCTCCAGACAGATCTCCTCCCCCTCGCGCCCTGCCCGCCACTCCCGGAGCCCGCCGGGCTGGGCTCCGCCTGCGACGGGGAGAGGAGCGGAGCCGGCGGGAGCCGGGCTGCGGCGCTCACTGCGTCAAGCGCGGGGCGAGCGCGGGGCGGCGGCGGGGACAGCGCGTGGCGAGCCCTGGGCCGGCCGGGCAGGCGGGGGAGCGGCGGCTTCGGCTCCGGCTCCGGCGCGAGCGCGGTGGTGGCGGCCGCGGCCGCGCCGAGGTTGTAGCACATTCTTTCCGAGCGTGATCGAAGGTTTCGTGGAGGAGCCCGAGCGGGGAGGGCTGGAGGAGGGGTGGGGGACGCGGGCGGGGGCGCGCGGCGGTGGCGATCCCTCACGTCGGTGGACTGGGGGTGTCCGGAAGGTGAGGCGGGAGGGAAAGTTGGAGCGTCCTGTGGGGGCGGCGTGGGGAGCCCAGCGGCATCCTCGCCCCCTCCTTCCGGCTCGCTCTGCGCGCCCCCGCCCAAGGCCACGTTAGAGCAGAAGCCCCCGAAGGCCTAGGAGTCGGGACACTGGGTGGAGATGGGAGGTGGGCCCCTGGGGCGGAGATGAGCACGCGCGTGCGGGCACTGCCTTGTGCACACACACCCGGGAACCGCGTGAAAGTTGACCCGAAGTCAGACCCTGTGTGGGCGCGCGCGTCCGCGAGTGCAATTGCTCGGCCCGCAGGGGCGCGCGTTTCCGGGATGGGCAGGGCCCTGCACCTGCTGGGGGTCGCGCCCTAAACGATTTGCCCTCCCCCAGATTGCTGACCCCCACTAACCCTCCCACTGCTCGGCCCCGACCCCCTTTCGGTTGGGGGGAGGGCCGAGGAGGGTGTGTGGGATCAGCCAGGATTCTTCGGATTCCGGAAGGTTCGGTTTAGCGGATTTTCCTCCCACCGATCCCCTTCCCTTACATTCGCCTCCCGAACCCCCGGGGGACTGAAATCTCTCGGTCGGCCTCTAAACAGGGTTCTAAATCCGCAGCGCCCTGGTCTCCCTGAGCCCGCACCCAGCGTCCCACCGCCTCCCGGGGCGGCTCCCGCTCCTCACGGCCGCTGCCCAGCCTGCGGCTTGCGTGTTCGGTGAGAATTCCAAACCAGACTCAAGAGCGCCCCCGCCCGGCACGGCCTGCGCGCCGCTTCCTGAGCCGCTGTGTCGGAGCCCGGGAGCCGGGACGCCGGCGGGCGCGCGGGGCAAGACCCTCCGGGCGCCGCGCCCTGCGCCGCGCCCCTGCCCCGCGTCCTGCCCCGGCCCGGGAAGGGAGACAGAGACGGCGGGGTCGACCTGAGCGCCGCGGGGCGCGCGCGGCATAGGGGAGGGGGCTGCTGGAGGGTGAGGGGCGCCCCCCCCCGGGAGGAGGCGCCGGGACAGGCGTGGGAGTGGCGCGTGAGGCTGCGAGCAGCGCGGCCAAAGGCTGGCCAGGCCGAGGATGGGCGCGCCGGGTTCCGGTTAGGGGTCCGGTCCAGCGGCCTCTCCGCAGCCCATAAACTCCGTCCAGCCTGCGGCACCCGCTGCCGCCCTCCAGCTCCTCCCAACCCCACCCGCGCCTCCACCAGACTCGACGTCTCCGCGGGAGAGCCGAGACCCCAGAGGGATCCGGGATAGAGGATAGGCCACCACCTTGCCCCTGGACCCTTGCGCCTAGAGGATGACGGTCAATGTCGGAGCCACTGTCTTTTGGCTGTCCTGTCCTTGAGGGGTGCTCAGACCTCCTGGGACCGAGAGGTGGGGGCAGAGGCTGCCTTGGGGGGGGTGTCTCTCTTGCCAAGGGTCCCTACTAGAGGTGCACTGCCCCTCTGTAGCCTAGGCCGGCTCACAGCCCCCGTTCCCACTTTCTCCCCAACTCGCCAGGGCCTTGCAATTCGGTGACCTGGTTCGCCAGGCGCGGTGCTCCTGCCTTAGGGGAGCACTCCTGCCGGATACCCAGGCCTTTCCTGCTCCAGCATCTTGAGATGTGGAAATATGCCTTTGTTTGCTCTAAGAGGGCAGAGCCTGGCAGCTGCACCCCAGAAAGGCCAGACCCGCCTCAGGCTGGGAATGGGAGACCCCAGGGCAGACCCGGAGGGAGGAGGGAGGCCCGTCTCTCTGGGCTAAATAAAGGCGGAGGGCTCTCTCTCTGGTGTGTCTCCTGTGAGGCAAGATCCCTCCCTCTCTCTCTACCTCCCTCTCTCTTTCATCTCTCAGACACTCCTCCCCTCGTGAGAACCCCCCCGCCCAGCCTCTGTTGTAGACACACTGCACCCACACACCTCATGTCTATAGGCAGCCGCAACCTCACCCACCAGCCACTCCACCACGAGGCATTATCTGGTCGGGAACGCGGGATACCGCTCCACCCTCACAGAAGCCCAGCTTAAGTTGTAGCTGGTATAGCCTGGCATCCTGCTCCAAGCACCCTCAAGTCAAATACACCGCAAGTCCACACCTAACACACGTGCACTCACGCGCACCCACGTGGAATCCCAAGTCCACACCTAACACACAC
>NW_021703769.1:84957383-84992995 GCF_005190385.1 Monodon monoceros
CACCCACGTGGAATCCCAAGTCCACACCTAACACACACACTCACACGCACCCACGTGGAATTATAAACTTCACTTCCATGTGTCAAGCGTGTGCTTGCTGCGTGCCTCAGTTCAGTTCATCCTCACGGCCACCCTAGAAATGAGTACTATTAACACCTCCCGCTTCACAGGGAGGCCAGGATTGAACTCTACAGGAACTGGGTCAGCAAGATTCTTGTTTTTATTGTAACAAACCAACTGCCGTATCTGGATGCACCCCAGTGCTCTTTGGGGAGAGGCAAGCTAGGAAGTGAGGGCCCTCGGGCCTGGGGCTATGGGGCCACCACCTTCCCCAGCTGCTAGGGCCCCCACCCCCACCCCGTGCCTGTGTCCCCCCGCCTCTTTCCTCCGGACACTCTGAGATTCCCCCGGCCAAGTACTCACCACATTGGATTTTCCACCAGACTGTGAACTCAGCAGAGCAGGACAGTCTGACCCACCTCTGAATCCAGGTGCCATACACCCGACCAGCACAGGAGGGGTGACTGAGCGCAGTTTCAGAATAGATGAGGGTCTCACATTTCTCCGCACCCCTGTCATGGCTCCTCTCTCCTCTAACGATGGCCTGGCTGGGAGGAGCTGACCCAGGCAGGTCAGTCAGCCACCTGAGAGTACGCAGGGAAAGAGCAGAGGGACACAAGTGGCCGGGATTAATGTGGAGAAGAGCCCTCCCCACCCCCATACTGGGAGATGGCACCCAGAGAAAAATGGAGACTGTCTCTTCCTGTGCCCAGAACTTCACAGTAACAACAACAAACAATATAAAACCCCAAAGCCATAAAAGAAGCAATATGTCCAACTTATATCCAAGCAAAGATCCTTTATCCTCATATGTAAAGAGCTCTTACAAATCAATTTAAAAATATACCCAAGAGGGAAAAAAGTGAGCAGAGATTATGAACAGAAAAGGAGATAAACATAACACTTATATATACAAAAAGTGCCCAGTCTCACACTTAACAACAGAAATGCAAATTAAAATTACTCTCAAAGATAATTTTTCATTGATCCAATGGGCAAAGGGTAAAGTTTAATGACACACCATGTTGCAATGGTATAGGGAAGCAGGCACTCTTGGAACATCTGAAACAATGTCCAAATTACAAATACATATATCCTTTGGCCCAGCATTTACTTCTAGGAATCTGTCCTCCAGAGACTGCTCACAAATGTGAAAAATGATATATTACTGCATTCAAGGTTATTCACTGAAGCACTCTTTGTAATAGCAGCAGATTGGAAACATCCTGGAGCGCTGGGACACATCCACATGGAGGCGCGTGCAGCTGGATAAGCACAGACTGATTTGAGTCCATCTCCCAGAATGGTCTTTAGGGGAACAAACAAGGAGAGGAACAGTGTATGTAGTACTTTTTTTTTTTTTTTTTTTTTTTTTACGAGTACAAAAAGGGTGTAACAAAATAACATTTTACTTGCTTGTGTGTATTATTTACTGACAATGAAATTCAACCTCCTTAAGAGTGCAGTTCCACGAGTTTTGACAAATGTACACATCTGTGTCATCACCACCCCAATCAAGATATTGAAACTTCCATCGCCCCAGAAAATGAGACTTCTCACTGAGTACCCACATCTGCCATTTGAATTTTGTACAATGTGCATACATTTCCTTTTGTAATACATTTAAATACAGAAGTTAAAATGAAAAATTGTTTCATATCTGTCATCTCATCTGGTCCCCGCAATAACCCAGGAAGGCAAATCGTCCCAGCCCCATTTTACGTATCAGACTGAACTTCGTTCCTGGAATGACAGAGACTTGCCCCAGAGAGCCGAGTCAGAACTTGAACCCAAGGCTCTCTTGTTTCAACAGATTTATTGAGGGATAATTTACATGCCATACAATTCACCCATTTCAAGCGTGCTAGTCAATGGATTTTAGTATATTCAGAGTTGCGCAGCCATCTAATTTGAGAGCATTTTTTACCCCAAAAGGAAACCCCAGTACCCGTTAGCAGTCACCCCCATTCTCCACCACCACCTCCAACCCTAGGCAGCCACCGACCTACTTTCTGTCTCTGTAGATTTGATTTTTCTGGACACTTCAGATCAATGGAATCATATGCTCTGTGGTCTTTTGTGACCGGCTAAGTTCACTTAGTGGTATTGTCTTAGTGGTAAAATGCAGGGGTTTTTTTTGTTTTCTGTTTTTCGTCTTTTTCAGATATGGAGTTTATTTAAAATCATGTTAACCTGTCACGTAGGCATTTGGAATAAAAGAGTGGAAGACGAGCTGAATGAGTCTGAGAAAGCGTCTGAATCAGCATCATTTTACACGCAAGGAAGATGAGGCCACGAAGTGAGGTTTCTTGCCCAAGACAAATGTTAGTTGGCAGCAAGTCTATGATGAAAATTCAGATTCCCTCCTTCCTACTCCACTGCTTCTCCTTCTGACAAATACTTGGCCTACATGGTTTAGAATCCTAGATCCCTCTTCTCCTACTTCTACAGAGATGGAGAGGAAGGGAAGATGGAGGGAAGGCAAGATGTGGAGAGGAAGGGAAAGGGAGGATCCATGCCTGCATCCTTTGACACATGCCTCTGTAGCATCTTGAATTAATCATTCTCTTCCCATTTCCACTGCCGTGCCACAGTACTGGCCCAACGCCTGCCCAGAAGACTTCTGCAGGAACTTCAAAGCTGAGATTCATATATGTTGTAGCATATGTCACAGTTTCATTCCTTTTGATTGGCTAATAATATTCCATTGTATGGATGGACCACATTTTATTATCCATTCATTAGCTGATGGACATTTGGGTTGTTTCCGCTTTGGGGGTATTACGAATATGCTGCTATGAACGTTTACGTAGTTTTTACATTAACATATGTTTTCATTTCTCTTGGGTATATACCAAGGAGTGGAATTGCTGGTCATATGGTAACTCTGTGTTTAACATTTTGAAGAATTCCCAAACTGTTTCCAAAGTGGATGCAACATTTCATATTTCCACCAGCAGTGTGTATGTTTCAACTTCTCCACACCCTCACCACCACTTGTTTTTATGTCTGTTTGATTCTGGCCATCCCAGTGGGTGCGAAAGGGTATCTCACTGTGGTTTTGATTTGCGTTTCCCAATGGCTAATAATGTTGAGCATCTTTTCATGAGCTTCTTGGCCTTTGTAAGTCTTCTCTGGAGAAATGTCTATGAGGGCCCTTGTCCACGGCCACTAGGCTATTTATCTTTTTATTATTGAGTTGCAAGAGTTCTTTATGTATTCTAGACACAAGTTCCTAATTAGATTTATAATTTGCAAATATTTTCTCCCTTCCTATAGGTTTTTTCACTTTCTTGTTGGAATTGTTTGCAGCACAAAAGTTTTTAATTTTGATGAGGTCCAATTTTTTTTTTTCTTTTCGTTGCTTGTGCTTTTGATGTCGTACCTAAGAAGCCCCTGCCTAAGGTGAAGATTTACTCCTATGTTTTCTTCTAAGAGTCTTATAGTTTCAGCCCTTATATTTAGGTCTTTGATCCATTAAGTTATTTTTCAGATGCTGTGAAAAGGGGGTCCAGTTTCATTCTTTACCCGTGTTGTTGGTCCCAGCACCATTTGTTGAAAAGACTGTTCCTTCTCCATTGAATCGTCTTGGCCCCCTTGTCAAAAATAAAGTGACCGTAAATACAAGGGTTTATTTCTGCACCCTCAGTTCTACCCCATAGGTGTATATGTCTCTATCCTTCTGCCAGACCCCTCTGTCCTGGTCCCTGTAGAACCTGACAGTGGGACGTGGGAACCCACTGCTTCGTTCTTCACCTGCAAGATCGTTTTGACTCTTTGGGGCCCTTTACTCTTGAACTCAGTGCAAACCCTTGGCTTATCCCTCAGCCTCCCGGGCTGCCTCCAGCACATGTAGGAGCCCTGATAACTCAGTATTACCAACAATGGAATTGCTACCAACAAGGGGCGCACTTTTCAAGCACCTACTGTACGCCAGTACTTACTGCGTGTAAGTACTTGATGTTCGTTAATTCTTTCATGCCATGGCGGCACTGAGGCACCAGGAGTCCAAGAAACTAGTCCAAGGTCTCACACACACGGTCAGTGAACAGCTACCATGGTCCAGCCGCTTGGCTACAGCACCTGGCCTCTTTCATTGGCTTTCACATGTAATCTTGCAAATTTTCAAACATACAGAAAAGTTGATATAATTTTATGGTGACACCCAAACGCCCACAGCAGACGTCTGGCTCCACTTGCTTTATCACCTTTCTCTCCAGCCCCCAGGAATCAACCACTTTCCCAGTTGGTTGCAGATGTCCATACACGACACCCCTAAACAGGCAGCGCGCACAGCACAAACTACAGTTCAATGTTCGTTATGGATTTTTTCATTCTTTGGAGTAAAATTGATAATGAAATGTAGAAACATCAGGGGGACCATCGAATGCTCTAACGTGTGCTCTGCGGCCCAAACCCCCATTGACAGACAGAACATTCACTCCAAAAATGCCCACGTGCCCCTGCCCCCCGCGCCACCCTGGCTCTGACTTTTTCCACCGTACGTTGGCTTACTCTCTTCCGGAATTTCATAAACTTGGGGTCATAGAGTATATGCCCTCCCTGGGTCTGGCTCCTTCCACCCTGTCCACAGGTGTGTGTCCGTTGGCTGCCGTTTCGCTGAGCGGCGCTGAGTCGTTCGCACATCACGGCCGCTCTTCCCCATCGTGGGGCTGGGCGCCTGGAGGCCTCACAGCGCCACCCCCGTGGCGTCTCGGTCTGAGGGAGGCAGAGACATCTGCCCAGCCTTCAGACGCCACGCTGCTCCCCCGTGGCCTCAGCTCTGGCCTCTCTCCTGCTCACCTGCGTGACCTCTGTTCGCACCTGTGTCCCCACCTGCTCCTCGGGGCCAGCTGCACACCGACCGGAGAAAATGGGGGCCATGTCGCCTCCTTGGAAGCCAGAGGCTGCAGAAACGCACGTCTTTGTTGGCATCGCGCGTCTGGGATAAACCACACGATGGGCTGTTGGGTGGAGAAATCAACAGAGTATTAACTGCATAGAAAATTCAATTCCAATTTTGCAAAGAAAAAATGTACATGTGCATAGAAGTAAGACCTGGCCAAATGATGGTGCTTTTCGTTCTCTCTTTTTTTTTTTTTCCAGAATTTTCCCTCTTGATGATTAGGAATGTGGATTACGACAGCCGGGGCTGTCGGAGCTCGGGCCGGGCCACGCTGAGGCACCCTGCCCTCAGGGACCCTGAGATGTCAGGTCTGTGTCCCTGACAGGCGCGGCCCAGGGCCACCATCAAGGAGCAGCCAATATTTGCAGACTGGATGCGGGCAGGAAGGACAGATAGACGGACAGACAGAGGGGGCCTCACACCTGAGTCGGGTCCATTGCGTCTCCAAGTTCTGGGAACTAACGGGCCGCCTTTCCCGGGGCTGCAGAGGTGGGGCTAGGAAAGCTGTCCCAAAGGGGCTTGCACCCCCTCGTGCTTTGAGGGCTGGAGCTGCTCTCCTACAGCGTGAGAGGCCGGGGACCACGGCTCCCCAGGGGGGCCGCCAGGTCCCTCCAGGGACTCCAAGATGGAGGTGCCGTCGGAGGCCCCAAGTGGACGTGGCCTTGAACACATGTGGACCCCTGCCGACACAGTGAAAGCGGCTGCAGCACCGGCCCTTCCCCCACTTCTCACGTGAGCCCCTGGGGTCAGGACCAGTCAGCAGTGTCACCTTTGGGCAAAGTACTCACAGTAGGTGCTTCGGGACCGAGCCACAGGCGTGCCGTTCCTCACAGGTGGGCCGTCAGCGTGTAGCCCTGCTGCCCTGCTCGGTGGGGGCCCCAATGCCCACCCTTCTCCCTGGGAGACCCGCTGCAGCCCAGCCCCAGGGCGCAGGAGCCCGGGGGCAGGAGGGCGGGTCTGGGTTCAGTGGGCACCATCCTAGCGCGCGCTTGTCCCCTTCTGAGGGTGTGGCCTCCTCACCTCCAGGCCTGTGCTTACACCTGTGCCCCTGCGTGGCATGCTGTCCAGCACGCTGGTCAGCCTGCCCCAGGCCTCTGCCCTTCAGGCCCAGCTTGGGTGTCCTGGGCCGGTTCAGGTGCCCGTGCACGCCCATCACCTGGGCTGGGGTCGCGGTTCCTGGTCGGGGATCACCTTGCAGGAAAGGGCTTGTGCCAGTGCCCCCGAGCCCCAGTGCCCCTCACAGGGCTTGAACTGACCTGGCTGGAGGGGGGGGGGGGATCCCAGGGGAGGGACAGGCAAGTGGGTCCAGGGAACAGAGGCCAACTCCGCCCCTCCCCCTGGCAGTCTCCATGCCAACCGACTGTCCCATCTCCTGCTTCAGTGTCAGCTGCTCTCCTTTCCCAGAGGGCCCTCTGCCCCCAAAGACAGGCCACTTACCCTGAGCCCCCGTCAGGATGGAAAACCAGGCAAAGTAGGCGATTTGGGCCAGGAGGTGCCCTGCTGCAGGGAACGATTGATTGAGTTTCCTCCAGGAATGAGGCCAGCGCCTCCATCCTTCCTGGCCGAGCGCCCTCCCTCTGGCCTGATCCGTGGGTCAGAGTCCAGGGGGTGGCCTTCCTCACAGCCACCCTGATCCACCCCTTCCTGGGTCCATGTCGACGCCTCTGCAGGGCAGCCTGGGATCTACAGCTGCAGGCCTCAGATCCCTCCAGGCTGCCCAGCCCCTGGGCCTCCATTAAAGCACCAACTAGTGTGGGAGGTGGCCCCTCCACCACCTCCTTGCAGGACAACGTGCCCCCCCGCTCAATTACTTTTGAGAAAAATACACACCGCCCCTTGTATTACTGTCGTTTCTTCTCCCACTCAAGCCTCCTGGCCCAGTGGGGCATCAGGATGTGCTTGATTTCCTCCAATGTCAGGGAGCTCACTACTCAGCCCTGGCAGCTGCTGGTTTATGCACCTACATGTCCCACCTGGCTCTGTCTTGAGAAGAGCTGAGCACCCCGTCCTGCCCCAGACAGGGTGGCTCCTCGGGCCATCTCAGGGCAGCCTGTGGTGGGCCCACCTCTGAGGGCTCCTGGCCTCAGCTCAGTCCTCGGCCCAGCCCTGCCTGCCCCCTCCCACGTGACCTCCACCCACACCTCCTCGCCTCCCCTGCATCTCTGCAAAGGTGTCCCCAGCTCTCCTGGCTGTGCAGCCACCAGTGCCCCCTGGAGCTGACCTCTCGGGAGTCTGGGCTTCGCGGGCTAATGGGCAGCAGCCCGGGACAGGCTGTGATGGACACCAGCAGGGCAGGGACCCAGCTGTACGATGTACTGTCAAGTGGGCAGCAGATAAAACGCCTACCCAGTGTGACAGAAGCAAGATATAAAAAGCCTCCACGGCGCCTTTATATTGACTAGAGAGCTTGTCCTTCATGTCCCATTATCTCCCGGGCTAACAGGCCGCACACTGAAGCTGGAGGGAAGTCGGTGTCCTGGCCGCAGGGAGACGCGGGCTCCCAGGGCGCCCGACGCAGCCTGGGGCCCCCAGTCGTCCCCCAGCATCAGTGAACCCCTCCCAGGACTGTCTGACGTGGCGGGTCACTGTCCCGCATGCACTTTCTCCCCCTTCTTGTCGGGGGTCCGGCAGGACACGATCACCCCTCGCGGAGGCTGCGGGTGGCAAGGGACTTGCCTAAAGCAGAACTGGTCCTAGTTCTGCAGCATCAGTAGAAGCGCAGGTTCGGGGGCCGCCCACCACTCAGCGTTCAAGGAAGACGTGCCCCCATCTTACAGTTGGGGCTAAGTCCAGGGATGGGGGGATTTACCCTGCATCCCTGCAAGTCAGAGGCAATGCTGGGCTGGGACCCAAGGCTATGGGACCCCAGAGGCCCCCGGGAGGGATCAAGCTGGGGTCTGGAGCATCTGCAGATGGCTGTGGAGCTCCAGCCGGACCAACACCCAGAGCACAACCTTCCCCGGCACCAGGGGTCTGCGGGCCCCAAGGCCCTCACGAGGCCAGCAGGGCAGAGATGGAAGACAGGCTCCTTCTGAGGCAGGTGATGCCCCGCAGGCTAGAGGCCAGCAGGGAGAGGGCTCAGGAGGCGGCCGCAGCCCGGAGCTGGCTCCTGGGGGTCCTGGAGCCTCGTTGCCCGCCCGAGCCCCGGGCCGGGGTCCCCAGGAGCCCCCTGTTCCTGTCCTGTGCAGGCCCCTCTCCCAGTCCCCTCAGGCAGGTGGCTGCTCCACACCCGGCCCAGCACCCCAGGGACCGCGCGAGCCAGAAATGTCTGTGGCTCAAAGGAGGCCGGGAGGCACGCTGATCTAAATGAAGGGCCGTTTCTTCCAGAAGAGCTGGGCCCGTGGCACCTCCGAGGAGCCTGGAGCTGGCTGGCCAGTCGCGGCATGCGGAGCTAGTAATTAATAAAAATGAGTAATGATGGACCATCTGTCCCAGCCTGTGCTCTGTGGCGGGGCCACGCCGAGCCCTCATTAGGCATTCCTCGGCTGTGTCCCCACAGATGTTGACGGTGGCCGTGGGGCTCCTGTGGGAAGACTGAGTTGAATAAATTTAGGCAAACAGCACGGAGAAGGCTGGGTCTCGGAGAAGGAACTCATGCGGGGTCAGCCTGAGTGAGACCCGTGGGCAGGGGCCCGCCGTCTGTCCTCCACCCGGGAAGGTGGGACGGGGTGCAGACTGCGCGTGGGTGGGGGCCTGGCCTCACCTGCTCCCTGCACGACCTTGGGCAAGCGCCGGACCACTCCGAGCCTCCACTCCAGGCTGCGGGGAGCAGGGCAGGGCCCCAGGACAGGGGTCAGAGTGTGTGTTGGAAGCACGGGGATCAGGGATCAGGACCCCCAGAGCCTTTAGTTTGCTCACGTGCAAAGGAGGCCGCTGTCCGTGGAGTCTAGTTGGTGACCAGTGGACAGAAGGGGCCTCGTGTCTTGGAACTCTTGGAAGGTGCTGGTCAGGGCTTACTCTCCTTGACAAGCTGGCCACCGCTGTGCTCCTGCCAGAGACCCTCACCCTTGCAAAAGGCCTGCAGGCCAGGAGCTACTCCTTGCCCTGGGGGAGTCCATCAGCAGGAGACGGGGCTGGGCGCCCTGGATGCCCATGGCTTGCAGCCCAGTGAGAGTCAGACAAGCAAAGAGGGAGCTGCAAGGAAATTGGGGTTCAGCATGGGCGGAGGTGCCGGGAGAGGAAGCGCCCCCAGAGGTCTGGGGCGGCAGGGAGCCTGGGCAGACGCAGAGGCAGGGTTTGCCCTCTTGGAATCCCAAAGCTTTGGGCTCTGCGGTGTGTCACGGCTCCCCAACCTGGCTCCCCTCTGGACAAGTGGCCAAATGCCCCAGGGTGGGGCCCTCCCACGCAGGGCAAGGGTAGCTGGCCTTGAAAACACCGGGAAGAGGCATGCACAGAGAGGGACACTGAGATGCAGAGCCAGGCGGCCTGCCCAAGGCCACGCAGCGAGAGCAGCGGAGCCTGACTCCCTCCAGGCAGAGGGAAGCCCCAGCTCACCCTGACCCTGACCTCGAAGGTCTTCCCGCCCCCTTTCCCCACCCCCTCCGCAGCCTCCAGATCTGAATTCTCCTGCCGTATCTCTGCCCCTCGTCCCCTATTTCCCTCCAGTGTCTCTACTGCATTGTGAGGGTGACTCTCTCAAGATGGACCTCATCTTAGAGGTAACCACTCCGGTCTCCCCTGCGGACACGGGTATTGAACACAGACCACAGCAGAGGATCTCTGCCTGCTCAGCAGCTCTCCGTTTGCTGTCCTGTCAGCTGACCCCACCCTTCCTGGTGAGTGCACCCACCCACCTGTGTCTCCCCAGTCCCAAGGGACAGCTAGCTGAGCAGGCCCTGGCCGCGGGCCCGTGACATCGGACCCCAGGCGTCTCTGGTTACCCACCTGGGTAACCCAAAGTCTGCCTGGCTCACCCCCAGAGAACCCAAGCCCCCAGCTTTGTCCCCACACAATGGAGCACCCGCCCAGAAAGTGGAATCAGAGGATGTGTTTGTTCCAGGGGCAGTCAGCCTGGCCGGACCCTCGGTGCCCATGGAGGTCAGAAGGGAAACTGAGGCCCAGGGGAAGCCAGCCCTCCCATGCAGAATGGGGTCAGAGTGGAGACAGGAACCCAGACCCCCTGGACACCAGGCCAGGGGTCTTTCCCACCCGGGGTCTCCTGCCAGCCTCACTGCAATGGAGGTAAAGCCCCCTCAGGCAGGGCTCAAGGAGAGAAGAGGGTGCAGGGAGCCTGGAAAGCTATGGAGGTGCTCAAGGGCAAGGGGGTGGAGAGGAGCACGTCATTACCCGCGTGAGTATTCATGAGTCCTATGAATATTCATAGCAATCTCCTACCACTGATAAGGGAGAAGCTGGGCTGGGAGGGAGAATCCAGTACTCACTTGTCTGGCCAACCTGGGGCCAGAACCTGGGCAGTGGCCCTGGGCCTTGCGGCCCATCGACCAGCAGGCCCAACAGGGACCCCTCTCCAGAGGTTGACAAGGAGCAGGGGCCAGCGAGGGTCTGGCCAGGGTGAGAGGGCCCCATGGCCTCTCCCTGCCATGGGCGTGGGCTCCCGGGCCCAGCTAGTCACGGACGCCTGGGCGTGGCAGGCGGGGGCGGGGGCGGGGGGGGGGGAGTGGCCGGGAGCTGGGTGCCTCAAGATGGGTCTGGCTTCTCAGGGTAATTGGCAAGCAGCCAGAAAGAGCTGGGAAGAGGTTGCAGCTGCTGGAAACAGGATCGCCTGGGGGCTGATGAGGACAAGACTAATGTCAGGGGTGGAGGGAGCCCAGAGAAGGAAAGTGATGACGGCTCAGAGAGGGTCAGTAACTCACCCGCGGTCACACAGCAAAACCACGAGGCAGTCCAGGGCTCCATTCTGTGAGTGTACAAGTGTGGGTGAGGGCTCTGGTATGCAGGAGGGTGACACCTGAGCTGGTTCCTACCCTAGGACAGGTGTGTGATTCTTCCCGCACTTAGTAGGCCCTCAATTTGTATATATCCAATGAATGAATGATCCACAGCTCCACGTGTGTCTGTATTTTAAAGGGACAACCGAGTCTCAGAGGAAGGGCCCCGTCCCAGGTCATGCTGGAGGGCACGATGGGTCAGCCCCTGTCTCACTGGGTAATGCCTGCAGGTTAGACACGGATCTTTGTGGAAAACCACCATCTTTGGTGATCCTGAGCCATTAGGAGCGGGGAAGACTCCGCTAGCAGCCCCGCCTCTCTGCGACCTCAATCCCTTCTAATACACGGAGCTGAGAAAGGTGTGCAGGTGATACTCACCTGGAGGAAAACAGAAGACTCAGGAGACCAAGGGCCGTTGAGAGCGGAGGGCGGCAGGGCTGGGCTGAGACAGGACAGGGCAGGTGGATAGGAGGGTCCCAAGGCCAAGGGAGGCCTGAGTCTCTGGAGCAAGTCCCGAGGCTGAGAGGGTGAGCACACACGTCCATCTGCATGGTGTCAAAGCAGGCAGGACACCACGTCGATAGGAAACCAAATGAGGAGGCTGACAGTTTGTGGGGGACTAAAATAATCATAAATGATGGTTTTTATTAAAAAGTATCACCGGGAAAATGTAGGCTCATTCCAGAAGCCCAAAAAGAGCCCAAAATGTAATAAGGGGGAAGAGGGGAGATGGGGAATGGAAAATTAAAATCATGAAAATAGCCCAAGAAAATCTTCTGATATCTGCTGGCGGTGGCGGGAGGGAAGGACGGAAGGAAGGAGGAAGGGAGGGTGTCATGTAGTGTGAAGTGATAAACGTTATTCTGTAGCCGAAACAGCACGAGGGCGGGAGGAAGAGGGACAGATAATCTATCACGGAGGCATGATGGATGCTCCTGCTGCGGACAAGGGGGCCAGGCCAGCCGTGGGCCCAGCAGGAGCCCAGGTCCCCGGGAGAGTGGGGACAGCCTCTGGTGGCCCTGGGCAGCCTAAGTTACACGGTGTCTGGGCTTGAAGGACCTGGGGCTCGTGGAATCCAATCTGGATGAGAGAAGGGAAACAGGCCCAGAGAGGGGAGGCCGGGGCCCAGAGTCACACAGCAATCCAGGGTCAGGGAGAGGCAGGAACATGGGCCTCCCTGGGGACAGGGGAGGTGGGGACGGAGCAGCAGCTGGACCCCCAGATCCAGGCCTCCCTCAGGGAGGAGTCGGGAGACCTCGCTACCTCCTACCAGCTCATGCCAAGCCGGCGGCCGCAGCAGCCCCCCATCCCCACAGGGGTACGGGCTGGGGATCCAGTCTGGGTGTGAATCCCGAGTCAGCCACTCCCCCCAGGAAAGTCCCCCGGCACACAAGTCCCGTCAGGATGTGGAAGGTGGCCGGCGCGCAGTGCCGGGCACAGGGCAGGGGGCCCTCTGCATCCACGGCTGGCCCTGGAGCTTCTGGCGCCACGCCATTCAGGGGGCTCTACCTGGGGGTCCCTCCTGTGAAGCAGAAGATGCTAACCCCTGATGTGTCTAAAGACAAAAAAAAGAGAACCCAGAATCTCTCAGGTCAGTGGCCATCTACCCTGTCTTTGCGTGGAATCAGACAAAATCGACTCGCAAGTTCTGGCTAAGGTGGCAGGGTGGCAGGAAGGAGCGACGTGGCCCGGGCTCAGGGGCGTCCGGGCCTATTGAACCCCTCTGGACCTTGGGAGACGGGAAGCAGTCGGAACATCACCTCCCTCCCTGCCAGGGGCTGCGGGGGCAGCTGGTCAGCCAGCACCAGGACGGGCAGGCGACGGGAGCGGTCCAGCCAGCCCCACCCTGGGCCACCTGGCTCAGCGGCACACCTGAGACCCCTGCACGGCAGGTGGGGAGAGACAGGAAGACGGGAAGGTGGAGGCTAGGCCTGGAGAAGCAAGGAGAGAGCCAGAGGCAGAGACGCCAGGACCCCTCCCCAGACTCCACCTCCCAGGACCCCTGCTCTCCCAGGGTCCCTCTGGGCGCCGCTGTCCTCCCACCCCTGGGCCTCCTGCCTCCCTGGGCAGGGTGCTCCTTGGTGCATCCTCCCCGAACCCCTCTGCTCTGTAATTAAAGGCGATCTCAACCCCCTTTCTGGAAAGTTTGGGACGAATAGGAGCAAACCCCCTTCCGCAGCCTCTGAGCCACTTTGAGCAGAGCTGGGGGGAGAGGCCACGCCTCCTCTCCGCTTGGGAGGGAAGCAGCCTAGGCTTTGATGCTCTGGGAACCTCACTTCCCACCCACAGTCCTCTCCCTCTGCTGCAGGAGAAAGGGTTTGGGGTCCATGCCGACCATGGGATGCAGGGCAGGGAGCTGTGCTGCAGTCACAGCCTTGGGCTCCTCCAGGAAACGCGGGGTGGGGGGCGGTCAGAACCGGCCCCTCAGGGGCTGTGAGGACAGGATGGAACTGCCCGCCCGACCACCACGGCCAGGACCTGCCTGCTGCGGGGAGCTGTCGGGGACCCCAGGGAGAGAAGAGTGTCCCAGACACACCACTTCAGCCATCCTGGGTCTATGTGGGCCCCCCGATGGGAGGGTGCAGGGCACCCAAGTCCCCCAGCCAGGTCTCGGGATCCCAAGTCCAGGATCCTTTCGGGGCTTGGGGATTCACGAGGCTGTTGTCTCCTAGGGCCCAACCCCGCGGGGCTGCGCCCATCCCCTGCTGGCTGCAGAAGTCTCTGTGGGGTCTGCAGGGAGGGCCCATGCTCGGAGACTGCAAAGGGGGCCTGGAAGGGCGGTGACCATGACCACGACCAGCAGCATCTCCTGGGTGCTTTGCAAGGATGGGGGCGTGACTGCCTGAAGGGTTCTGGGTGGGGTTTTGGTTTCTTGAGGAAGTTGAGGTGGATTTCCACACGACTAAGTTTTCCCTCTGAAATTGGTTAAAGGCCTTCCTGGGTTCGGGAAACAGGGAGGCGAAGGAGGAAGGAGACAGAACCAGGCCCTGGGAATGAGGCCCAGCCAGCAAGCGAGGCCAAGGAGGTGGGCGCCCTGCTCAGAGGAGCTGAGAGGCTGCGCCGGCCCAGCTGTCACAGCTCCTGAGCCCCTGCGTTCAGGACGCTGGAGAAAACCACTGTGAGCGAGCCATCAGCCACTGGCGGCCTGGGCCTCTCCTCTCAAGCGCTGGAGGAATTTTTCAACAGATGCAAATGACTTTCTTGGAGGGAGGGGAGCAAAGCTTCCCTCCCCGCCAGAGATGCCCGGAATCCTGAACTGGCCCTGGGCCCCAGCACGGCCCTCACACGCCTCTCCCCATGACTGGGGGCCGCCCCAGTGCCAGCCCCCACCCTGGGCCCCATCCATCTAACCCAGGAACGCCAGGGCAGACAAGGCAACGAGCCACCGGAAGGATGCAGAGGAGGGAAGCTGGCCCGCAGTGCAGGATGGGCTTCCTTCGTCCTGAGCAGAGGTGGCGGCCCGTGAGGCGGCTCCCCCCCCCACCCCACTCCCCAGCCCCCGTCCCCACCCCAGACCAGGGTGGATCTGCAGCCAGGACCCCGGCACCCCTCGCCCGGCTCCCCGCCCCCCTCCATGTGACACCGAAGCCCCCCCATGCCTAACATTGCCCGAGGGTCGATTAGGACGTCTGGAGTTGATTAGACTCTGACACTGATGAAGCCCAGAGGTAATTAGTGAGAGAAAAAAAGTCCTGATCAGTCCTCAGCATAATTCTCTCCAATTATTCAAAGTTCATGCCTGCAGGGGGTGGAACATCTCCAGGAATATTTATTTATATCCCGAGTTTTTTCATCAACTTTGTGAATCTAGTTAATAATCACCAGGACTGAACTTGTTAACTTGGAGACTTTGATGGGGCCAAGCCGGTCTGACGCTCAGAGGCTCAGCCAAGGGACACTGGGGCCTGTCTTTTCTCCCCCGGAAGAAGCCTGGGGTTGCCACCGACATGTGTCACTTGGGCCTCACCTGGAGCTTGTGGGGGGCAGGGTCGGTGGCAGGCCCTTCCTGTGGGTAGGAAAGTGGGAGGAGGTAGGAGCAGCCACGCGCCCGGGGGCCACGGGAGGTGGCTCCGCAGCAGGGCTCCTGTCCTGGGGACAACCTCTGGGTGGAGGCTAACATGGGGTCTTGGCCATCTGCTGTCCCCGGCCCGGCCTGCCCTGCTCTCCCTGGGTGCCCGGGACTGCAGCCGGTCTTCACCCCTGCACAGCGCACGCTTTGCCAAGCTGTGCACACCCCCAGTGGTCAAGGAGGCCCCTGCTGGTGGCTTCAGGCCCAGGCCAGGTCCTGTCTGTTTGTGTCTGGCAAGACAAGGCAAACTGCTGACCACAGGTGAGAGGGGTGTGGCCGAGGCCCAGCCGCACGGCTGCCAGGTGTGTGCAGTGGGAGAGCCCGCTTCCCACTCCGAGCCTCAGCAAAATCTCACGGGGATAGGCAGGGTCCCGGAGGACCCCTGAGGTTTTGGGGAAGTCCCAGGGCAGATATGGGGACACCATGGTGACTCTGGTGACTCTGAACTTGGAGCACAATTGCTTGAGGACAGTGTGTAATTCTGTTTCCCGGTATTGCCCAGCTCAGACCTCCTATAGCTCAGGGACCAGGTGAATGGGGGGTGGGGGTGGGGGAGGGGGGTCTAACTCCAGTCTAATCAATTCCATTAACAATGGAAGGAAAAAATCAAACATTAAAGAGAAAGGTTTTCGGGCTTCCCTGGTGGCACAGTGGTTAGGAATCCGCCTGCCAATGCAGGGGACACAGGTTTGAGCCCTGGTCCAGGAAGATCCCACATGCCGTGGAGCAACTAAGCCCGTGCACCACAACTACTGAGCCTGCGCTCTAGAGCCCGCGAGCCACAACTACCGAGGCCATGTGCCAAAAGTACTGAGCCCGCAAGCCACAACTACTGAAGCCCATGCACCTACAGCCCATGCTCTGCAACAAGAGAAGCCACCGCAATGAGAAGCCCGCGCACTGCAACGAAGACCCAATGCAGCCCAAAAATAAATAAATAAAAATTAAAGAGAAAGGCTTTCCATTCCTCAGGAAAGTGCCGCAGCCTCTGATGCAGGTGAACAGAGCCCTCCCCCGCCAGGCCGCGCCCCCTCGGCTGCCGCCCCTCCCCCTCCATCCTCAGACCCTCCAAGTTAACAAGCTCGAGGACTTTGCAGGTCTGGAAAGCTAACGCAGGGTTTAGCTTTTGCCCTCAGAGGCCATGGGGCAGCATCTGGCAGGGCTGGCGTTCTTGGGGGGCTCTGGGCTGGGTGAATCAAGGTCCTTTCTGCCTGCAGAGTGTGGGGTCCATGCAGGTGCAGCTCTAAAAATGGTCGCCTCACTACTTTCATGTCCCACACGCCCTTCCAGAACCCTCCACTCCCGTGCCGAGTGGTGGAGTCTGTTCCAGCCCGTTTGCGGTGGTCCCCAGGACGCAGTGTGATGAAGTGATGCTCTGTGACTCCTGACGCTGGCCACAAACGGCGACACCACTGCCACCTGGCTCTGTCTTGGGGGCACAGACACCCCCTTCCGCCCCCAGACTGCCCCCCCTGGAGCTCACCATCTGGAATGAGGCCCCTTCACCCGGGCAGGATGCCCCACCCAGTGCCTCGGCCAGCAGAGACCAGCGTCCAGTCCACGCCCAGCCCCACCCACGGTGCAGATCTGGGAGCAGAATAAACCGCTGTTGTTTCAGGCCACTGAGCTTGGGGCACTTTGTGGTGCAGCAGTAGTACCATCGGAACAGGGGGAGCAGGGTGGGGCTGGGCTGCAGTGGTCCAAGCTGTGCCCCAGCTCCCCGGCTCTGCCCCCACTCCCACCCCGGGCTCCAGGCATAAGCGGCTTCCGGGAGGAGATGAGGCCAGGGCTGCCTCTGCCTCCTTTCCCTTCTGGTCCGCATCCTGGAACTGAAGGCTCCAGTTTTCAGTGTGGAGGCTCAGAGCTCCGCCTCCCCTGCCCCCTCTCTTCTCTGCTGCCGTCCGGGCTGCCCAGAGGAGCCCGGCTCAGCATCAGATGGTGCTCTTTGTGGATTAATTTAGCCCAGATCAGCAAGGGAGCTCCTCATTAGGTTTTAATGAGGAGCTTATTAGCTGGGCGGTTCAGGGAAGGGTATTTGCTCCGTCTGCCCAGGTAATGCTGCTTCAATCCAGCCAAGAGGAAGTTCGGAGACACCCCCGTTCCCCTGTTCCCTTGAAGGTTCAGCAACCCCACCAAGACGAAGGAAGAAGAGGGAACTGGGCACCCGCTGGCCACAGCAAGAGGCCTGGCTGCTGGGTCCGGCGTTGCCACTGACCCACTGGCTAATCCCAGTCAACACCCCACCCCACTCCCGGCCTCAGTTTCCACAGTTGCGCCCTGACAGAGTTGGGCGAGATGAAGACGACACAGGGAGATATAATCGTTCAGTGCTTGCCACGTGCTGGCCCAAGTAACAGCATTCACCAGCAACAGGAATCCTGCCAACAACCCAGGGAGGGGGTGCTCGATCTGCCCGGTTACAGGGAGCTGCTGGGAACATCCGTGCACCATTTTTGTGGGACATATGCGTGCGTCTCTCTTGGGTGAGAACCTAGGAGCGGAGCAGCTGGGTCTGGGTCGAGGGCAGGTGTTTCACTTCCCAAAGTGGCTGCCCCGCTTCCCACCCACCGTCAGTGGACGAGCGCCCCAGCTGACCACATCCTTGCCGACACCCGCTGTGGTCGGTCTTTGCTCATTCTAGCCTTTCCAGGAGGCGTGAGGCGCCGCCGCGCTGCGGTCCTCATGTGCCTTTTCCTAGTGACTAATGATACTGAGCATCCTTTCAATGTGCTGAAATGTCTGTTTAAATACTCGGCCCATTTCAAACACTGGGCTCTGAGTCTTCTTATCGCTGAGTTATGAAAGGTCTTTATATATTCTGAATACAAGTCCTTCATCAGATATATGTTTGCAAATATTTTCTTCTAGTCTGCAACGTGCCTTTTTGTGGGAGAAAAAAACTTAGGGACCTTGGGTTTGGCAAACATTTCTCAAATGTGACACAAAAAGCACAGATTGTAAAATAAAGTGGACTTGATGAATATTTAACGTGTTTGCCCTTCAAAAGACACTGTGGTGCCCACTTTAAAGATGGGAAGAGTGAGACATGAAGGGCTAAGGCATCTTGCCTTTCCTCTGTGAGTCTGGGCAGGAGTGTGGTGAGGGGAAGAAAAGGACTCGCCTGGGGTGACCCTGCTCCCTGCTCAGCTCTGTGGCCTCAGAATCTTATCCAAATTACTGTCCGGCCCCCACTGGTTACCGAGCGGGTGGGAGGCCACAGCACTGCCCAGCGACGCGCCCCTACTGCTGAGTGGTGGCGCCAGCCTTGCAGCCAGGGGTCTGGCCCCAGGGGAGGTTCTGAGGCTCAGGGAGTGAGTGTGTGCCCCGTGGCTGCAGGGCTGGGGGGTCCCAGGAAGGCTGGGAAGCAGAGACTGTCGGAGCCCGTGAAGCAGCAGGAGGTGGCCTTGGGAGAGAAGTCTGGCCCAGAAACAAGGAGTTGGGCACATCTGGGGGCCAGCTGGGGACCTGGGGGGCACTCAGCACAGGCTCTGTGCCGCCACCAAGCACCTCATGGGACCTCACAGGCCCCTGCCTCGGCCCCAAGGTCAGACTGGGGCATGGGTCCCCTAGGCTGGTCATACCCTCAGAAGGCATCTACCCTGGTTCACGGATGGCCCAAGAAGGGAGGGGGCCCCCGAATCACACAGGAGGGCCACAGTGAGGTAGGGCCAGCCCCAGCATTACCTACCAGGCGAGGGGGCTTCTCAGTCTCCACTGGGCCTCCCTGCCTCCAGGCCTCTCCCACAGGAGCTGGCGACACAGCAGCCCCCCTGCCACCACTCCAAAACCTGGGATGGCCCCCAATTCCACAGACTGTCCGGGCGCCAGGCCCTGGGCTGGGCGCTGGGGACGCAGAGGAGGGGACATGTGGGGACACGGTTTCTGCTGGCCGACGTCTCAGCCGGGTATCCCAGGCCCTCTGTACGACTCCGGCAGAGTTCTCAGGTGCTCTGGCCCTCGCTGACCCACAACTGACCCATCCTTCTTAGCTCTGGGCTTGCTCTTGGGGCTGGGTTGGACTTCTCCTCCAGGATGCCTTCCTGGGCCTCATAAACCCTGGAGGCCCAGCTTGGGGCACAACAAGGACCAGAGCGACTCACAAAGCCCCCACCTCAGTCCCTTCGTAGGAGAGACGGGACTATCTCAGGGAGGGGCCTATGAGCTAACGTGTGCACGTGTCTGCTGTGGCTGCAGAGCGCTTTGGAATCCGGAAAGCGCTTCGTGCGCTGGCAGCCTCTGAGGACACGCCCCTCCCGCTATCTGCGCCCTTGCGCCGGGCTCTTCCCGTGCTGAATGGGCCGATTCCCAGGGCCGTGAAGCGTTGCACCTCCCCTCCCTGCCATCTTGGGTCACTGGCTCTGGGAGGCCAGCTGCCGTGCCGTGAGGACACTCGGCCTGAGCAGGGGCCAAGTGGGAGGAACCGAGGCCCCGGCCACTACTGACCCTGAGCCACCTGGACAGGGAGCCTCCGGCCGCAGTCAACCCTTCAGGTGCAGCCTCGTGAGAGCCCCTGAGCTGGAACCACCCAGCTAAGCGACCCCCAGATGCCTCACCCCGGAAATTATGGGAGATAATACGCATTGTTCTACTTCACTAAATTTGGGGGAGATTTGTTATGTAGCAAGAGATGTCGAATACACAAACCATTTGCTTTGTGAACCAAAAATAATGATAATAACAATGATAAAGTATCTTTGCAGGAGCAGTGGTTGAGAGCTGCCCCCGGGGGCCACCGTGACGGCGCCGGGCGGCGCTTCCCCACGAAGACGTGCGCTGAGAATGCCCACACTCACCCAGATCGCCCAGCAGCTGCCTCCAGGTCGTTTCGCCCAGGCAGGGGCTGGAAGGGCTCTCAGGACCCCCTTCTCTGCCTCCCCCCGGTCCAATTATTGCGCCTTTCAGCAGGAAAAGCCCTCACACGGTTTCCCCCGTCCATGGCTTATGCAATAAAGTCTCTGTTCTCACTGAAAAACGCTTTCTTTCTCAAAAAGCCTTGCCCTTGCAAAAGAAATCCTCTGCGCTTTCAGAATCTTACCTCTGCCGAGAGTTTTTAAAAATTCATCCGGAAAGTCAATTGATTTCTTTGTTCTTCGCTGTGTCTGCTTCCCCCCTGAGGCAGCCGGGGCCCCGATTCAGTGGGCAGAGGCCACAGAGAAACAAGAAAACTGTGGAAGAGACAAAAACCTCCGTTATTAACTACAGACTGTATGTTGTCACAAGTGGGCCCAGGCTGCCAGGGTGTCAGGGCGAGCGCCAGGACCCAGTGGTGGCGGAGCCACGGTGGGTGGATCGGGGTCAGCTGCCTCCCCCAGGCCCCCAGCCCTAGCCTTCCCGCCAGCCCAGAGGCCACCCCCTGGGATGTTAGCCCTGCCAACCCTGCATGCCACATGCTCAGTCTAGCCAGGGACACACGTGTCGGTGCAAACAGCCCTAGGTGTGCACAGGTGAGGTGGGGGGTACGGTGGCAGCCAGAGCAGGGCTTTAGTTCACTGCTGACATCAGCTCAGAGGGGAGAGCAAACCTGAGGCTTCCCCAGGCCCCTGCCCTGCCCCTTGGGCCTCAGTGCCCCCACTGCTTGCCTCTCTGTCCTCTGTGCTTAGCCACTGCCTCCTCGGGGTACCTGGAGGCTCCCACTGGACACAGACAGTGAGGGGCACCCCTGGATGCCCAGTTAATGCCACCTGCACCAAGAGGGGACACGTCTGGGGCCCCCACTGCATTGCCCTGTGATGGGGACCTGAGCTCCTGGGATCTTGGCACAAATAGGTGCAAATGGTGATCTGTGTCTGTCCCAGAGTCAGTGGCATGAAAACCCCCCTCAGACTTGGCCCAGCCCCTCATCCTTCTTGGGGAAGGCGTGTAACCCCGTCAGCTTCAGATTTTGACTGTCCTTGTATGGAAGTCAAAGAAAACCAGAGTGTGAAGGGCCCTGGGAAATCACTTCATTCAACCTGCTCGTTTAAAGACAGAGAAACTTAGGGGCTTCCCTGGTGGCGCAGTGGTTGAGAGTCCGCCTGCCGATGCAGGGGACGTGTGTTTGTGCCCCGGTCCGGGAAGATGCCACATGCCACGGAACGGCTGGGCCCGTGAGCCATGGCCGCTGAGCCTGTGCGTCCGGGTTCTGTGCTCCGCAGAGGGAGAGGCCACAACACTGAGAGGCCCGCGTACCGCAAAAAAAAAAAAAAAAAAAAGAGAAACTTAGGTCCTGGAAGGTATTTCTAAACCCCAGTGTCCAGCATGGTTGGTGATCAGGAAGGGACGGGTAGGGGAACGTGAAGGTGGGTAGAAGAGGGAAGGATGTGGGTGAAGGATGGGTGGGTGGATGGATGGATAGATGGGAGTATGGATGGATGAATGGGTGAAAAATGGATGGTTCGATGGATGGGAATATGGATGGGTAAATACGTGAATAATGCCTGGGTGGATGGGAACTCACAGCATTAGGCCTCCCACTAGCACCCTAATTTTAGTCCATAAAGTAATGAACTTGTCTGGAAATATGATCAAAGCCTTAGGAAAAACTCTTCCATATACCCAGCTCCGATGGGCTCTTCATAGATGGTGGAGAATAAGTGATGATCCCCTCACCGCAAGAAACTCAGTGGGTAATGCAAGGGGCCCGGTGTCTCTATATGGGGGACAACAAACCTGAGTATGTTAGTTCAGAGAGTGGACACAGTGATGGACAGACCACATCAGGGAAAAGCAGGAGAAGCTCCTGCAAAGTTCAGCCTGCAGGAGAGGAAACAATATAAACCATAACAACGGCCAACTCTCAGAGATCAGTGCAAAGGCTGCACCAGGTCTGGTTTTGTTTGTCTTGAGAAATTGACAAGCGATTTGTAAAATTCACAGGGAATGCAAAAGACCTAGATGAGGCAAAGTGATTGAAAAAGAACAAAGTTGGAGCACTAACACAACCTGATTTCAAGACAGATTATAAAACTATAGTGATCAAGACAGTGGGGTATTGGTATAATACAGACAAATAGGCATGGAATAGAGTCCAGAAATAGATGCACACATACATACACAGCTAATTTTTGACAAAGGGACAAAGGCAACTTAGTGGAGAAAAAGACAATCATTTCACCCAACGATATTGGAACATTTGGATATCCATATGTTAAAAAAAACAAACAAAAAATTTTGATCCATATCTCACACTACATACAAAATGTAATTCAAAATGTATCATAGACCCAAATGTAAAACCTAGAATTATAAAACTTATAGAATACAACATAGGAGAAAATCTTTGTGACCTTTGCTTAAGTGAGGATTGTTTAGATATGATATCAAAGGCGTGATCCAAAAAATAAAAATTAATAAACTGGGCATCGTCAAAAGTAAAAATTCCTGGGCTTCCCTGGTGGCACAGTGGTTGAGAGTCCGCCTGCCGATGCAGGGGACACGGGTTCGTGCCCCAGTCTGGGAGGATCCCGCATGCCGCGGAGCGGTTGGACCCGTGAGCCATGGCCGCTGAGCCTGCGCGTCCAGAGCCTGTGCTCCGCAACGGGAGAGGCCACAACAGCGAGAGGCCCACGTACCTCAAAAAAAAAAAAGTAAAAATTCCTGTTCTTTAAAGGTAACTGTAAAGAGAATGAAAGGACAACTCACAGAACGGGGGAAAATATTTGCAAATTGTATATCTAACAAAGAATTTATATACAGAATGTGTAAAGAATTCTCAAAATTCAAGAATAATAAACCCAAAAGTCAATTTTAAAATGGGCAAAAGATATGAACAGATACTTCACCAAAGAAGATATGCAAATGGCAAATAAATACCTGAAAAGATGCTCAAAGCTAATAATCATTTGGGAAATACAAATTAAAATCACAATGAGATACCTCTCAGCACCTATTAGAATGACAAAAATTAAAAAGACCAATCGTGTCAAGCGTTGGTGAGGATTTAGAGGAACTGGAACGCTCACACACTGCTGGTGTGAGCACAGAACTGTACAACCACTTTGGAAAATAGTTCGGCAGATTCTTAAAAGGTGGAAGTTAAATACATACCTGCCAGACGACCAAAACATTTCACTCCTAGGTATCTACCCAAGAGAAATAAAAAGATGTGTCCATACAAAGAATTGTACAATAATCTTCATAGCAGCCCAATTTGCAGTAGCCTAAACTGGCAACAACCCAAATGTCTATTAACAGGTGAATAAACGAATTGTGACATATCCATTCAATGGAATGCTATTCAACAGTAAAAAGGAATAAACTATTGATACACACAGCATCACCAATAAATCTCAAAAAAAAATAATGCAAAGTAAAACTACCTCTATTAAGAGATGACACAACCTTATATATAGAAAATCCTAAAGCATCTATACACACAAAAGAAACAGAGCTAATAAACAAATTCAGCAAAGTTGCAGAATATAAGATCGACACACAAAAGTCAGTGGTATTTCTATACATTAACAATGAGCAATCTGAAAAGGAAATTAAGAAAACAATTCCATTAACAATAGCATCAAATACTTAATAATAAGAATCAGATACTTAATAATAAATTAAGTAAACCAAGGTAGTAGGTACAAACTGATATAAGGAAATCTATAAAACATAGAAATCTATAAAACATCTAAATAAATGGAAATACATCCCATGTTCACGGATTGGAAGACTTAATAATGTTAAAATGACAATATTCCCCAAATTGATCTACAGATTCAATGCAATTCCTATCAAAATTCCAAGGCCTTTTTTGCAGAAATGGACAAGCTAGTTCTAAAGTTCATATGGAATTGCAAGGGGGTCCCAAATAGCCAAAATCATCTTGAAAAAGAAGGATAAAGGTGGAGGATTCAACTCGCACTTTCTGATTTCAAAAGTTACTACAAAGCTACAGTAATCAAACAACGTGGTACTGATGTGAGGATAGACATAACGATCAGTGAGAGTCCAGAAAAAACTCATACATCTGTGGCCAACTGATCTCCAACATGCAGGCCACCACTATTCAACGGGGGTAAATAGTTTCTTCAACGGATGGTTCTGGGGCAACTGGAGAGCCACACGTGAAAAAAATGAAGCTGGACCCCTACCTCACACCATATATAAAAATTAACTCAAAATAAACTTAAAAACATGAACATCACAGCTAAAACTATAAAATTCTTGGAAGAAAACAGAGGCAAATCTTTATGACCTTGGATTTAGCAATGGTTTCTTAGATATGACACCAAAAACACAAGCAACAAAAGAAAACATAGATAAATTGGACTTCATCATACTTTAAAACTTTTGTGCATCAAAGGACCCCACCAAGAAAGTGAAATGACAGAATGGGAGAAAATATTTGCAAAACATATCTGGTAGGGGTCTAGTACCCAGAACGTATAAAGAACTCATACAACTCAAGAATAAAAAGACAGCCCGATTTTTAAAATGAGCAAAGGATCTCAATAGACATTCATTTCTCCAAAGAAGATATGCAAATGGTCAACAAGACATGAAAAGATGCTCAGCATCATTAGATAGGGAAACGCAAATCAAAACCACAGTGAGGTACCACTCCACACCTACTAGTTTGACCACAATAATAAAAAAGAAAAGAAAAGAATAGGCGTTGGAAGGATGTAGAGAATTGGAACCTCGTGCAAGCTGGTGGGGTGTAAAATGGTGCAGTCGCTGTGGAAAACACTTCGGCAGTTCCAGAATGTTCAACACAGAGTTACCATGTCACCCAGCAATTACATGCCTAGGTACAGACCCCAAAAGAACAGAAAAGAGTTGTTTAAACAAAAACTTGTACATAAACGTTCATAGCAGCATTATTCACACTAGACAAAAGGTGGAAATAACTCAAATGGCCATCAACTGATGAATGGACAGATAAATAGAACGTGGTCTATTCATATGATGGAATATTTTTCTGCCACAAACAAAGGAATGAAGCGCTGACACCTGCTACAACCTAGAGGAACCTTGAAAACGTGATGCTGAATGAAAGAAACTGGACACAAAAGGCCACATATCGTGTGATTCCATTGATATGAAATGTCCAAAATAGGCAAGTCCTATTCCGGATTTGCTTAAAATCCTAAAAAGACACATAAGGCTACATGCTATATGATTATATTTATATAATGTTCTAGAAAAATCCAAGCTATTACTACAGAAAACAGATCCGTGATTGCAGGGACTGGAGGTTGGGGAGGAGGGGGGCCCGACCGCAAAGGGACTTCAAGTGGGACCTAGTATCCAGACAGCCCGAGAGGTGGGAAAGGAATGAGGGTTCTCTAAAGGTGGGCACAACAGCTCAGACACCTGGCAGGCCGCAGGAAGAAGGAGCTCTGCCCCGCGAGCTCCTGTCCACTGGGGCCCCAGATCGCGGGCGGCTATCCATGCGCCAAGGTCTCACTGAGCACCATGGATTCAAAGATGTGCTTGGCCGTAGTTTCTAAAACTGGCCACGGCTATATTCCTGGTCCCTGGTGGTGGTCAGGACTCTACTCCCCTTTGAACTGTGCTCCCTCCTCTTGAATCTGGGTGGGGACCCATGTCTCCACCAGCCAGGACGGTGCAGAGAAGCACTCTGTATGTTCTGGGCTAGGTCACAGACAGGACACCGCTTGTGCTGGGCACTGTCTCCGGATGCTTGCCCGGCCCCCGCACTGTGAGGAAGCCCAGACCCCACGGAGAAACTGCCAGTCAGCCCTCAGCCCCGTGTGTCACCTGGTGATGAAGGAGAGGCCTAATGCCAGGGGCTCAGCGTCCTTGGCCTTCGAAGGCAGCCAGGCCCGCCTCACACCCAATCTCCCGTGACGACGGGCGGGCAGGCCCACCCAGGGCTCACACGGAGCTGGAGGAGCCCAGAGCCTAGAGGGGGCCCGTGGGACCGGGGTGCAGGCCACACGGGGGGCCTTCTGTGCTCTGTGGCCCCTGGCCTCTCCCCACCCAAGGCTTAGCCCAGAGCCCGAGACCTGGGATCCCATTATCCGCCCCCATCCCCAGGCCAAAGCTCTCAGACTCCAGATCCAATTACAGGCCCAGGAGAGAGCAGGCGGGGAGATGATGGGCATCCGGGACCCCTCCCCTTCCAGCCCGCCTGGGGTCCCTGGTCTTTGTTGGTGACTTAATCCCAGGCTCTGGGGAAAATACGTGGCCCCCAGGAGAAGCAATAAAACACAGACACTGGCCCCCAGGCTGAGGTGTGCAAGGAAAGGACGATTTATGAGTCTCTGTGACTCAGCTGAAGCTCGGCCTTGAGGCACTGCTTCCCCCACGGTGGGAGCTCAGCTGCTGTCCGTCTGAGCTCCCCTCGCTTCTCCCCGCAGACGTGGGTCTGAGTTCTTCTGTGTGTGTGGAGAGGGGCCACTCTCACCACCGCCTGCCCTGGGGCATTGCCCCATGGCCCTCGGGTGTGGCCATGTCCTTCAAGACCCCACAAGTCACCTTGGTCCCTGTGGTCACATGGCCTCCAGGGCTCTCTCTGCTTTGCTGGGACGTCCTGTTCCCATCCCTGGCCGGCTCCCTGATTGTCCTTTTATTGATGTGCAGGAGTCCTCTGTGTAGCCTGGGTGTTAATCCCTCGTTGGTTATGCGTATTGTAAATATCTCCTCTGTGTCTGGTGGTCTTATTGCTGTGTTTACAGTGTGCTTTGTCATACCAAGTTTTCTAATTTTGCTCTGGTTGGATTTATCAATATTTCCCTTCATTTTTTGTTTAAGAAGTCTTTCTCCACCCAGAGATGGTAAAAAAGTTTTCCCTGCACACTTAGGTCTCTAACTATCGGGGTCGCATTTCATAGTGATGTGAGGTGGGGTCTCACCTGGTGATTTCGGTCTAGGGGGTGATTTCCCAGGTCCCTTATTGCTTGATCCCTCTTTTCCCTCTGATTAGTATAGCCACCATCCCCTTGTGATAAATGGGGTGGTTTGAGTTCCTGGAAGCCCTAGGGGAGGGGAAATGTGGAAGGGGAGAGAGATGAGTGGGCCTTGAGGGAGCAAGGAGGCCAACTGAGGTGGAGGCGGCTGGGATGCTGGGACTACGTGGCAGACGGAGGATTCCTGGGGGAGGGGCGCTGGGGATGCTGAACAGTTAAATGGGACACTTTTGAGGGATGGGCAACATTGGGATGTCTGTGTTCTGTGATAGAAGCTTCCTTGGACCCCGAAACCTTGTGATGAGCCTCCTTTGCACACAAAAGCCTTGTGTGAGGGTCAGGCCTCCGGGGGGGGGGGGGGGGCAGGGGCGGGCAAAGCACAGGCCCTGGAGTCAGGAGGCCCAGCCACCCTGCTAGCTGAGACCCTGGCCTCCTGCAGGCTCCCCACCTGTGAAGTGGGGTCGGGGCGGAGGGCTCCCTGCCCTTGACCTCGGCCCCAGCCTCACCGTCCACCTGCTGGAGGGGGTCACCCAGCCCGCTGAGGGACCGGGGCTTGCTCAAGGCCACACAGAGTTACAAGAGAGAAGACCAGGCCTGGGACTCCGGGCTCCCAGCTGGGGCCCCCTCTCGCGCAGGACAGCTACCCCAGCCCTCGGGGAGGGGACACTCGGACCCCCTGGTGACACTGCCTCCCAATCGCCTTCCCCACCTTAGTCCCCCCCACCCCCGGCTCAGCCACCAGCTCCAGTCCTCACACCACAGTGCCCAGTGGGGCTGGCAGCTCAGATAGGAAACCAGGGGCTGCCTGGGAGGCTGGGCAGGCAGGAGTCCTGGAGTCCTGGGTTGGGGGTGTCTGCTTCCTGGGGCTTCCCTAACAAAGCACCACAGGCTGGACGGCTTAAACAACAGAGACTGATTTTCTCCCCATCCTGGAGTCTGGACATCTGAGATCAAAGTATCAGCAGTGCTGGCTCCTTCTGAGGCCTCTCTCTTTGGCGTGCAGATGGCTGTCTTCCCATTGTGTCCTCCTGGGGTCGCCCCTCTGTGAGTCTGAGTACTAACCTCCTTTTCTTATAAGGACCCCAGACACACTGGATTAGGGCCCACCCATGTGACCTCATTTTACCGTAATTCTCTTTATAGGCCCCATCTGCATACACAGTCACACGCTGAGGTGCTGTGGGTAGGGCTTCAACACATGAAGTTGGTGGGGGACACAGTTCAGCCCATAACGGGGGGGTGGGGACAGAGAAGGGTCACGGGAGAGGATGGAGGGGGGTTCAGGGGCAGCGGGGATCTGGCCCCATTACCTGCATTGAGCCTTTGGAGGGGTGGGTGCTCTGGGGTTCGAGAGGGCTGTGCCGGTGTGATGCCTGGGGCATGGGGCTTGCTTTGCGGGTGACGAGGGTGTCGGGGGCAGAGGACCCTCCACTGGGGCCTTGGGCAACACCCGGGGGACCTTCCTGCCCCTGAGTGGGAGGCGCATGCTGTCTACCGCGGGCATCACCGGGGAAACACAGATTAAATCCTCAGTGAGATGCCACTTCAGAACCACCAGCTGGGCAAAAATTCAGGTCCGACAGAACGGAGTGTTGGTGAGAGGCTCTGGAGCAACGGGAACTCTCCCAGTGGCGGAACAGCAGATAGGTGCCATCATTTCGAAAAACCGTCCGGCCGTTTCTCCTGGAGTTGCACACACCTGCCCGGGACCCGGCTGCTGAGCTCCTGGCCGCGCGCCTGAACCCCTCGCCCATGTGTGTTGGGACTGGCATGTGATCAAGAAGCGCCGCGAAGAGCACCGTGTGTATTTCACGGGAAATGAATGAATGGCGTTCACGCGGGAGCCCTGGCCCGCGGTTAATGTAAACAGACGATCGACGAACCAGACACAGACAGACTCGGATAAGTCTCGGGAGGGTCATATTTGAGCAGAAAAGCAATGCTGAATGTCAGGGACTCAAGGCACCATCTATGTCAAGTTTAAACATTGATCCTGCAGGCTGCTGGGATGTAAGCATGTGTTGTAAACATACAGAAACACTGTGGGACTGAGCCATGCTGAAAAAAGATCTGAGAAAAGGGCATGTGTCAGAATGTTACGTCTGCTCAGCCTGGGTGCTGGGCTCACAGGTGTTCATCACGTCACTGTCTGCCCCTCAGCCAGTGGAGAATGCTCCTAATTATTCCAGGAGCGGTTTGACCATTCCCAGGTCAAGCGCAGGCCCGGCTCTGCTCCAACCCCTTCCGTGTCTCTGTCCCGAGCAGGGCCTCTTCCCCTCGTCCCCCTGCAGCGAGGAGAGGGCTTCTCACCTGGGAGCCACAGCCCCACCCCCGCCTCAGGACACGGACTACCTACACCAGACCTGGGTTTAAATCACACTTAGTGCCTGGGCTGTGTCGAGACCCTCCTGACCCGGAGGTCGCAGAGCAGCAGCAACCCCAAGCCCCCCGAGGTGTGTGGAGGGTGGGACCTGGGGCAAGTAGTCCCAGGTCACAGGCCATGAGGGATGCTCAGGTGAGACGTGTCCTCATCCAGAGCAAGTCAAATGAGAGGTGGTCCCAGGTCGGCGACCCAGGAGGTCGGATGTCAGCATGGGCCCTGGAGCCCCTTCCCCTGGGTGTGTCTGCGCAGGGGAGAAGGAGACAGTTGCGGGGGGGGCAGCACCCACACGCCCAGCACTTGAGGCATTGCAGTTTGCAAAGGGCGGGGGTCTCTGGCACCTGCCCCAGAAGCCACCTGTGGGCAGAAGGAGCTGGCCAGCTAGGGAGCCACGCCCACGAGAGGGGGACCAGGCTGGTGGCCAGAGAGAGGTTGCCTGCAAAGGAGGGGTGTGCTCCCATTTCACAGGTGAGAAAACTGAGGCCCCAGGAGGACACAGGACCCCCATGAGGCCACACTCAGGTGGGGAGGAACTGAGCTTGGGTCCAAGCCAGGCCACTCCACCACCACCCACCACCTGCTGGGCTGGATCTCACGCTCCTGGGTGGAGGCGACACTTCCGTGTGGATGGTTTACCTCTCCGCCCTGCTCCCTTCTCAGCTCCAGCCCCCCCCTCTCCCCAGACCTTCAGATCCACTGCCCTTTCCCTAGACCTGCTCAAACGGGATGTGTTCAAACACAGCGCCTCGTTCTCTGCTCCTCGGCAGCGGCTCAGGCCAAAACCTCTGATCATACCCTCTTCCCAGCAGCGCCCCCAAGGCCAGAGCAAGTCCAGGAGCCCCAGTCCCCCCTCCAGCCAGTGGCCACACCGGGATCTCCATGTTCTCCCGCCTTCCACTCCCCAGTGAGGGGGCAGCTCCAGCCTTCAGAGCACAGATCACATCCCCCAGCAGCTGAGCGCCCCGTGGCTTCTCACGTCCCTCCCCCCCCAGCCTCAGGGCTTCCTTCCTCTACCTCCCTCCCCACCCCAGCCTCAGGGCTTCCTTCCTCTACCTCCCTGCCCTCAGTCCCACCCCAGCCTCAGGGCTCCCTTCCTCTACCTCCCTGCCCTCAGTTCCTCCTGCTCCAGTGGCCACACGGGCCACATTGCTGTGTTTTCCTTTTTCAAACTTGACGTTCAATTTAATTATCTTATTACTGATAGTTTTATTTATTTATTTATTATTTATTTTTGGCTGCGTTGGGTCTTCATTGCTGCGCACAAGCTTTCTCTAGTTGCAGAGAGCAGAGGCTACTCTTCATTGCGGTGCACGGGCTTCTCATTGTGGTGGCTTCTCTTGTTGCAGAGCACAGGCTCTAGGGGTGCGGGCTTCAGTAGTTGCAGCGCGTGGTCTCAGTAGTTGTGGCTCGCGGGCTCTAGAGCACAGGCTCAGTAGTTGTGGCGCACGGACTTAGTTGCTCCACGGCATGTGGGATCTTCCCAGACCAGGGAATGAACCCGTGTCCCCTGCATCGGCAGGCGGATTCTCAACCAGCACGCCACCAGGAAAGTCCCACAGGCCACATTTCTGACCCACGTTTCTGATCCACCCCAGGGCCTTTGCACTTGCTATTTCTTCTGCCTGGAAAGCTCTTCCTCCAGATCTGCATGTGGCCAAAGTCACCTCCTTTGCAGATAAAGAACCCCAATGGACACAGGGAACAAGCCCTGATGGGAGGAGGAGTGGCCTTGTTGTCATAAAAGAGGCCTAAGTAAATAGTCACTTGGCTGGGACGGTGGAGGGGATTCCAATCTGCTTGAGGGTCTGGATCAGGTCCACCTCTAGGGTCTCTTGTGGCCTTGAGGGGCCTCCGTTTCTCCCATTGGCAATGAAGGGGTAGACCAGATGGCCCCTCAGGGCCAGGTCTGATGGGAACGTGACATTTGGAACTGCCTCCCAGGGGACCTCCAGTCAGTCTGGCCCATCACCCCCAGGAGAAGGACACTCGCACCGGCCAGTCAGGAGACCAAGGCCCTCGGCATGCAGGTGGAGCCAGGAATTCAGCCTCGCTGTGCCAATTTAATCCAGCCCCCTGACTGGCAAAGCCCATTACAGCTTGTCAGCATACAGCAGGTACCCCCAGCCCAGCCCAACTTCTCCAGCCTGGATGATGAGCAGAGCGGCTCAAGTGGATCTAAGATGCCCCTAATTGGAATCCTGACGATTCGGAAACTAACGATACACTCAACTCATCCTTAATTGGCGTGGTGCCACTGGAGACGCAGGGCGGTGAGAGCCGAGGGCTGGCTCTGACATGAGCCATCATTAGAGCTCCTCAGGCAGCTCTGCAGTGGGGGCGGTCCCCACCCCTGCACCCCCGGAGCCGTGGCCCGGCAGACCCCACCCCACCTCCCCAGTCTTCTCTCTGACAGCTGGGTCTGGGGCAGCTGTTTTTGAGGCTCCTAGGGGGCCCCGGGTCCTGTCCTTGCGTAGATCCCCACCCTTCTGGGGTGCTGGGAGGTCTCTACTCTCCCTCATCACCAGCATTGCCTCCCTGGGTCAGCCTCAGCTGGTCTGACGGGGACCTCATTAAGTGTGTGGGGAAAACCAACCAGAGCATCGGGCCCACGTGGCTTCCCCTGATGTAAGTTCTCAGTGCACAGCTCCCGACCCTGTTCTGAGCCTCACTTTCCTCAAATGCAAATGGAGATAAAGTTGCTGGTTCAGCCTTTCCCCCAGCTTGTTGGCAGGCCACACTCAGTGCATGGCCAGGCCCTTGGACAGACAAAGGAGCGTGTGAGGGGTGCGGGCCGCACCGTGCCCTCCTTTGGGGGTGTCCAGGCTGGGTGCACAGGCACGGCTAGCTCCGGACGACCAGCCAGCACAACCTGAGTCCAGGCACAGCCCCGCACGCGGGGTCTGTGAGGAAGCCCAGAGCTGTGTCGGTGTGCTGGGACCAGGCCCTGCAGAATGGGGCTGCGAGGCGCCCTGGGAGCCGGGGACGGTGACCAGCTCCGTCAGGGAGACTCCAGCCTGGGGCCACCTGAGCTGCCTGGTGACCCTGCTCAGAACCCATGAGGTTCAGCTGGCCTGCTGCCCACTCAGGCCAGGGCCCTCTCTTCTCCCAGGGGCCCTTCTCCTCACCCTCGTCCTCAGACAGCGGCGTGAGTGGGCAGGGGTCCCCAGTGTTCCCTGGCACGGCTTCCAAGCCACATCTCTCCCCACCCCCAGCCACACTTGTCCCCCCTGTCCCTTCATGCCAGAGGCTCTGTTGGGAAGGAGTGACTGGCAGCTCTCCAAGGACACCTGGCTCTGAACCTGCTGTTTCGTCGGCTTGGAGCACTTCCGCCATATCACACGCCCCTGGCTCCGCTAAAGCTCCGGCCATTCTTCTTGATCACCCAGGACAGGGTGGGTTTCAAGGACCTTGCATGCGCCCCTGCAGCCCCTGGGTTCACCCCAGCAGAGGACCCATCACTACCTGCTGGCTCCTTCTTCTCGGCCTCTGGACCACACCACCTGGGGGCAGGAACCCTGCCAGCCCTGCACCCTCGGTTCCCTGCATGGCAGGCATGCCACGCCGTTGTTGAACAGCCGGGAGAACTGTGGGATCCAGAATCCAGCAGCTCTGGGCCCTGGCTCTGCCACTTCCTGGCTGTGTGACCTTGGGCAAGTTGCTGACCTTCTCCGAGCCTGGCTACTCACCCACAAACTAGGAGTGAGCACCCACAAACCTGACTTACACGGTCACTGCAGCACTTCCTGAATACGGCACACGGTGAGCGCTCAACAAATGTATTTTAAAGTGCTCCAGCCCCTGCCTGGCACACAGTAGGTGCTCAGTACATGTAAAGATGCTGCTGGGGCTCCAAGGGCCGCTCATCTGGCTGGGTCTCTGGTCTCTCCTGGGAACTGGAGCTCTGTGACAGGCCCCAGCCCCTGGCCAGTGCCACCAGCTGCCAGAGCAGACCAAGAGGCTGCCCTCTTGCCTCGCAGAGCCGGGCAGGATGGCTCAGCCGAGGCCCCTGGGCTGCTCTGGGCTCCCCGGGGCGAGGGGGAGAGGGGGTCATTACCGTGATTAACATGTCGTTTCTCATCAGACACCACCTCCCAGTACTTCTCCGTGGCTCTTAACACTGTTCCAAACTCCTGCCTTTTCTATTTCTGACTCTTTCTCTTGTTGGATTGCTCTTGCTTTGCCCTTAATAAATCTCATTTTACCCTTCTAATTAACTCAGACAAAGTCGCTCGGTTTTAATATCATGTAAATTATTAGCCATTCTGTCAGTTTACTGGTATCTGCCAAAGTTCACGCATGGATTTGCCAGCCTGTCCTCTGGGTCAGAAATCCACGAGCTTCGTGGAGGCGGCCCCCAGCCCGGGTCCCGGGAGCCAAACCCAGCGCCAGCCTCGAGGGCGCCTGTCTGTCCAAATTCCCTCTCGGGGAGCAAGCAAAGCATGGGGGCGGGCCTGCGAGCGTGTGAGCGCGTGTGCGGCAGGCTGCTGGCCTCGAAGGAAGGGGTGCTGGGGTCTGGGACGAGTGAGTGGGGGAGGACAGGGAGGGGGCCGCCCCCAAAAAGGCCACGTAAGCCGAGAGTCTGGGTCCTGTGGAGCGGTGGGGAAGGTGGTGGGGGGAGGCCACGCCAGGGCCCCTCAAAGGCGATACTACAACCACGGACAGGGGCTTCCCTGCTGGCGCAGTGGTTAAGAATCCGCCTGCCAGTGCAGCGGATACGGGTTCGAGCCCTGGTCCGGGAAGATCCCACATGCCGTGGAGCAACTAAGCGCGTGCGCCACAACTGCTGAGCCTGCGCTCTAGAGCCCGCGCTCCGCGACAAGAAAAGCCACCGCAATGAGAAGCCCGCGCACCGCAGCGAACAGTAGCCCCCGCTCGTGGCAACTAGACAAAGCCCACGGGCAGCAACAAAGACCCAAGGCAGCCAAAAATAAAATAAATAAATTTTTAAAAAAAATAGAACTTCATTAAAAAAAAAAACACGGGCAGAGGAGCCGGTTATGAAACCCAGATATTCAAAATCAAAGGGGAGAGTGTCTCTGATGGACAGCAGGAGGCAAGGTGAGGCACCAGCGCCCGGGATTTCAAGTGCTTAAAAGGAATTTACTATTTTTAAATAGCTAACATTTACTGAGCATTTAGCACGTGCCAGGCACTATTTTAAATACTTTACAGAGAATAATTAATATCCTTAACACCCCTGTGAAGGTAGGCATGGTGATTTTCCAACAGCTTTACTGAGATATAACTCACGCACAAATCACCCACTCGGAGCGCATAATTCGAAGGTTTTTAGTACCTGTCCAGAGGTGTGCACCCACCACCAACAATCAATTTTAGAACATTTTCATCACCCCAGAAAGCACTCCTGCACTCCTCGGCCATCACCCCATTCCCCCACCCCTCCCAGCCCTGCTCACCACGTTTCACATAAATGGAATCACACACTCTGGGGCCTTGCGTGGAGGGCTTTTTTCACTGAGCACCACATTTTCAGATTCATCCAGGCTGAAGCACGTATCAGGACCTCAGTCCCTTTTTATTTGCTGAATAATATTCCTCTGTGTGAACAGACCACATTTTATCATCTGTTCATTGGCTGATGGACATTGGGGTTCTTTCCACCTTTTGGCTGCTGTGAATATGCTGCTGTGAACGTGTGTTTCCCTTTCTTGTGGGCAAATAGCAAGGAGTGGAATTGCTGGGTCGTAGGGTAATTCTGTGTTTAACCATTCGAACTGCTGGACTGCTTGAAAACGAATCGATTTTGAAGATAAGAGAAAGGAAACAAGAGTGGTGCTTTAGGGCACGCGTCTGTGCTGTGTCTGGTCGGTGCCAGGAAACTGGGATTTTTTTGTCTCATTCATTTCTGGGTCCTCTGGCACCAAAGGGCCCTGCCATGGATGAGTGAGTGAATGAATGAATGAGGTGATCCAAGGGACCTGGGAGAAGAGGAAACAGACAAAAGAGGGGAGAAGTCTTGGTTTTCCAGTCCTGAAGCCGAACTCGGCTTGGGCACTGCCCGAGCCCATGTGCACTCAGGTGGGACCTGGAGGAGACCCCGCCGAGGGGCTCTCAGCAGTTGTTTCCTGTCGCCCGCCCACCCTGGGGCCTCGATTTTGCTCCGGGATATCGCAGCCCAGAAGCCCCTCCTTCGCCTAAGTCACTGTCTTCCAGCCTCTCACTTTGACAACACCTCCCCACGCTGTCTGAGAGGCTGTAACAACCTGTTAAACAGCATAATGAGAGGAATAAAACCCACTGAGACGTGACCCAGCACGGCACACAAAACCTGAGGCTGCCGCGGGCGGCCTACAGGGGTTTCGTGGGGGACGGAAGTGCGTGGCAAAGATAGCACAGCCGGTACGCGGCGCCGGCTGGGGGTGGGGGTGGGGGCGTGGCGGAGACGGCGTGGCTGGGGCGGAGACGGCACAGCGGGGGCGAATCCTCTCATTATGCT